>NC_136143.1:4119007-4175830 GCF_965212315.1 Lampetra planeri
ATTTGTTCTGTGTGTGTTGTGTGTGTGTGTCATTTGTTCTGTGGGGGCCGTGTCCTCTATGGGGATTATTTGGACAGAGAGGCGCGCATCGATTCCCCACCTGTTAGAGTTTGCGAGGAAAAGCTGTTTAGAGGGTTTTCATTTTATCGGATTGTTACTCCCCCCCCATTTCCACCCCTCCCTCTCTCCCCACCTTCCCACTCCTTGTTCTTTACTGTTAAATGGATTGTATCCGATCGATAAAGCTTTTTGAGGATCGGGTATGCTTGCGTGTCAGGTGTGTGTGTTGCAGTTAGGGTGCAGTGTGTGTGTAGTGTGTGCAGTGTTGTGTGCAGTTGCAGTGCGTGTGTGCAGTGTGTGTGTGCAGGTGTGTGTGCAGTGTTTGTGTGTGCAGTGTGTGTGTGAGTGCAGTGTGTGTGTGTAGTGTATGTGCAGTGTGTGTGTGCAGTGTGTGCAGTGTGTGTGTGTAGTTTGTGCAGTGTTTGTGTGTGCAGTGTGTGCGTTGAGTATTGTGTGTGTGCAGTGTGTGTGTGCAGTGTGTGTGTGTGTGCAGTGTGTGTGCAGTGTGTGTGTGTGTGCAGTGTGTGTGTAGTGTGCAGTGTGTGTGTGCAGTGGGTGTGCAGTGTGTGTGTGTAGTGTGTGTGTAGTGTGTGTGCAGTGTGTGTGTGTGTGCAGTTGTGTGTGTGCAGTGTGTGTGTGCAGTGTGTGCAGTGTGTGTGCAGTGTAAGTGCAGTGTGTGTGTGCAGTGTGTGTGTGTGCAGTGTGTGTGTGCAGTGTTTGTGTGTGCAGTGTGTGTGGTGAGTGCAGTGTGTGTGTGTAGTGTACGTGCAGTGTGTGTGCAGTGTGTGTGCAGTGTGTGTGTGCAGTGTGGGCAGTGTTTGTGTGTGCAGTGTGTGCAGTGTGTGTGTGCAGTGTGTGTGTGCAGTGTGTGTGTGTGTGCAGTGTGTGTGTGTGTAGTGTGTGTGGTGTGTGCAGTGTGTGTGTGCAGTGTGTGTGTGTAGTGTGTAGAGTGTGTGTAGTGTGTGTGCAGTGTGTGTGTGTGTGCAGTGTGTGTGCAGTGTGTGTGTGCAGTGTGTGCAGTGTGTGTGCAGTGTGTGTGTGTGTGTGCAGTGTGTGCGTGTATGTGAGTGTGTATGTGTGTGCGTGTGCAGTGTGTGCAGTGTGTGTGTGCAGTGTGTGTTTGTGTGTGTGCAGGGTGTGTGTTGTAGTTTGTGTGTGTTTGTGTGTGCAGTGTGTGTGTGTTTGTGTGTGCATGTAGTTTGTGTGTGTTTGTGTGTGCAGTGTGTGTGCAGTGTGTGTGTGTTTGTGTGTGTGCAGTGTGTGTGCAGTGTGTGTGTGTGCAGTGTGTGTAGTTTGTGTGCAGTGTGTGTGTGTGTGCAGTGTGTGTGTGTGCAGTGTGTGTGTGCAGTGTGTGTGGTGCAGTGTGTGCAGTGTGTGTGCAGTGTGTGTTTGTGTGTGTGCAGGGTGTGTTGTGTAGTTTGTGTGTGTGTGTGCAGTGTGTGTTTGTGTGTGTGCAGGGTGTGTGTGTAGTTAGTGTGTGTGCAGTGTGTGTGCAGTGTGTGTGTGCAGTGTGTGTGTGTGCAGGGTGTGGTGTGTAGTTTGTGTTTGTTTGTGTGTGTGTGTAGTGTGTGTGTGTGCAGGGTGTGTGTGTGTGTAGTGTGTGTGTGTGCAGGGTGTGTGTGTAGTGTTTGTGTGTGCAGTGTGGTGTGTGCAGTGTGTGTTTGTGTGTGT
Organism: Lampetra planeri; assembly: GCF_965212315.1. Classification (NCBI taxonomy): domain Eukaryota; kingdom Metazoa; phylum Chordata; class Hyperoartia; order Petromyzontiformes; family Petromyzontidae; genus Lampetra; species Lampetra planeri. The sequence continues at coordinate 4,120,739 of NC_136143.1, forward strand.
GCAGGGTGTGTGTGTAGTTTGTGTGTGCAGGGTGTGTGTGTAGTTTGTGTGTGTGCAGTGTTTGTGTGTGTGTGCAGTGTGTGTGTGCAGGGTGTGTGTGTAGTGTGTGCAGTGTGTGTGCAGTGTGTGTGCAGTGTGTGTGCAGTGTGTGTGTGCAGTGTGTGTGTGCAGTGTGTGTGTGCAGTGTGTGTTAGTGCAGTGTGTGTGTGCAGTGTGTGTGTGTGTGTGCAGTGTGTGTGTGCAGTGTGTGTGTGTGTGCAGTGTGTGTGTGCAGTGTGTGTGTGCAGGGTGTGTGCGTAGTGTGTGTGTGTAGTATGTGTGTGTGTGCAGTGTGTGTGTGTAGTGTGTGTGTGTGCAGTGTGTGTGCAGTGGGTGTGTAGTTTGTGTGTGTAGTGTGTGTGTGTGCAGTGTGTGCAGTGTGTGTGCAGTGTTTGTGTGTAAATATGTCGACTCAGCCACAACACGAGTACTTGATGCGACGTGCAAACATCGCCATTGGGGAGACAAAGGCGGCCGGGCGTGGTTGTATCCACAACCACCCCCCCCCTCCCCGTACACGATTAGCGAGCATCTGTTCAGGCTGGCACGGCACACGAGGTAGTGGCCGCCTTTGTCTCCCCACTGCTGATGTTGTACACACCTCACCGGGTACTAATTTAAGGCTAAGTCGACCTGCGGGAGGTGGGGGGGGGGAAGTCCGGGAGCGGTTCGGACGATCGTCACCGGTGTTGCCCCGCAAGCACAGACGCGATCTCGTGTCGTGCAGTGTGCTAACCACTGCGCCACCGCTCCCCCCCACTGCATTTGTCCAGATGCGCACTATTTGTTGCGGGATTCTCCCAAAATCCGGGATGAGAACCCGGAATCATCAATTCCCCGACACTTTGCATCGCGGTAATGCACGGGGCCATTAGGGAGCGCGTGACGCCACCGCTAATGCGAAAATTAAGACCCTCCCAGAATTCACGATCCCGAGTAATGCAGCTCTCCCCTTGTCCCCGGGCACCCACGCGTCCGCCCCCTCCCCCCCCCACTACTCAGCGACACACCCACCACCACCACCATCATCATCCACACCACACGTGCCGTCACCACAAACACAATCATCGTCATCCATAGCACGCGCATCCACCCACCAAAAACTACAATCGTCATCCATAGCACACCACCACCATAATAAACCATAGCACACGCATCCACCACCAAAACTACAATCGTCATCCATAGCACACCACCACCATAATAAACCATAGCACACGCACCACCAGCACCACCACCACAATCATCATACACACCACCCACCCACCCACACCACCCACACCACCCACACCACCCACACCACCCACACCACCCACACCACCCACACCACCCACACCACCCACACCACCGACATCGTCCTGTGCAGGTAATGGAGAGAGATTAGCGGAGTGACCAGAAACAGAGGGGGACAGGAAAACACAGAGAGACAAAGCCACGGAGACACAGAGACAGCCACGGAGACACAGAGACAAAGCCACAGAGACACAGAGACAGAGAGACACAGAGACACAGAGACACAGAGAGAGTGAGACACAGAGACACAGAGAGAGTGAGACACAGAGACACAGAGACACAGAGACACAGCGACACAGCGACACAGAGACACGGAGACACAGAGACAGAGAGACACAGAGACACAGAGAGAGTGAGACACAGAGACACAGAGACACAGAAACACAGAGACACAGAGACACAGAGACACAGAAACACAGAGACACAGAGAGAGTGAGACACAGAGACACAGAGGACACAGAGACACAGAAACACAGAGACACAGAGAGAGTGAGACACAGAGACACAGAGACACAGAGACACGGAGACACAGAGACAGAGAGACACAGAAACACAGAGACACAGAGAGAGTGAGACACAGAGACACAGAGACACAGAGACACAGAGACACAGACACACAGAGACACAGAGACACAGAGACACAGAGACACAGAAACACAGAGACACAGAGACACAGAGACACAGAGACACAGAGAGAGTGAGACACAGAGACACAGAGACACAGAGACACAGAGACACAGAGACACAGAGACACAGAAACACAGAGACACAGAGAGAGTGAGACACAGAGACACAGAGACACAGAGACACAGAGACACAGAGACACAGAAACACAGAGACACAGAGACACAGAGACACAGAAACACAGAGACACAGAGACACAGAGACACAGAGAGAGTGAGACACAGAGACACAGAGACACAGAGACAGAGAGACACAGAGACACAGAGACACAGAGACACAGAGACACAGAGAGAGTGAGACACAGAGACACAGAGACACAGGAGACACAGAGACAGAGAGACACAGAGACAGAGAGACAGAGAGACAGAGAGACAGAGAGAGAGTGAGACACAGAGACACAGAGACAGAGAGACACAGAGACACAGAGACACAGAGACAGAGAGACACAGAGAGACAAAGACACGGAGACACAGAGACAGAGAGACACAGAGACACAGAGACACAGAGACAGAGAGACACAGAGAGACAAAGACACGGAGACACAGAGACAGAGAGACACAGAGACACAGAGACACAGAGACAGAGAGACACAGAGAGACAAAGACACGGAGACACAGAGACAGAGAGACACAGAGACACAGAGACACAGAGACAGAGAGACCACAGAGAGACAAAGACACGGAGACACAGAGACAGAGAGACACAGAGACACAGAGACACAGAGACAGAGAGACACAGAGAGACAAAGACACGGAGACACAGAGACAGAGAGACACAGAGACACAGAGACACAGAGACAGAGAGACACAGAGAGACAAAGACACGGAGACACAGAGACAGAGAGACAGAGAGACAGAGAGACACAGAGAGAGTGAGACACAGAGACACAGAGACACAGAGACACAGAGACACAGAGACAGAGAGACAGAGAGACAGAGAGACACAGAGACAGAGAGACACAGAGAGACAAAGACACGGAGACACAGAGACAGAGAGACAGAGAGACAGAGAGACACAGAGAGAGTGAGACACAGAGACACAGAGACACAGAGACACAGAGACACAGAGGACACAGAGACAGAGAGACAGAGAGACAGAGAGACACAGAGACAGAGAGACACAGAGAGACAAAGACACGGAGACACAGAGACAGAGAGACAGAGAGACACAGAGAGAGTGAGACACAGAGAGAGTGAGACACAGAGATACAGAGACAGAGAGACACAGAGAGACAAAGACACGGAGACACAGAGACAGAGAGACAGAGAGACACAGAGACACAGAGACACAGAGACAGAGAGACACAGAGACAGAGAGACACAGAGAGACAAAGACACGGAGACACAGAGGACAGAGAGACAGAGAGACAGAGAGACAGAGAGACACAGAGAGAGTGAGACACAGAGACACAGAGACACAGAGACACAGAGACAGAGAGACACAGAGAGACAAAGACACGGAGACACAGAGACAGAGAGACACAGAGACACAGAGACACAGAGACACAGAGACACAGAGAGAGTGAGACACAGAGACACAGAGACACAGAGACACAGAGACACAGAGAGAGTGAGACACAGAGACACAGAGACACAGAGACACAGAGACACAGAGACACAGAGAGAGTGAGACACAGAGACACAGAGACACAGAGACACAGAGACAGAGAGACAGAGAGACAGAGAGACACAGAGAGAGTGAGACACAGAGACACAGAGACACAGAGACACAGAGACACAGAGAGAGTGAGACACAGAAACACAGAGACACAGAGACACAGAAACACAGAGACACAGAGACACCAGAGACACAGAGACACAGAGACACAGAGACACAGAGAGAGTGAGACACAGAGACACAGAGACACAGAGACACAGAAACACAGAGACACAGAGACACAGAGACACAGAGACACAGAGACACAGAGAGAGTGAGACACAGAGACACAGAGAGAGTGAGGACACAGAGACACAGAGACACAGAGACACAGAAACACAGAGACACAGAGACACAGAGACACAGAGACACAGAGACACAGAGAGAGTGAGACACAGAGACACAGAGACACAGAGACACAGAGACCACAGAGAGAGTGAGACAGAGACACAGAGACACAGAGACACAGAGACACAGAGACACAGAGAGAGTGAGACACAGAGACACAGAGACAGAGAGACAGAGAGACAGAGAGACAGAGAGACACAGAGAGACACAGAGACACAGAGACAGAGAGACACAGAGACACAGAGGACACAGAGACACAGAGACACAGAGACACAGAGACAGAGAGACACAGAGAGACAAAGACACGGAGACACAGAGACAGAGAGACAGAGAGACAGAGAGACACAGAGAGAGTGAGACACAGAGACACAGAGACACAGAGAGACAAAGAGACAAAGACACGGAGACACAGAGACAGCCACGGAGACACAGAGACAAAGCCACAGAGACACAGAGACAAAGCCACAGAGCCACAGAGAGAGAGAGAGTGAGACACATAAACAGAGAGAGAGTGAGACACAGATACACATAGACACGGAGACACAGAGACACAGAGACACAGAGAGAGAGAGACACACACAACAAAGGTGTAGTAGCATCTCAACTTCACAGTTACACCGGAAACAACTCTCTTGCGTGCAGACCACAGCTCTGGTAGCGGCAATGCTGTTCGAGGGCTGTCGTGTGTGGTGGTATCGGGCAGTGCTGGTGGCGAATGAGTTAATTTAGCGATTTACGTACCGTGAAGAAGGACCCGTGCACGAAACGTCACTTATTATATATAGTTTTCCTTCTGAGGCCACGGTGTTGTTATTGACCAGTTTGTTGTTGTTGTTGTTGACTGTGAATCTGCACCACTGCCAACGCAGCAGCAGCAGCAGAGGCAATCACCCAATACTCCTAGACTGGTTCAATCACAAGGGAATTGGTTCTTTGCCGAGGGTGAGAGCCACTCGGATGAGTGAGGGTACAGCGGCCTCTAGCGGACACACGCGGGACTCAGCGCTCTGGCACGTGAAGTCCAAAGGGGCCGTCCATAAATGACGTCACGCACCTAGGGGGGGGGGGGGGTCAGACATTTGTGACGATGTGTGACGAGTGGGGGGGGGGGGGTTGAGAAATGTGACGTCACATTTTGGCGCAACTTTAAATAAATATAGACAACACGTTCTACTTAATTAAATAGACTTTTTAATAAATATTTTCTCCTACAACATCAGAGTGCAGCGCCACATTAAATACGCATTACAATGACAAAAGTTTAAAGCTATTTGAAGCATGTTTTTTTTTTTTGGGGGGTGGGGGGGGCAGAGCTTTGTGACGTCATATTTGAGGGGGGGGGGTCTGACTTTTTGTGACGCCGTGTGACGAATGGGGGGGGGGGTCAAAAATTGTAAAATCGCGTGACGTCATTTATGGACGGACCCAAACCCCAAACTCACGCGAATTCTCCGCTCTCCTGCCGCGTGAAATGCAACCCAGAACCCATTCGTTGGGAGGATTTAATAGTGCCGGATTAGGGACCGTCCATAAATGACGTCACGCGATTTTGGACGATTGTTGACCTCGTCACACGGCGTCACAAAGTCAGACCCCCCCCCCCCTCAACGATGACGTCATATTTAATGTGGCGCTGCACTCTGATGTTGTAGGAGAAAACATTTATTAAAACGTCTATTTAATTAAGTAGAACGTGTTGTCTATATTCATTTAAAGTTGCGCATTTTGATGTGACGTCACATTTCTCACCCCCCCCCCCCCCCTCGTCACACATCGTCACAAATGTCTGACCTTCCCCCCCCCCACCCTAGGTGCGTGACGTCATTTATGGACGGCCCCTTAAGCTAGTGCGGGGCCTGTTGCATACGTTATGAAGGGAGCCTAAATAAAAACAACACATTAATATTAAAACACATTTTTAACTTGCATAGTAAAGTAACTGTATGTTTTCATTCGCTAAACAGCCAGATAATACGACAAATCGCTAACCTTAAACACCCAGTCGTTCGTAAAAGTTGAAGGCGGTATAGTACTATGGTAATAGAGCAAGTTCAGAATCACCTAACCGGAATCGATAGCTTGAAAGCATTTAGCGCGGGGCCCGTAGGATTATGTAGCTACTTATGTGGTAGCTACTACATATGTAGCTACTTTTATTATGTAGCTACTTACGTGGTAGCTACTTATATTATGTAGCTACTTATGTGGTAGCTACTTATGTGGTAGCTACTTATATTATGTAGCTACTTATATATTATGTAGCTACTTATGTAGCTACATATGTGGTAGCGACTTATATTGTGTAGCTACTTATGTGGTAGCGACTTATATTGTGTAGCTACTTATGTGGTAGCTACTTATATTATGTAGCTACTTATGTAGCTACTTGTGCTACGAGGATAATGGGGAGAGGAGCCCGGTCAGTAGCCAGCCAGTAAACTCGAGTCGTAGAATATTTTTGAATGATAAGTTATGATTGAGATTGACCGGCGTCTGAAACGACAGCAAGACCCCTGTAAACGAGACGTATTGAGAGTCATTGTGGCTTTCCCAGATCAAAACAAAGGGCATTATTTTTACTCTTGCCTGCGTCTTACAAAGACAAAGACCCCCCGTATAGCCTTTGACCAGAGGTGTGGACTCGAGTCATGTGACTTGGACTCGAGTCAGACTCGAGTCATGAATTTGATGACTTGCGACTCGACTTGGACTTGCATAACAATGACTTTGTCCCACCTATGAGATGTGGACTCGAGTCATGTGACTTGGACTCGAGTCAGACTCGAGTCATGAATTTGATGACTTGCGACTCGACTTGGACTTGCATAACAATGACTTTGTCCCACCTATGAGATGTGGACTCGAGTCATGTGACTTGGACTCGAGTCAGACTCGAGTCATGAATTTGATGACTTGCGACTCGACTTGGACTTGCATAACAATGACTTTGTCCCACCTATGAGATGTGGACTCGAGTCATGTGACTTGGACTCGAGTCAGACTCGAGTCATGAATTTGATGACTTGCGACTCGACTTGGACTTGCATAACAATGACTTTGTCCCACCTATGAGATGTGGACTCGAGTCATGTGACTTGGACTCGAGTCAGACTCGAGTCATGAATTTGATGACTTGCGACTCGACTTGGACTTGCATAACAATGACTTTGTCCCACCTCTGCCTTTGACACACTGTTGGGGCAAGTGCTGCTAGCGAGCACATATTAAGGCCGACACGGCACACGAGGGCAGTGGCGTGGCCAACACCACACCAGGTACTCATGAGGCTGAGTCGACCTAGGGGAGGCCCAGGACCGGTTCAGATCATCGTCACGGTGTTGGCCGTGGGGGGAAATCGAACTCGGGTCGCCGGGTTCATAGCGCAGTGCGCTAACCGCTACACCACCGCTCCAAAATACACATTATATACAATTGCTAATCACACACAAACACACACTCGCTCGATACTTCCAGAGCACGCGCCCATTTATTACGGCGATCACGTGATTATGGAGAGTACATCCGATCACACTATTGTTAATATAACAATACACAGGACGAGGCGAGGTATAGTGGGCGGGTGGATATGTGTGTGTGTGGGGGGGGGGGTCATAAAGCATTAGCGATTTCATAAAAACAAACAACGGAGAGTAGGTTGTTTAAGCGCAGGCCGACAGCTTCACGTACGCTACTTATCTTCACAACACAGCATTGAAAGAGATTGTACACCCTGGCGGCACATTGCGCGGACACACCCTGGAGGGATTAACGCGTGGGTGATAGCAGCCAAGACGATGCATGATTCATAACGATCTGCATTCTATTGATCTGCGAAGCAGCGGAATGTCGCGTACCTTGGACAGCACTTATTTGAGTAACTTAACACCACTTCCATGGACAAAGAACCCCACCCCCCACCACCCCGTATAGACGTACAGACTTGCCGGAGCAAGTGCCGTTGACGAACACTTTGTGACACCTAACAAAGACAAAGGTCCCCCGTATAGCCGCGCAGACTGATGGGGCAAGTGCTGTCTTAGCGAGTAAACTACCGAAGCCGGGCCGCCTATCTCCCCAGTTCTGATGTTTTACACACACACACACACACACTTATTTAAGGTCGACCCGACCTAGGGGAGACCCAGGACCGGTGCATATATTCACCGTTAGTGAAAAAAGGCGGACATACCCACACTTTACCCCACCACGCGACACCCAACTTGTGGTGTTCCCCATCTACACTGCTGGGCGGACAGAGGCCGGCAAGTTGGGGGTGGATTTAAGAAACGTGGCGACCCGTTCAAGTGCCGCGCCGAGAGATCGAACCGGCGGCCTTTGGGGTTGCAAGTCGCGACACGCTGCTACTGTCAATTAGCCACGACAGAAGAAGTTGTTGTTGTTGATGATGTTCGTCTTACACTGGGAGCTACTCGCGACTACAAACTCTTAACCGCTGCAAACACGCAGAGAGGCTGCCCGCTGTCGTCCTCATCGTCTGCGACACGTGAGACAATGCGTAACAGGTGTTACAGGCTGCCGCGGGGGGCGACTGTACGGGCGGCACAGGGTGGGGCATCGCGGAAACATCGATCGCGTCCACCTTTGCCAAACTACTCCACCGCCAACCCGTGCACTGACCGGCGTGGTGGTGAAATATGGTTCGCCCACTCCCCTCCACCGTCCCACTTTTGTGGGGGGGGGGGGGTCCTCATCCAGCAATGGATTTACAAAGGGCAGGAGAGTTTTGTTTATATTATTCTGTGGTTCACGTCACCCCCTCCCCTCCCCTCCCAAATTCTAATTGCGTGAAAAGTCGCAGTAAGCAGTCCATCACCACCGCTCCCCCCCACCTCCCGTGTTCAGAGAATAAACCGCGGAAGCAGCTATCTCAGAACTGCTTCTGAGAGCCATTCGGAGTGACCTCTCTCATCCACGCACTGGAGGGATGCTGCATTGTCCCGCGTGACAAGAGATAATGGTCCCTTGCCTGACACTCAAACTGAGATAATGTTGTGTAACATTCTCATCCGCCATGGATGTTTTTGTTTTCATGTTTCAAGTGGAAATCAGATTTTAAACACGATGGCTTTTCTAGTTTCGCATTCTTTGGTTACCCGGGCCTACACACACCATCAACTCGCCTCCCTTGAGAATCTGGTTTCAATTGAGGGCGGCTGAAAAGACTGGGATCGAACCCAGGGGTCTCAGCGGTGCCGGGCTCAGCGCCTCTGACTGCTGTGATCTATTGCACGTACTGACGGTCACAACCTGCCAACCACCAATCCCCCCACCCCTACTCTATGTACATTGAACCTCTTTCGCACCGTACGTAGCCAACCGTTACAAGGGTACGATGGATCGATGAGGACAAGTCATCGATTGTCACACCAACGAATTCACTCGTTAAACTTGCATGCAACCTCCATTGCGAAGCAGTGGCCAGGAACCTCGAGTGATAGTCGTCAACGCACCAAAATGAAAACAGAAGATGACGTCTTGATAAAAAGGGGGGGGGGGCATCAGAGACCACAGAGGCGTTCTACTCGTACCCCGGTATCTAAAACCAGACTGGGCGGCGCGAGCATTGCAAAAAAAGAAACAAAATAACAAAACATGAAAGTAAAGATACGATAAAACTTTATATATATAATTTATGACAAGTCCTAAAACAACGACGACAATGCTTAAATCAGCAAATAAAACATGAGATCTCTCCCCCCACCGCCCACCCTCTGCATTTACAACGGAACAGCGACAATTGATGGAGGGGGTGTGGGGGGTAGGGGGGGTGTGGGGGGTAGGGGGGTGTGGGGGTAGGGGGGTGTGGGGGGTAGGGGGGGTGTGGGGGTAGGGGGGTGTGGGGGTAGGGGGGTGTGGGGGGTAGGGGGGGTGTGGGGGTAGGGGGGTGTGGGGGGTAGGGGGGGTGTGGGGGTAGGGGGGTGTGGGGGTAGGGGGGTGTGGGGGTAGGGGGGTGTGGGGGGTAGGGGGGGGTGTGGGGGTAGGGGGGGTGTGGGGGTAGGGGGGTGTGGGGGGGGGCTCCAGGCGTGGACTCCTGGGACAACCGAGAAAACCACCCGGTGGGTGAAATCTTCATCTTCTTCCTCCGTACGGCTGACGATGTTGATGCAGCGCAACAACATCAATTTCACATTCGAGCCGGCGAAGCCAGATAGTCAAGAGCGGCAGCGGAGATGTCTCGCCGCGATTCCTCCTACGTATTTGCGGATCGCGGCATTGCGGTGTTGCGAGTTCTCTGTCCTGGATGACCAGAGCCGCACACTGCTGGAGGGATTTTAAGTTTCCATTACTTGTGCCTCCGCATCTACTGCCATGGTTTGTGCGGTGGATGCGGTTTGGGGCGGACCAGGAGCTTCGTGGAAGGTCAGGCCGAGGGAAATGAGAAGACAAGAATACACGACTGTGGATAATACGACCGACTGGCACCACCAGAAACCTTCCGACTCAATACTCCATGGGTGGAGGTGGCATCACGGAGGGCAAGGGGTGGCACAGAGCAATTGGCTGCGACTGCGATGATGATAAACCACTTCGTTGAGCTATCATTTGTGGCCAGGTCGCTTCTAAAAGAGCTATATAGCTTAGTGGGTCTTACCTGGCAAGATAAAAAAAAACTTAGTTTTTTAGGCCCCCACAGTCTGAATTCCAGCCCCCCCCCCTCACCCAAAAGAATAATATATCATAAAAACTACTTTGAACAGGGATTGTAAGCCTCGCTTGATACTTGTGAGCCAAGCAGCAGGCACGTGCCTGGTGCATGCTGGGTATCTCCTGGTTCTCGGGGGGCTGCTCCCCACGCGAAGCCAGACTCTCACCAACGGAAGTGACGCTGAACGTCCACAATGCAGCAGGGACCCTCCTCACGACACTGAAGAGTCTCACCAGTCCGTGTCTAAATGTGCAGGAAAAAAGAACCGGAGGCCCCAGAGAGAAATCCGCACGACCACGGCGAGAGAGAACTCCAAATATACAGCAGGCGTCACAGGGGTCGGGATCGAACCCACGCACGACCTCCTGCATACCAGGCGAGGTAGTTCACATCTCGCCACCGTGCCAATTGCTGGCCTGCATCTTTACCTAAACATTTACAGCAGAGTTTTAGTGATACTATATACACAATTTGGTTTCCCCCCACCCCCCCATATATATAAAAACAATCTCCCTGTGTGATTGTGACAGCCACGACTCGTATTGGTCCACAGCCTGCCCCGGGTACTGTAGCTCGCAGGCCATGTGACGTTCAGTCTCTCATCGCTCACAGGCGAGGGGTGGTGGGGGGGGCTTGAGAATCGTTCGTCCTGACGTTCAAACAACATTTGCAATTTTCTACAAAGGGGTGTGGACCAATCAACTTCAAGGACAATGCATACATTATCAGAGTTATGTTTTTTGTTTGCATTATGACTGCAGATATTGTGGTCTATGCAAACATGACTCCTTGTAAAAAAAAGGTGTCAGTTTTGTTGCCAGATAGAAGGTTAAAAAACCAATTATCATATTTTTTACTGGAAAATGAGGTTCCAATAGGGATTCAATCGTTGGGTATTTTTGTGAATGTTGTCTAAAGTGTCTTTCCAGCTAAGCCCCCCCCCACACACCCCGCCAGGGTGAACGAGCGAGCGAGTAAGTGGTGAGTAGCGAGGTAGTCCGGGTGTGTGCGCGAGCATCGGCTGGGCTCGAGCTAAGCATGTGGAACAATGAACGAATCGATCCGTGTGTAACTGCCTTGTACCCGAGTCCAAGCCACTGCCCACTGGTCCAATGGTTGGTTATCCTCAAACCACCCGAATGTGGAATCGTAGTTGTTGCACCGCATCTACATCGGCCATACGAAAGAAGAAGTTATCCTCGTAACATTTAGCGGCCCGAAGGTAATTGCCGAAAGTTTATATAAAACATTAGACCAGTAGGCGGCGGCCTGCACGGTTCGTCGAGTAATGATGCAATCGACTTTCAGCTCACGAAACACGCATCGCATCGCGTGGGGCTAACAGCCTCGGGGTTTTTCACTGTTCGCTGCCCCGTCCATAATGTTTAAAATAATAAAAATGAAACTTGAAATGCGCGCAGTATTTCACAGACGCCGCATGTAACCCTTGAGGTGTGGAGCCAGGCGGAATAATTGTGGAGTGGTTAAGAAATAGGGCTGGGGAAAGGAAGGTCTTTTGAGTGTCTCTTTAAAGTTGGGGGTAGATATTGTTAACGTTGCTCCGAATGTGGCGCTCCTACCACCCCAATGGGGGGGGGGGGGGGGGGGGAGGTCATGGCGCGGCAGAGGGCAGTGCAGCGGTTAGTGGCTGTGTCACTGTGTGACTGACCGCTGTGTGACTGCACACGCCACTGCCGACGGATAGGGCCTCTGCGCGACTGACTGGCGCTCCGCTTACAATTCCGACTTCTACGCTGACCCCCTCCCACCCCCCACCGGCTCTTCAAGCCCCACTGACAAGTGTAGTGAAGTGTGGTCACGTGCCCCTGTGACCGTTTGTATATCAAATCAACGATGTTGGGGGTGACACGCAAGATGTTGGCCTGCGTGCGTGTTGGTATGCGGTCGGTGTTATTCTGTGCGTGTGTATGTATGCGTGGGTGGGCAGATATGTAGAACTCTAACCACACCAGGCACAGGTTTTTGGTACGGTAAACACCCTCAACAACCCGCACGATGTCTGGAGGCCCTCATCCAGAAGTGGATTGACAAAAGGGCTGTACACGTGTTAAGACGCACACGCAAGCTCCCAGGTAAGCCGAGTTGCGCGCTAGGAGCTCGCTTGCAACAGGAGCGCTCCACCGCCCTGCACGGCAGCTCATGATTACAACCACGGCATCAACCATACGTGTGAATGTTCAACCGTTTGCCTGAACTTCTTTCGCACCGTACGTAGCCAACCGTCGCTCATCGGAGGTGCGGGAGGACAACAAACCAAACCACCAATGTTTTTTTCGGTAAAGTCACGTAAGTAAGAAATTAAAATTAATAAAAGATGTTATTTTATTAATTTCAATTGCAATTTTTTGCCTACGTGACTTTACCGAAAAAACCTAAGAATATGAATCCCTGCAGTCACGAAAGCTTCAAATCTAGAACCACCAATGTTTAACCGCACAGCGGGCCCACCCACACCACACGCACCACCGCCTATTCAACTTCCCCCGAACAGGCGTTCAGAGTTGACTCTCCTTTCTTTTTGGTAAAGTTTAGATTTGGCCTAAAAAATAAAAAAACACACACACGCAGCCGCAGCTCTTATCTTGTAGACACGCCAACCAGGCTGCGTTGATTATTTGAATTCGTTAAAACGTAGGGGCTCTGACGAAAAACACATCTGACAACCTGGGGTTTCGATTCCTGGACCCAGATTGCGACGGCGGCGGCGAGAGGCGATATCCGGTCTCGTTACGGGCCTCTCTCGAGATTGTCTCGGCCTGTACGAGAGCACCGGGTTCAGTGTGTAAACAATAGACATTGGGGGCGAAACCTGTGGCAGAGCAGCGCGGGACACGCAGCCCAGGTAGGTGTCATACCTACCTCGGGAGCCTTACCTGCTAAAATAATAATAGTTTAATAGTTGTGTACACAGGACAGATCATGACCGTATTCTCTGGATTGTCAGGCACACGAACTCCCCACCCCCCTCCACATCCCTGTATATTAAAGCAAAGTTGGGGATAGCTGTGTGTGTTTGTGTGCTCGAGACCAGATTTGTAGAACTTTATTGCCAATGGGCAGAAGTTTGAGGGGCCGTCTTACTTTCTGAAGCGTCTTATGTACGTATGCTGAACTTCTTTCGCACCGTACGTAGCAAACCGTGCTTATAATCTGGAGAATACGGTCTTAAGTCATTGTTTTTTCTTTTGGGCTGCGCTTTTCTTAAAAACTAAAAATGTCCCATGGTAGACTCAAGATAATTACAGTTGGGCCCGCCGACTCAGTCGATGAATCCACTAACAGTTATAATCAGCTGCTTTTTTCCGACCCCGAAATTTGGCCCCCCGAAGGTGGGAAACACCCCCCCCCCCCGTCCCCCACTGACTCGCCACGACCCGGCTGACTACGGCCACTGAGCCTCCCGTCCAGCGGCACATGTCGGGGTGGGGAAGGGTGGGGGCGAAGGTCAAAGTTGAGACTTTTTTCCCAAACCGCCCCGCCCCCCGATAAATATTTCTTGGCGCTATTCGATTGAGTCGAGTGAACAGCCGAACCGTCAGATTCGGTCACCGTTATCGAGCACTCGACTAAAATCTTCGAGCCGACCCCCAGCGTTGACCCCCGGAACGCGGAGGGGGTCTGGGTTGGCGATGGCCGCGGGGGCAAGGGGGGCGGTCAGTACCCCTGCAGCTCTGGCAGGTTGCGGTAGAGCTCCAGGGCTCCGGGGTTCGACAACGAACCGAGCTGCACCACCTCCTTGCCGGCGATGACCTGCTTCACCGCCACCTCCACCTTCTTGCCGTTGATGGTGTACTGCACGGGGGGGAGACGGAGAGGGGTAGGGAGAGAGAGGGCAAAGAGAGCAGGAGAGCACATACATACTTACATCATCACCATCAGCAGCAGCAGCAGCAGCAGCAGCAGCAGACGTGATATATATTTTTGTTATTGCAATTGTACGCTCGGCACAAGTGCCGTGGTGTTTCGATTTAAAGCTTTCGTGACTGCAGGGATTCATCTTCTTAATAAAAATAAAACATAATAAAATAATTCACACGACGTTTCGGCCACAACGCAAGCAGCCGTCCTCAGGTGAAGACCAGGTCTGTCGGGGAGACGGCGTCTGAATTTGAACATTTTATTATTTCCCTTCTACGTGACTTTACCGAAAGAACCAAGAAGATGCCGTGGTGTTGTCGCTGCCACTCGGTGGCGAATTGCCGGTTTTGATTCTCGTTGTTGTGTGTGTGGGGGAGCGGTGGTGCAGCGGTTAGCGCTACGCTGGGCGACGAACCCGGCAACCCGAGTTCGATTCCCGCTCACGGCCACCAAATGCCAGTGACGATTATCTGAACCGGTCCTGGGCCTCCCCCTAGGTCGACTCAGCCTCAAACGAGTACTTGGTGCGATGTGTAAACATCACCAATAGGGGGACAAAGGGGGCCGGCCGTGGTGCTGGCCACCCACCCCCTCGTGCGCCGTGCCGGCCTTCGGAATTAGAATGTGTATTTACCCTGGAGGAATCCGATGAGCAGTGAAGCTCTAAATTTCGATTTAAAGCTTCCGTGACTGCAGGGATTCATCTTCTTGGTTCTTTCGGTAAAGTCACGTAGAAGGGAAGTAACATTATGTTTTATGTTTATTATTTTATTACTTCCCTTCTACGTGACTTTACCGAAAGAACCAAGAAGAACGATGAAGCTCTTTTTCACAGATGTCCACTCGGGGTTGGTGAAAACGTCACAACAACAAACCACACGCGAGGTGCTCGCTAACAGCACTCGCCCCACCCAGCAGTCTGTTGCAGGCTATACGGAGTGGGCGGGGAACCGTTGATGTTTTGTGCGTGTGGCGGTTACCGGGATGTCCTTGGTCTCCAGGATGAGTGCCGGCACGTGGCGCGCCGACAGCGCCGTACGGATGGCGCCACGGAGCCGCTTGTCCAGCTCCTGCGTGAGGCCGCGGCCCGGCACCATCTTGAGGAAGAGCACGACGCGCTCGTCGCCGTCGCTGCCGTACTGCGGCACGCACACGCTGTCCTCCACCTCCTCAAACGCCTCCACTGCCGCGGCAAAGGGAGCACGGCAAACGAGCGCAGCCACCGCGCAAGGTCAGCATCGCCCATCGCCGCGTCCGCCGTTCGCGGTTCGTCGAAATCACCGCCGTCATCGTACCGCCATTGCCCGTCACCGCCACCATCGCCATTACTACGGTCACCGTCGTCAAGATCATCACAATCATCACCGCAATTACCGTCGCCACTGTCATCATCACCATCATCAACTGACACCGCTATCACAACCATCACTGTTATCACCGCCGTCACAACCATCTGCATCATCACTATAATCGTCGTCGTCACCATCGTCGTTGTCGTCAATACCACCAGCGTCATCGCCATCATCGCGGCTCTCCTGTGGGTTGTGTTGCCGCTCCTCCAGACGGCCCGTCAAGTGCGGGAGGAGCGCGACGTGGGGGGATACCGGGCGTGCAATCAGCAAGCGGGCAAGCGACCCGCACGTGGGCGCGCCATAAGTGCGGGGTGCGGAGCGAGCGGCGTGTCACCAACCTATGTTGTAGATCTCCGAGCTTCCGAAGCGAACTCCGTTTGGGTTCAGGGTCCCGTCACTGGGAGAAAACAAAAATAGCGTCGTCGATGATGAACGCACAGCCCCGCAGAATACTCCACGCTCTACTCTCCCCTCCCCGCACTCTCCTACCTCTACCCTCTTCTTGGTTCTTTCGGTAAAGTCACGTAGAATGGAAATAATAAAATAATAAAAATAAAACATAATAAAATAATTCTCACGATGTTTTGGCCACAACGCAAGCAGCCGTCCTCAGGTGAAGAACAGGTCTGTCGAGAAGACAGCGTCTGAATGAACACCACCACGCTTGGCAGCCAATGAACACCACCAGGCTTGGCAGCCAAGCCTGGTGGTGTTCATTCAGACGCTGTCTTTCCGACAGACCTGTTCTTCACCTGAGGACGGCTGCTTGCGTTGTGGCCAAAACGTCGTGAGAATGATTTTATTATGTTTTATTTTTATTATTTTATTATTTCCATTCTACGTGACTTTACCGAAAAAACCAAGAAGATGAATCCCTGCAGTCACGAAAGCTTTAAATCGATACCTCTACCCTCTTAACGAAACGAGGGGGGGGGGGCAGAGTGCCCCCCTCCCCCCCCGCGCGCCGTGTGTGCTCTCTCACCTTCGGCCAAGCATGATGATGCCCCCCGTTTTGGGGTTGATCTTGCAGTAGTCTCCATGGGCCCAGATCCCTGCACAGGGAACACCACATCAACGTCGTCATCAGCCATGCCTGATCCGCTGCTGGATGACCGGCCTCCCCGAGCCGTTGCCATCTCTCACAGTCTTGTGATGCTGCCTTTTGTTCACTGCCTCCAATGATATTTCTCTGTAGAACTAACGAGAGTGATTTTAACAGATCCTATTATGGAGTGGGGTGGGGAGCGGTGGTGCAGCGGTTAGCGCACTGCGCGGAGAACCCGGCGATATCAGTGGCGAGTGATGTCTGAACTGGTCCTGGGCCCCCTCTTCATGAACCCGCACTGACCAGCATGGTGAAGTATGGTCAAACCCCCCCTCAACCCCCCATGACTGATACGGCATGTGGAGGCCTTCATCTAACACTGGACTAAGGGTTCTACGCTATCATTCAAATATAATAATACGGGAAAATACATATCTTTATATATAATGGAGTTATGACCAGTGCTGTCATATAGTGCACACATCTACCCGTACCCGTACCCGGCCGGGTACGGGTAGCCGGGTATCGGGTAGGGTACGGGTATCGGGTACCCGGTTGCGACCTCTGACGGGGTGGCAGGTGTTTGGCATTTCCCAGCACGGCTGTGATATCTGTGCATGCTGCGCTCCTGAGGAACGGTGTTTCAGTGTCGCCGCTCCACGCCATGCGGTTAGGGCGAACGCCGGTCGCCAGGTGCTCCTCACCGGGGAATTTGGCGAAGTAGGCCTTGTGGTACTTCTTGTTGTCTGGGTCGTTCCAGAAGTGCGTGGGCTGGCACGGGATGGGCTTGGTGCACACCAGCTCGCCGCTCTGCCCAAACACCTGCTCGCCTGCCGGCACAAAACGAGGGCCCACAACGCGATCCATCAACCCCGCAGCGCACGAGTGGGTCGGGCGATGGCAGTACAGCAGTGGATTGTTGAATCTATCTGCGTGGAGTTTTTGAATGTCCCTCCCTCATGTGTACGGTGTGCTGGCTTTTTCTCCGGGTTCTACGTATGCCTCCCGCACGAAGCCAAATGCTCAGGAATGGGATCGAACCCGGAGCATCCACACGTGCGGCAGGACCCTCCTCAGAACGAGTCTTGAGACTCAAGTGAGGTTTGTCTTCGAGTTGTGCGCCTTTTGGCGTCATCTGGTCCAACCCATGTGAGACTTGGCTCTAAGGAAAGCTGTCTCGGGTGTGGACCAATCAACTTCAAGGACAGTGCACATTATCAGAGTTATGTTTTTTGTTTGCATTATGACTGCAGGTATTGTGGTCTATGCAAACATGACTCCTTGTAAAAAAAGGTGTCAGTTTTGTTGCCAGATAGAAGGGTAAAAAAAACAATTATCAAGTGAGGCTGTTATTTTTTTATCCTGGGTACATACGGGGGTAGAACTGTCGTTGATATTTGTGGCACCACTTATGAGACGTCATCACATTTAAACTCTACGAATTGGAACTCTGACGACATGGGCGCTCCAGAGCGCCAGCTGTTTCGCGAAGCGCAAACGGGGCCTGTGAATTTTTCGATTTAAAGCTTTCGTGACTGCAGGGATTCATCTTCTTGGTTCTTTCGGTAAAGTCACGTAGAAGGGAAGTAATAAAATAATAAAAAGAAAACATAATAATCACGTAGAAGGGAAATAATAAAATAATAAAAACAAAGCACAATAATTGTATTATTATTATGGTTTATTTTTATTATTTTATTATTTCCCTTCTACGTGACTTTACCGAAATAACCAAGAAGGGGCCTGTGAAGTTATCCTGACAGCTTGCAGTAGGGGCCCTTACATATTCAGACGAGATTTTCAGACTAGATTTACAATTCCAGAAGGGTTTCAATTCACAAGTGCCTTACGTCGGAAGCGTTTAACTTTTTTTTCATGTTTAAGAAATAATTTTGCTTTCGAGTCGATCAGTAATTTATTTAGGAAAGCACTCTGCCGGCGAGATTTTGTTTCCCGTTCGCTGCCCAAACCTCACGTGGAACTTCAGAGAGACCGGCAGCTGATCTCTCCCAGTGGAGACGTTTCATCTCGGAGTAAACATCCCAAAACTAACCCCGACCCGCATGAAACCCACAACGCAATTACATCATATCGCCGATTAATTATTTTCTTTAGTTTGCTAGGAGTTAAAACTGATTACGGTCAAGGTCTCTTCACGTTGCACCGTGTGTTGCTGTTGTTCGGCGTGGTGCCTGACACCGTCGTTCAACAATGGTGTCCAACGTTTCGCTCCACGATAGAACAGAGGGAGAAACCAGCTGCTCAACTGAGTCGATACGCCATGAGGACGTGGCGTCACCACGTCGCCCAAGCCCGTCGCCACCCGTTCACCGCGCTCGTCCCACGTGACGTCAGCGGTCACGGCTCGACTCTTTGCAGCGGAAAAGAAAAACCGCCCAGGACCTCTGGAGCTGCCGCCGGACCGGCCGGACTCGGCACGGCTTCGTCGAACGCGGTGGAGGCGGCGCAGAAAAAGACGCCGGGACTCACCTTGCTCGTTCCAGCTCTGCACGGGCATGCCGAGGTGGCACGCCTGGATTTCCCCACGGTGCACGGGGAGCGTCACATTCTGCCCCATGAAGCACGAGATGATGTCGGTGCCTCCTGCGCATGGCGAGAGAGAGAGAGAGACGCGCGTCAGGCGATGGTACGGTAGGGTACGGCGCCGCCTCCGTGCGGCGGCAAACGTCGTCGGTGTTACGAGCCGTGGTGAAGGCGCGCTACGTTACAAACGCTCGCCAGCTCAGCCGCTGGTGGAAGGGTCTCTTGAGAGCCACCTACAGAGGGCATCTGTGGCCTACGCTTCCACGCTGGCCAACGTAGCACGAGTAGCAGCGGAATCCCCGAATTTAAAAAAAAACGTATTTGGTCAGATTAGGTGACCCAGCCTGAAAATCAATTGTCAAAACAGGACTCGCATTCGATTTTTTGAGAAAATGGCCCTTCGTCAGAGCACGTAAATAGAGAGGCCAGTAGAGCGAGGGAGTAGAAAACAAAGAGTTGGAGACTGCACTTAGCACCCACGGGGCCTGATGAGAATTATAAAAAAAATCTAACTGCGATTCAAAACGTTGGCTACGAGAGCCTACGAGCCGAACGAGCACGTGCGCACGTACAATGGTGGTGCGCTGCGGTGTGAGGGGGGGGGCAGGGGCGGGGGGCTGGTGACACTCACCAGAGATGGAGCCGAGCAGCACGTCCCGCTTGATGTGCGTGTAGACGTAGTCGTAGCTCTGCGGTTTGAGCGGCGATCCCGTCGACAGGATGGTGTGCAGGCTCGCCAGGCTGTGCGTCTCCGCTGGTGGATGGCAACGATGTTGACGATCAGTATCGGGCGGTAGGGTGCCGCCGGCGCGGTGCTAACGCTCGCATCTCGAAGTAAAGAAAGGGCTGGGTTCCATTCCTGACTCAGGGTTACTTTCTGCGAGGAGTTTTTTTTAATGTTCTGGCCCTCTTTCAGGGTCCAGGCTTTGCCGAATTGGAAAAATGACACCGCAAAAGATGCTCAATTGGGATCGTACACGGCAAACGTTGACTCTCAAACTAAGGAAATCCACGTCGTGGCCTAGATTTTTATGAAAATAACGATGATTTTACGCTTGACAGAGCGCCCTTTACAACGACGCACTGCAGAGTGCTTTACACGAGATAAGAAATTTACATCGCATCTCTTTTAAAACATTGAAAAGGGCACCCTCCCCAGTGGCAGCAGTGCCCTGTCCTGGCATTAGCATTCGTCTGCCAGTAAGTGGGCAACCATTGCTGCTCCGTGCAATCCCAATCGAGTCATTCGCGGCGACACATTTGTCGAGATGGTGACCGCGGCACACGATGGCCGACTCGCTCTGAATGTCACCGGGGAATCGTTATCGCCGGCTGCCAAACAGACTTCACGTCGCAATATTTACGCGTCAATACGCAACCTAAGCATTAACCAGGGCGGGCTGCCGGATTCGAGCCGCGGAGCTCCGCAGCAAGCGTTGAACGCGCTGTGGCTGGGCCCCACCGCGCCACACCCCACACTCGCTCCGCTTTTACCGACACAAACTGGGCGCCCGTTAACGACGGTCGCGACCCCGACCCGTGCCGACGATTTTGCATGCAAGACGGCGACACGCCGGACCGTCCGGGACTCGACAATAGACTCGTAAATATTTATTAAAAAATCCAATTAACCGCGTGGCTTGCATTAACGGCGCCCCCGCGCTATCTTGCGCATAAATCGCCGCGGAAAGAACTTAAAAGTCAGCGCCGTGAATTAGCAATGACTGCAGCATGCTCGCACGAATGCACGCACTGCGCAGGAACACGGACACAGAGGAACTGCCAAGAAAATGATATCCCCTCTGTATAATGCAAATACATGGACGGTAATCACAGACGTGCTTTGTTGCAGATTGACGACTCAATTTAATCGTAAACCAATTTAACAACCGCCGAGGTGTCCAGGATGAGATATGTGCAATTCAAGAAGATGAACATTACACAAATGTAAATCACTTTGTATCTAAAAACGGAATCGGAAGCAAATTTTTTTTTTTTTGCGGCGACCATTGTTTCCGCGGCGATGGGTGATGGTGCAAAAATTGGACATTACGGCTTAGGGATCAAAAGGGTTTACGCAGTTCCTGGAGAATGTGCAAAGTTTAAAAATGTCACGGGGGGGCGGTGGCGGGGGGGGCGGTCGGTGGTGGGGAGTGGTGGGAGGACGGAGGGAGGCGGCTTACCAGGCTTGAGACCTTTGTCCTCTAGAAGTGACAGCAGCTTGGCACCTGTGCCAAAAATGGTGATCCTGTTCCAGAAACCAAAATACAACACGCACACACACGCCGCGCGACACACGTGTGTGTTTTCCATCACAAGCACAGAACAAACAGCACGCGCGCATAACCTAACAATGCGGCCGAGGGTGGGGGGGTCACGCAGCTCGTCAAACATAATCCTCTTAATATCCCGCTCGCTGTTTTTATTCCTTCTGCTCGTGGCTATTAATGGCAACCGGACGGACGCAAGCCGCTAATGTGGTCATTTGGCAAACAGACATTCTAAATGCGTAAAGCGTACAGAGAGGCGGCGCAGCGTGAGTGCCTGCTGCGACTGTGGACGGGGGTGGTCCCAGTTGGATTCCCGGCTGGGGAGAAGTGATATCGGAACCGACCCTAAGAACTCTGCTACCGATACCGTCTGGTCAGCTGGCTAGCGAGCAGCATTTGGTTTAACAAGCCTCCCAGCTACTGAGACCCAAGCAGGTTGAAACCGGTCCACAGCTTGCTTGCTTGCTTATATAATTCTGGATACGATTTGCTCGCAGAGAGCCGACAGGCTGGTGGATTAGTACGGTGAATGTCATTTGGATTCACATCGCGAGTGCCAATGCTCACCCCAGCTTGTCGATGAGGTCGAAGAGGATGGTGGGCGTGGGGATGAGAGGCGAGCCGTCATACAGAACCACGCTGGCTCCCACCGCCAGCGACGTCACCAGCCAGTTCCACATCATCCACCCCGCCTGGGAATAAGTAATGCACACTCGCGCGCTCAACATGTGCGTTCTCGCCGGCCAGTGTTATGGAATTCCTAATAGATTTTTGGATTATGCCGCGTAATATAATGATCTGGACAAATATTTGTCGTGAAGACCCTCTATCGCCCAAAACAGCCAAACAATTAAACTGTCACGTGGCGTACAAGCATTTTACGTGCAAATTATTAATGTTCCAGCTGACACCAAAGTTGGCAATTGGATACGCTATCTCACACATATGGTACAAACTAACGCGTACACGCATGCACTCACATCGGGCAACAAAAATGACAAACCTTACTGGCTGTGTCGGGTGGTGGAGGGTTACAATACACTTTTTATTACGCAATCTAACCCAAAAACCTTCATTATGAACACAAACGCATTTGCACGCACGCACGCACACACACGGCACTCCAGACCGACACGTCACACAAAGACACCCCATCGACATTCGCACGCGCGCCCCACCCTCCTCCCGTCCCCACAGCCCCTCCTAAGTGGAGCCCCACCATCAATTGGACACATCGACAGATGGCCCTCCAGATTGCCACACTGGTGTGTGTGTGTGGGCGAGGTGCGTGGTGGGGGAGAATGGGGGAGGTGGGGAGCTCACCGTGGTGTAGTAGATGATGGTGTCATCACTGGACATGTCCCCGGCCAGCATGTGCTCCTGCAGGTGTTTGATGAGCGTTCCCTGCGTGACGGCAAGCTCGTTAGCGCCAGGCCATAACGCGCTCGTTAGCGCGCGGGCGCCAGGCCGTCATCCGGCGGCACCTGAGGCCGCACAGCTGTGCGCTGCCCCCTCTGATGATCGGCGCCGACAATATAAACACCACGAACTGTGTTTCGATTTAAAGCTTCTTTTCGTGACTGCAGGGATTCATCTTCTTGGTTCTTTCGGTAAAGTCACATAGAAGGAAAATAATAAAATAAAAATAAAACATAATAAAATAATTCTCACGACGTTTCGGCCACAACGCAAGCAGCCGTCTGCAGGTGAAAACCAGGTCTGTCAGACTCTGCCTTCTCGACAGACCTGGTCTTCACCTGAGGACGGCTGCTTGCGTTGTGGCCAAAACGTCGTGAGAATTATTTTATTATGTTTTATTTTTATTATTTTATTATTTTCCTTCTACGTGACTTTACCGAAAGAACCAAGAAGATGAACCACGAACTGTGTTCGATTCCTGGCCCTGTGGCTGATAGCGGCGTGTGAGCAATGTCTGAAACAGGTCCTGGGCACTATGAGACCTCCTTTACCAGTGGCAAAATATAGTAATAGGTTTTTACCCTTTCAACTGGTACAAAAACTGACACCTTTATACAAGGAAGGCATCATGTTTGCAATAACCACAACGCAAGCAGTCAACATGCAAACAATACTCTGATAGTGCGCTGTCTTTGAGTTGTACGCCTTGTGGCGTCATCTGGTCCAACACCAATGGAGACTAGGCTCTAAGAAAAGCTGTCTCGGGTGTGGACCAATCAACTTCAAGGACAGTGCATATCATTATCACCATCAAAGTTGTTTATTTTTGTTTGCATTTTGACTGCTTGTGTTGTGGTTATTGCAAACATGATGCCTTGTATAAAGGTGTCAGTTTTTGTACCAGTTTAAAGGGTAAAAAACCTACTACTATTACTAGGTCCTGGGCACTCAACACTCCTTCACCAACCAAACAACCTCAGTGATCGACATGGAATGGGAAAACCTTGATCCAGCAGCGGATTGGCAAGGGGCGGTTAATTGAATTGCGAATGCGCTAATCGGCATTGTGTCTGGCTTACGGGGCCAGAGAGATGCTCAATGGTGCGTTCGTCAGCTCACGCGCATGCGCCAGGCTGCTGCCGGTGACACCTGCTTGGCTCAACAGCTGTGTGGCCGAACGGTGCTCGCTAACCATCTGCGGCGATCCAGAGGCCGGACGCGTTGCCCATCCGGCCCTGCGCTTGCACGGGGCGAGCGTGGCGATCGAGTGTGCGAGCGAAAAAGCGATGCGAGACCGAGCGAGTGAGCGAGCCAGCGAGAAAGCAAGTGCGATGGCGAGCGAGTGTTGGGCGAGAGAGAAAGCGACGAAAGCAAGCGGGTGAGCGAGTGTTGATTGAGAGAGTGACCGAGTGGGCGAGCGCGTTTGCGAGCAAGTGGCCCGGTGAGTTCCAACGTGAACGAGCGAACAAAGCGGGCGAAGCCGGTGAGAATTTCATAAAAACGAGTGACGGGACCGTGAGCGAGCTATTTGAGAGAGCGAGCGAGGGGCGAGCACACGACTGAGCGAGCGAGCGAGCGAGCGCGGAAGGGTGCGTCGCTTACCCCTGCGGAGTGCACCATGCACTTGGGCGCCCCCGTGGTGCCCGACGAGTACATGATGACGAGCGGGTGGTTGAACGGGAGCTGCTCGAACTCCAGCTGCGGCTCTGGGCCCCCGGCGAGGCGACCCAAGCCCAGGAACTCCTCCAGGAACATGCTGCACACACACCGGGGCGCAGGGGCGGCACCGCTCGTTCGGTGGCAAGGCAGCGGCGACGGCGCAGTGGGGACACACGCGCTCTTTCTGCGTGGTCTTTGTATGTTCTCCCCCAGTTCTGCAGAGTGTGAGTGAGTAGCTGTGTGGAGTTTGAATGTTCTCCCCCAGTTCTGCAGAGTGTGAGCGAGTAGCTGTGTGGAGTTTGAATGTTCTCCCCCAGTTCTGCAGAGTGTGAGCGAGTAGCTGTGTTGGGTTTGTATATTCTTCCCCAGTTCTGCAGAGTGTGAGTGAGTAGCTGTGTGGAGTTTGTATATTCTCCCCCAGTTCTCAGGAGTGTGAGTGAGTAGCTGTGTGGAGTTTGTATATTCTCTCTCTCCCAGTTCTGCAGAGTGTGAGTGAGTAGCTGTGTGGAGTTTGTATATTCTCTCTCTCCCGGTTCTGCATGAGCTTTTTCCGGATTCTCGGATTTCCTCCCATACCATGTAACTGGCATTGGCCAAAACATCTCAAAGCTGAAAGATTACAAGCAAACTACAGTGCTACAATTGGGATTACACACATCAATACCTCACCCAGTGATTAAGCATCACCACTGGGGAGACAAAGGTGGTCTGTTGTGGTGCTGGCCTCCCACCCCATCATGTGCTCGCTAACAGCACTTGTCCCAAGAGTCTAGTAAAGGCTATACGGGCGCATCAGTCTTTGTTTTTGAATATCGGGGCATATTTTCTGGCCTGAAGTCACAGCGGCATAGATACATAAATCTAGCTCTGCAGAACCCACCGCGATTGTAAGGAATAAAAAAAATAATTAAGTCTTGAATAGAATTATGAGCCCCTGCATGGCAACAATTCAGCTGCTGGGGTGGGGGCGGGGGTGCTGGGGGGTTGGTGAAGCGGAGGAGGATGGGGTCGGGGGGGGGCTGTGTCGTTACACGGCTGAACATTCCGTGCGCGCAACGGGGCAGCCTCCTGCAGGAGCCCGCGGCCGCGCGACGCTGCCGTATTGACTACGGATGTCGGAGCTGCAAACCGCTGGCGTGGATCAATACGAAGAAGCGCGCCCCCCCCACTCCCCACCCACCCCCCCACCCCCTGTCCATTAACGCGGAGCGGAGCTCTCCAGAGCGCCGTGCGTCTCAGACACCGCCCAACGGCGCCATTAGGCGACGTCATCGATCGGCGGAGCGACGCGACGCAGCGCTTTACCCTTTGCGCTAACGAGCGAGGCAGCGCACGTGCACGCACGCACGTACGCCTGTCTCTACAAATTCGGGTGGCCGGTGCCTGATGTTAGCTGGGGGCTCCCAACTGTGCAGAAAATAAATCAAATAAAAGTAAATATCTTTCGACTGCGTAGTTTTGTCACGGTTCTGTTGCGGTTGCAGTTCTTCCATGTGCTTTTGTGTTTCCCCACGTGTTGTTCGGCACGATGTCCGACGTTCCGCTCCACGCCGCTGGGAGTTCCTTTGGTCAGGAAGGAGCTCGCAGGACGTGGAGCGAAATGTTGGACATCGTGCCGAACAATACGTGGTGCAGCCACCCGAAAGTACGTCGTCAGAGTTAATAAGTAAACAAATTGGTTTCTTGTCGTTTTTGGGGGGCCCACCCTGAGCTTGGGACCCCGATCGAAAAGTCAAATCCCCTTTGTCCCCCTTTCTTGTGAGGACCGGCACGCACGCAAGCACATGCGCACGGACGCAGGCGCAATCGCTCACAACAACAGCCACTATTCACCACTAAGTGCCGGTGGCGTCACCACGGCGCTTGTGCCGGTGCACCTTGAGGCCCCGTGAAGTGTCGAAGGCTCGCTACTGACAGGAGGTCACGGGACTGACCCAGGTGTTCCGAGTCAGCGGATTGAAATGACTCGCACACGCCAGTACACACACGCGCACGCACCTGTTAGGGATGGTGGAGAGGTCGATGTTGTCCCTGATTCCCACGTACGGGACCACGATGACTCTCTCCAGGTCTGGCAAGCCTGCAGAGGAACACCCAAGGCACACAGGGGATTGTGGCAAATCATGCCTGACAGTGATCCTAGAAGAGCTGCGGCGATTAGCGCGATTGACGACGATTGATTCGGCGTTTTCATTTTCACTTGGGGCCATTTATATCTCTATTTGCGATGTTGGCGGTCGTTTAATAGACACGGCGTCACCTGAGATTGGTCTAATCAACCGGCTGTGTGACGTAGTAGGGGATGTAAGGATGCATTAATTGACATCCCGTCATTAAACTTATAATCAAATAATAATTACGTACACCTTCCAAGTCTTTGCCAAGGCACGGAATGTTTATTTTTATTTTTATTCACGGTTGCTGAGCAGAGGCTCGAAAATGCGAATCAGCCAGTAACAAACAGCACGACTGAAGGTGTGAGAGATAACAGGAGTTAAGAAGTTTCTTGGAATTGAGCAACGTTGTCATAAGAACTTGGAGAAAAGAGACGATGGGTGGAGGGGATTCCAGAGTCAAGCAGTGCGAGGGAAGAAACAGAGAGAAAAAGTGTGATGGGGATGAAACTCCTGAGTCTGGTAGACCGGGTCCTCAACATGGGCGGAGGAATCAACGAGTGAAATAATCACGGAAAATGTTTTGGGGAGGGGGGGGGGCGAGGAAGACGATTAAAATGTAGTTTTTATCAAGATGATGATGACGATAATAGCAACAACAATAATGATCCCAGCGACGGTCACGCACCTCGCACCACGGAGAGCAGCTTGCTCATGTGGTCGTGCGTCTTGCCGTTGTAGACCACGGCCTCGACCGAGAAGATGACCTTGGGCTGGATCTGCGAGAACCGGTCCAGGACTCCCTGCGGCAGGAAAACAACCGAACGTCGCGTCCGCATGGCGGTCACTCGGCCAAAGACGGGGCGGGAGGCGGAGGGGGGGGACGGCTTTACCGCGTAATTTTGTTTAACCAGGCGAGAAGTCGTCAATTGATGAGATGGCGAGGAGTCTCTTGTGCAAAGCCAGGCCTGGTGTAAATTTCGATTTAAAGCTTTCGTGACTGCAGGGATTCATCTTCTTGGTGCTTTCGGTAAAGTCACGTAGAAGGGAAGTAATAAAATAATAAAAATAAAACATAATAAAATAATTCTCACGACGTTTCGGCCACAACGCAAGCCGCCGTCCTCAGGTGAAAACCAGGTCTGTCGAGGCGACAGACCTGGTTTGTTTGGTTGGTTTTCACCTGAGGACGGCTGCTTGCGTTGTGGCCGAAACGTCGTGAGAATTATTTTATTATGTTTTATTTTTATTATTTTATTACTTCCCTTCTACGTGACTTTACCGAAAGAACCAAGAAGAACAGGCCTGGTGTGTTGCCAAAATGACAAGGGGCAATGAGATTTAAAAACCGAGGACGACAATGACGCAAGAAAGAAAAAATAAAGAGGAAACAAAAACCCCAAATCGAACCACAGCTTTGCGGTGTGCAAGTATAAGTAACTATTAAATAAATATCATCCTGCAACCGAAGGTGGCTGGGGCAAATGACGTAAAAACAAATAAACGTTCAGATTTAAATTTATTACAGAAACGTCAATTAGATTAAGGGTGCTTATATTGTATAAACACACGAGGACATGTGTCTTATACAATCGGCAGTTCAGCCTCACATTGTTGTTCAGGTGGGAGGGTAACCATAGACAATTTGAAGCCATGGAATTCCAATACGTCCTTGTGTGTCGCGATGGCGACACGCTGGCATAGCTACGCACGATACGATACGAGAGCCACGGTAATCGAGTCACCCGCTTTGCAAAGCATCGGTACATCTTGACCAAATCACCCGGGCAGTATCTGCTCCCATCAGACCTCGGAAGCGAAGCGGGTTTGAACTTAGAGAGTGCGTGGATGTGCAACCACAAAACGAATTTCAGACAGGCGTGGAAAATAGCGGTTGTGGGCAGCAGGGGGCAGTGCAGAAAAATCTAAATTCTTCCGCTCCCTCTCCACCCCCACACCATCACCAACTCACTCTGACCAGCGTGGTGAAGTATGGTCAGATAACCCTCGCGACTGGATGAAGGCTTCCTCCTCATACTGTGTCGGACATAGGGGACTGTTTGAACATACTTCACCAACAAATACGGAGATTCCCCTGTATAGCCTTTAACAGACTGTTGGGGCACGTTCTGTTAGCGAGCACCTATGGAGGCCGCCCGGCCGCCTTTGTCTCTCTCAATACTGACGTTTACACACCACATGAGGCTGAGTTGACCTCGGAAGGGGAAGCAGAACCAATTCAGATATTCGTCACCGATGTTGGCCATGAACAGGAATCAAACTCAGGATAACTGGATTCAAAGCGTAGTGCTCTAACCACTGCGCCACACCTACCCCCCCCCCCCCCCCACTTGACCAACAACACCAAGCGGCGGTGACGTCACCGCGGCGATTGTGCCAGGCTGGGCGCGCGCAACGCTCAGGGACAAGGCTCACGTTGGTGCCAAAGTCTGGGGACGTGGCGCTCCAGATGGCGCCGATGCTCGAAGCGGCCAGCATCGCCTCCACGGCTACCACGCAGTTAGGGAGGTATCCTGCGGTCACGCAAACGTTGCAACGGGGGAAATGGGGGGCAAGCATACGTCAACAACCCTGGCGTGGGAATAGGAGCTCGCAACGATTTCCCCAACTACGGTTGAACGCATATTCTTGGTTCTTTCGGTAAAGTCACGTAGAAGGGAAATAATAGAAAATGTTCTTGCTGTGGATTTCACACCTGATGATGTTTGCTTGTATTGCGGTCGAAACGTCGTGAGAATTTTTATTATATTATTTTATTATTTCCCTTCTACGTGACTTTACCGAAAGAACCAAGAATATGAATCCCTGCAGTCACGAAAGCTTTAAATCAAAATGTTACGGTTGAACGCGTTCACGCATTAGTGCGGTCCGCCTTGTCTGTGACGGGTTGAGGGTTGCGGCAGGGGGTGATAACTCTCTTAGGAATGATTCGGTGTGAATGAAACTTTGGTGTAAAGTTGTGTTCCTATTCGGGACTCGGCCTATTGAAAACGGGCCAATTTGATTAAATGACCACGGCAGAAATTTTGGACAAAATTAGTGAAAGATCTCAATTTAATGCAATTATTTCTTTGGTGAACATGCTGAGACCATCAATCACAGGTGACTGATACCCAGGATCATCGTGGTGCTAGCTAAGTGCTCTGACCTTTGAGTCACCTGGCCAACTCAAATTCAGTGACTGTAATGACCAGCCAAGAGGTCAAAGCCCCGATCTGGCACCGCTGAGATCCAGGGTTTGGATCCAGGTTTGAGCCACCGTCTGTGGTTAAACCAGGGACTGGATCCAGCTTTGAGCCACTGCCTGTGGTCAAACCAGGGACTGGATCCAGCTTTGAGCCACTGCCTGTGGTCAAACCAGGGACTGGATCCAGCTTTGAGCCACTGCCTGTGGTCAAACCAGGGACTGGATCCAGCTTTGAGCCACTGCCTGTGGTCAAACCAGGGACTGGATCCAGCTTTGAGCCACTGCCTGTGGTTAAACCGGGGACTGGATCCAGCTTTGAGCCACTGCCTGTGGTCAAACCAGGGACTGGATCCAGCTTTGAGCCACTGCCTGTGGTCAAACCAGGGACTGGATCCAGCTTTGAGCCACTGCCTGTGGTCAAACCAGGGACTGGATCCAGCTTTGAGCCACTGCCTGTGGTCAAACCAGGGACTGGATCCAGCTTTGAGCCACTGCCTGTGGTCAAACCAGGGACTGGATCCAGCTTTGAGCCACCGTCTGTGGTTAAACCAGGGACTGAATCCAGCTTTGAGCCACCGTCTGTGGTTAAACCGGGGACTGGATCCAGCTTTGAGCCACCGTCTGTGGTTAAACCGGGGACTGGATCCAGCTTTGAGCCACCGTCTGTGGTTAAACCGGGGACTGGATCCAGCTTTGAGCCACCGTCTGTGGTTAAACCGGGGACTGGATCCAGCTTTGAGCCACTGCCTGTGGTTAAACCGGCTTATCAAGCACAGTGGGATGACGGTCTCTCTCTCTCTCTCTCATTTCGGTCACCAATGAATGCACACGAAAAAACCCACGACATTAAATTTTGGTTCTGCACCTTGTTTTGACAAAATGTATATTTCTGAGAATTAAACATATCGCTTTGATTGCCATACGACGAGAATTACCCTCTGTAGCAGGGCTGGCAGTGGTGGTAAAGTACTGCCCACAACTGCGAAGGTCAATTGAAGGGATCTCAGAGGTAGCTCAATGATTTGTTGCTTTAGCGGGTTATTATCTAACACGGAGGGGGCTGCTCTGCTCTGCAAGAGTTCCAAAACAAGATTTTTCCATCTCATCTCACGACGCTGATTGCACACGTGGGATAAAATAACATTTTTTTTTTTTTTACAAAATATAATATGTATGAACATTATCATCACTCAAGAGGTCACCTAGAGTCACGACAGGAATAGTTACAAACGGTGATAATATCCCACCCCTAAAAGATGAAACCCTCTTCATCCTGCCAAGTGGAAAAAGGAATCCCGGCGGAATGTGACGTTACAAGCCAGCAGGCAATGGATAGCACTGGGGGTTTGGGTGAAGGGGGCAGGGGGGGGCAAGCATTACCCAGAGCACATGGGTGGCATCGCGCTGCCCACGCTCTGGCCACGGCGCGATCACGCACGACACTCGTGGTGGCGTGTCGGGTGGGATGGGAAGATATGCGTGAGCGTTGGTGCAAGCCGCTGGGACCTCCCAGGCCGACTGCACTGCCACATTCTAATCAGGTCTGAACACTTGCTATCGTCAACTCTTATGAGTTCGGTAACATTGCGAAGAGTAGGGTGCCTTCCTTGTTAGGTTTCGCACAATTGTGTTGTAGCGATGATAATGATGATGATAACATGCATGGCGTTGTTCATTGCGTTTCCCGATAACAACAAACATTTTTCGTGAGATTTTAATCATGTGCACGAATTCATGTAGGGTGATGATTATGCTCACGATCAAGAGTTATTTTGTTGGATGGTGACGAAACACGTTGACAGAGAAGCATGGGCAGATGCACGCTGGCAGCTCGTGCCAAGAAATAGCAAGGGGGATTCGTTGATCAGGAAGAAACAATGATTACAGAGACATCACATTTGACGGTTAAAGAAAGGGACATGGTCTCAGAAGGGTGATGAGCGAGACCGGTCACGGAATGGCAGCCAAATGAGAGTACTGCACTTAAAGAGGATGACCACGACGGAGATGAAGCAAAGAGATCAGCTTGCGTGCAGCAGTGTCGATGGATTGTGACGTGACAGGACCGCGACAGCTCAGGGAGGCCTCCCTCCACTAGTGGACTGATATCCATGGCTGTTGATGATGAGGAAATCTTTACATCCTTAATTATTATGAAGATTGACAGACGATGACGAAATAATCATATCCCTATTAACGATATGTGACAGGGAAATAATAAAAATAAAACATAATTAAATAATTCTCACGACGTTTCGGCCACAACGACAGACCTGTTCTTCACCTGAGGACGGCTGCTTGCGTTGTGGCCGAAACGTCGTGAGAATTATTTTATTATGTTTTATATTTATTATTTTATTATTTCCCTTCTACGTGACTTTACCGAAAGAACCAAGAAGATGAATCCCTGCAGTCACGCAAAGCTTTAAATCGAAAGATATGTGACAGATAACGATTATGACGACAGATGACTGACGAAATGAGTGCATCCCTAATCACAATAATGACGATTAATGAACGATGAAGACGGCGATGAAGATAGCATCATGTCCATAATTGTGACGACGATTGACGGATCATGATGATGATGACGCCGATGCTGCTGCTGTGGGAATTGTACGACTGTGTGGGTGACGAAGACGACTTGGCGAGTGCGTGCCGGTGACGAGGTAGACGAGGAGGTGTCGTACCGGCCACGCGGTCGCCCTTGCCGATGCCGAGTTTGCGCATGGCGGCGGCGTAGAGCGCCACGTCGCGCCGCAGCTCGCCGAACGTCACCTTGCTCACCTCCTCGCCCCCCTCCACTGCAACGCACAAAGACAAAGACAACCCGTATAGCCTTCACACACTTTTGGGGCAAGTTCTGTTTGGGTGCCAGGGTGGCGTGATGATACCTCGCCTGGTGTACAGGAGGCCGTGGGTTTGATCCCGACCCCGACGCCTGCTGTATATTTGGAGTTTGCGTGATCTCTCCCTGTGGTCGCGTGGATTTTTCTCCGGGTCCTCTAGTTTTTCCTCCACATTTAGAAACGTGCGTTTAGATTATTTGGCTACGATAAATTTTCGCATGGTAAGCCACTTTGTTGAGCTATCATTTGTAGTTGTTCACTTATGAAGAATAACTATATAGTTCAGTGGCCCTTACCTGGTAAAATTAAAATAACTTTTAGTTCAAAGTTTTATGCTAGCGAGTAGCACCTACGAAGGCCGCCACAGCACACAATGGGGTGGGTGGCCAGCACAACGCCCGGCCGCCTTTGTCTCCTCAAAGGTGACCAGGTACTCATTTGAGGCTGAGTCGACACTGAGGAGGCTCAGGACCGCTTCAAATAATCGTCACCGGTGTTGGTGGCCGTGAGCGGGAATTGAACTCGGGTTGGCCGGGTTCATAGCAGAGCGCGTTAACTGCTGCACCACCGCTCCCCCCCACACACACACGTGCACGCACGTGCACTGTTATTGGGTCACCGGGTTCATTGAGCAGTGTGCTAACCACTGCACTTCCTCTCCCCATAAGGCTGCACGCCACATACCCACACACGCAGGGTACAGAGCACCCACTCGTTATCAAGAGCTCGCTAAGAAGATGTTCACAAGTGCACTGGTGTCACACTTGTTCACAATGTACAAAAGTCAATAATGACCCTTCACAAAGCACCCTGCGTGGCACCGGCACTGTCTGAGCGCGTGAGCTCTCTGCAAACAAGCAGCAAATGCAAACAGTGCCAATGGCCAAAATGGACTATCCAACGCCACGGGACGGTATTTTGTAGTTCTTCACCCGGACCTCCAATTAACACGGTTGGCTACATACGGTGCGAAAGAAGTTCTACATACATGCATAGACACACACAGAACTCTGTCTCGGGCAGAAATCCCAAGCTTCCCAGGCTCGGCCTACGCCTCGCTTTGCTGGGACCGAGCCTTGCGAAAGGCAACGAGATGAAGATTAGTTACATACGCGCGCGCGCACAAACGCCGTGTACAACCTTGCAGCGTTCCGTTTCACAATTCCACTCTAAGTGAATGTATTAGGGCTCTTGAGTAGTTCTATATCAAGTAATCGCAAGCCGCAAGGGAGTTAGGGCGGCTATTGCCTTACCCCCTTAACTTGGCAGACTGGAGGTGGGGGGAAAACAACAAACTTTAGCCCCCCCCATTAAAAATCCATATATACATGGGGGTAGGAGAGCCAACTGACTTCATTGTAACAGACATATGTATATCATCAAGACATATGTATTATTGTCAAGCTGTGATTAAAATCACGAAAAAAGCCGCTACATAATTTAACTATATTTCAGCTCTAAGAATAAAAAAAATTGTGCTTTGACCATCTGGAACGTTTGTCTCAGCAGCAGGGCGGGCGGTGACGAGCTGCCCACTGCTGTGTGGGCTGAAGGTCACTCGCAAGGGAGCTCAGAAGTAGCTCTGTAATATCCCACTATGCTTGGCTATCGCAGCCAGGCAGTGGCGGCTAGGCACGTGGCCTGTAATCCAGTACACTGTGGAGGCGAGGGTGGGTGGACCGCACCAAACGTTGGTCAAACTAACTTCCCGTTGCCGTCGAGGAAATGCCATAACCTGGCTTGCCAGGAGAAGGCGGAACAGCAAAGTGCGGACTACGTCTGTCCCTTCTGTATGGGATAAAGTGTTGCCCCCTTGGCGAGCGTGACTTTTCTCCCGGTGCTCCAGTTCCCTCATTAATTTTTTCCGGAAAAACATCCTGATATGTAGAGACCCACAGAGCTTGGGCGGTTATTGGTATCGCCGGCTCACTGCTTGGCTCCTGCCTTGCAGCTCGTCTGTGGTTTCTCGGTGAATGCGAGATTCAATTTGCGCGATCGACGTTGACGCTATATTATAAAAAAACTACTTTAAAAAAGTACACGGATCGTGGACTAACATGAAGAGTTGCACTTCTCTGTGAGAGTTCACTATTGATTCTTTGTCTTGTGACATGGCAACAATAGCAGATCTGGGATAATATTGTGGGGTGGGGGGGGGGGGATTAAAAAAAAACGAGAGATACCGGAGCCGAAAGGTTGGACAAAAATAATCTAAATAATTAATCCTTGCCAGGGATGTGACCCCGTGTCAAGCGCCCCCCTTTGTAGCAGTGAGCCAGCCTCCCAAAACATCTCAAGACTGACGGCGCTGTCGCTTGCCACGTGACATGTGAAAAGAAGAGATTAAAAAGTTGACGTGATTGCTAAATATATACCGTCTTAATACCGGAGATTATTTGTAAAGCTCTTACACTGATCCTATAATAATTAATACTTTAAAAGGCACGAGGGGTCACCGCATTGAAAACGGAAGTTAGAACTGCGCCGCAAACTCAGGGCGAGAAAACGCGCGAGTCAGAGCTCAACTTTGCGCATTCTCTCCTCCAAACTTTCAAAAATTCGGGCCACGTAGCGCAGCTTGTGTTATTTTATTCGGAAACAAAACTGCGATTTTTCCATTTTAATGCCAGCCCAAGCTGCGCCATTTGCGCTCCCGTTGGCAGCAAGTGCTCTCCCAAGCAGATGGCGGTAGAGGCCCCCCCCCACCTATCCCTCCCAACCACCCCTACTGCACGCCCCCCACCACCCGCCATCACCCACCACCATCTCCTCTCGGGACAAACATAAAGGTGGTGGTGGTGTCGGTGGGTCAAGACAGGAATATTTTAATGAATGATTTATCATTATTCTTGGGCAGCTATGTCACGTACACATCGAGCTGCCGTTGCCGCCACCGCCACTAAACAGCGCGCTCCGTGCGCGACAAAGCACACGATAGGGCCACTGTTCTGCTATAGGTTTTATCCGAAACGCCACAGATTCACCGCTGCGATACCTGGTGGCCAGTACTCATTAAAGCGTACGATTCGTTTTTCAAATTCGGTATGGGGATGGAGAGGGCTTCAATATTTGGCAGCCGACGGCGTAAATCAGAAAGGGCTGGTAAATATTGCAGCCCTGGTAGAGCGAGCGGCTCGCAACCCTCAGCCTACGAGCTAAAATCCTGGATGTGGTGGTGGTAGGGAAGTCCATCATAGGAACAAGGAATTCCCATCGCTGGCTCAGGGCAGAAAAACAGGTGATGACCACCTTCTCTCGCAACAGGAGGGTCACTCTTTGATTCGATTGCGCAGAATTTCCTGAAGGGCCATTTCTTGGAAATTGCTGCAGCTTCATGAGCTGAAGCTTTGGCAGCTCAATGGGATTTGTTTTCTTCTGCGCCACGATTTAACGCCTCGGGGGCAATTGGAGGCTAATTGCAATCAATGCCCGCCAATTAGGGCACCGGGTGGTGTGCAGAACGCTGTATAGTAAAATGTATATGGTATCGAGGCCGCACCATTTTTAAGACTGTCCGCTTGACAGGAAAGTTTGCATGGTCCAGGACTAAAAGTCGATGTTTCATTTGAGATGGCTGGGTGTGTAAACACTCGTGCATGGAGCGATCGAAGGAAAAAAATAATGAGAGGGAGCAGTGGACTAGATTACCACTACCCGAGCTACTGCTGCAGTAGTCCCGAGACCGCACATGTTGGAGGATACCGACAGTTCAGTCATCCTGAACGGCACCCCGACGATCGAATCGGTCATGGGAATAGTAGTAGCAGTAGTCATGGAGTGGGCCAAACAACCCAATATAGGACCACAGAGCTTGGGAAATAGTTTGCGCAGGTTCCGGCCACCTCGCCCGCTCGCCTGTGGTTTTTGCGCCCTCTCCGAATCGAGGCAAATCTGCGCGGTGCGTTACAGACGCGCGTATTTATCGTTTCTGCGAAACACGGCAAAGAACTCTCGACGCGAACCCGACGTTGCCGATGTGCGACCCCCCCCGTGTGCAGACCTGCGGCGTAGAGCGCAACCTTCTCCGCGTCCCCACGATGCAGGAGGTTCTCGGCAAAGTTGAGGCGGCTCCCGTGGAACCACTCGGGCACTTCGGCGATCGTCTTGCTCGTGTCCACCACCTGCGGGGGAGACGCGGGTGAGGCAGGTAGATCACGTGGTGCAGGTGATGCAAATGAGTCTCATGGCACAGGCGAGGCAGATGCAGGTGGGGCCATTATTTGACACAAGTGGTGCGCTGTTCACTGTGAGAGTTCCGAATGGGATTTTTTTGTGGAGTTCTTGGCGACTGGGCTGAGATCATAAACTTGTTCCTACCCTTGCGAAACTCCCTTTCATCAATGTTCGGGCAGCTGACAGCTGGATTTGAACTCAGACATCCTGAGCCACCTGACGACCTCACAAGGATACAGCCACTTAAAACTAATGACCGTCAGCCATAATTCTGAGCAACATAGCGTGGTTTCGTTTGTGGAGTATGTGTCAGGAAGATTCAGCTTATAAATATTTCCCAAGCCAGGTCGGTTACTGTCATCGTGTAGAGTGCACTGACAAGGCATTCCTACGTATCAGTGTTTTTTAAAAAATATAAAAAGCACATTCTTCAAACAGACACGAAGACAGATCAGGTTATAAACAAAAGCAGGATCAACACGCGTTGAGAATATCTTTCAACACAACCATAACCACTGTCATAATAATCACAGAAATGTAAATTATTCCACGACTGACTGCGGGTTTTAAGACTCTTTTTCAGGAAGGTTCTTCCGCATTGGGATGCCTGTGCCAATTCCAATGATGAATGTTTGGAATGTGACAGGAAACTAGTCTCCCGCACCTCCGATTAGCACGATTGGATACGTAACGTGCAAAAGAAATTCAACATACATCATCATCAGCCATGATCAGTCCATTGCTGTATCAAGGGATACTCAATTTACCACAATCTCTCAAAAGAACCTGTGATATAATCATCTTAAATCAGAGTACCCAGAGGATACCCACCACAAGTGCAAGAGGTGGACGCTTAACACTGCCAATCTCCGAGCCAACTTGCAGCCCAAGCCTATAACATCTGATATTCCCAGGCATCCTCAAATCCACGTACTCAACCGTGGCTAACATAAGTTCGTCAGTCCTGGGAACCTCCCCTTCACCATCCGGACTGCCCAGCGTGGCGAAGTATGGTCAAACAATTCCCGCGGCCAACACGGCATGCGTGAGGGAAGCCTTCATCAAGCAGTGGATTGGAAAAAAGCGCTGTAACTAATGCAGCGCCACTAAAACATTATAAAATGATGTTTGTGGAATAATCATAATCATTATTAACGTTTGTATGTATGCATGTTGAACTTCTTTGGCAGCCTTCACGAAATTACAGCTGATGACAGTGGGGATGACGGTGATGACAGTGGAAGGCTGAGTCCAAGAAAAAAAAAACTAAAACACCACGTTTGATTGACAGGCACTTTGGCATTTTCACTGGGGTCTCTAACGTCACACTACCTAAATTGATAGCAAACAAACCAAAAATATCTGGCCCCGAGGCTCACAGAACCGGATTTCAAAGAGTGCACCACCCAGTCTTACGCTAAAACGCACACGTCAGATTTAACTTAAGCACCGCACCCTTTGTTGCCACGTCACGCACAAACATTTCGATGTTCAGGCACGTACGAGAGCCAGCATTGCTGAGAGGCTGGGTTCGGATCCAAGTCACCTTTAAAGTCAAGTTTAGTGAGTTAATGATCTCAGACCGCTCATTAATGATTGATGTCGAGCGATTAACTTTCATAAATCGAGTTGTGGTTCAACCAGGTTCTCAAGTGGGCACCACGGTGGCGAGACGTGGACTACCTCGCCTGGTTTACACGAGGTCGTGGGTTCGATCCCGACGCCTGACGCCTGTATATTTGGAGTTTGCATGTTCTCCCTGTGGTCGCATGCATTTTTCTCCGGGTCTTCCACTTTTTCTCCTCCACATTTTAGAAACATGCATTTAGAGTATTTGGCTGCTATACATTTCCACGTGATAAGCCACTTCTCGTTGGGCTATCATTTGTGGCCAGGTCGCTTCTGAAAAAGAGCTGTGATAGTTCAGTGGGCCTTACCTGGTAAAAAAAAAAAATAGTTTGGTTTAGTAAAGCATTGATGCTCTTAACCCAGTCATCAATTACTGACGGAGACCCACAGACCAATATATTAACGTAGAGACCCAAAGACTTACACGAATTGCATTACAATTGAACTGAGTTCTCAAGTGCAGGGAGTTGATGGTCTTAACCCAGTCACCAATGACTTACATACAGATCCATAGACTTACAGAGATCCATATATTTAGATAAAACCCCATAAAAACTCAGATAAACTGAGTCGCTTTAAGCAGGTTTCTCAAGTGTAATGAGTTGATGGTCTCAGCCCGGTCAGCAATGACTGAACAAAAAATAACCCAAAACGTTTAATTTGGTTAAGCACTTAAATTTGCTAAATTCAAGCTCTGGCACGGTGGACATGATTCATACTATGTGAGGATCTGAGGTCACTAGAAGAAGTAGCTCTGTAATATCTGCTTCCACGGGCCGTTTCAATGCTAATATGAGAGTCCTGAGTGGATACTTCGTCATGTGATGTGATGCCGATAGCACAATCAGGTTAAAATTGTGGAAAATATGGAAGGAAAAACCGCACAGATGCATGGCTCCTGTAACGCTTCCAAACATGCATGTGCCCTTGGAATACTTCTTAACCACCCCGCCGTTATTCTAAATAAGTGTTGTTTATGTTAAGTTCAAAGCTGCACGGTGAAATTACGTCACAAGCAATGAGGTCATGGCCTTGGCCAACAAGCAGAAACCTTTCAGCTTTTTTTTCATGCCAAATTTTGACAAATACTTTGATCAATTTTGCCAGGTTTCTACACAGCACAATTTGGCCGTGACATTGTGTTCATGTCTAATCGTCGTCGCGAGCCATCTTGGGCCCACTCCACGTCCCGTTTGCAGATCAGACAGGAGCATGAAGCCCAACACAATTATCGCTTCCAACCCGGGTCAGAAAGCGTCAAGCAGCACGCGTTGAACGATGCCTTGGATGCAAGGCCACCACGCAGCGCAGCACTCACCTCGTCGTATGGCACGGAATGCACCACGCCGCTGAACTTCCAGAAAACCTCCCAGAATTCGGCGTAATTCTCCACCGACCACTGGTGCAGCTCAGCGTAGTTGGCTGCAAGACAAGAGCAAGGGGAGAGGCGTTATACCCTTCAGCACGGGTCACTGAAGCCAAGGCCTATTTAGGTCAGTGCCAAGTCGACGTTTTGTCATTGTGAAATAATCAGTAATAATAAAAGTGGTGACTGATGCATAGCTCTCAATTCAACTGTGTCTCATTCTATTTTATGCACCGTGACAAAAGGACCATTCTCTGAAATGTCGCCAATTTTTTTGTTTCTATGGCCACGGTATTAATACTGCACCGCATACCGCACAGCGTAACACAGTGCGGTATACAGCTCTCCGACGTGTTTTCGGGTGCCGTTCGGCACGATGTCCGACGTTTATCTCAACGTCCTGGGAGCCTCTGCAGGAAAATCAATTCGTTGGACATCATGCCAGACACCGCACGATACAAACTGAAAACACATCCGAGCTGTACGGCACAACCCACAATTATACGCAGCGGTACATGCTTAGATGAATAGAGTGTGTGACAGAGCCCTATGGTAAAGCGTGAACATTTCATTGAAATAGACTCCGACTGAAGCAACACAATGCCTCAAAAGCAAAATTGTTAATTGCTGCACGGGAAGAAAAGTGCATCATCATCTGCCAGCACCTTGATCTAATAATGTATGTTGGGTTAAAACAGAAAAAACATCTTTCACCGGCTGTAATTATCCAGCCTCATTACCACCCACGAATTGCTTGAGAACAAAATCTTCACATTTCACAAACACCTGCCAATACGTTTGTCCGACTGTCTAATGATAACGCATTTGCCTGAGAACATATGCATATCATAGGCATGATACTGTCAAGAAAAGCAACTGAACTTAGGCAGAATAGTCATGGTAACAAGGGATGATGGCTGGTGGTCGAGACTAACAATGGACTAGCAGGCAAAGGATTGAAACATCCGAGAGGACGTCCACCGTGGAAACGGAGCAATAAAATCATCTCCTGTTCAGCAGCGAGATGGATTGTTGCATCACAAGACGAGTTGGTGGTGACTTGAGGAAGCTTTTACCCAAAGTGGAAGCCAATGGAGATGTAAAGTGGTTTTAACAATTGCTGAGATTCCCAATCGTGACTCATGAGGACCGCATGCTGTATTTTTGTACTGTGTGCATGCTGTCTGTGTGTACTGTGTGCATGCTGTCTATGTGTACTGTGTGCATGCTGTCTGTGTGTACTGTGTGCATGCTGTCTATGTGTACTGTGTGCATGCTGTCTGTGTGTACTGTGTGCATGCTGTCTATGTGTACTGTGTGCATGCTGTCTGTGTGTACTGTGTGCATGCTGTCTTATGCGTACTCTGTGCATGCCTACTGCATATGCACGTGCACAAACGCGTGCAATTAATGCAGTCGGTGTGGTCTTTAAATTAATAAATTTGCGTGCATGCTGTTGGTATGCTATATAACTTTCATGCAATGTACCATGTGCAGTTTTCTATTTGTGTGGCTAGTGCCCTCCCCCCCACCGCCGCAGGCCTCACGCATGGCTGCTCCCCCCACACAACTGCCTGGCAAGTGTGACCACTCCTTGACCCCTCCGCACCCGCCTCCTCACCTCCACTCGTGCCAGAGATCTCGTGGACGGGTTACAGCACATTATTCAACCACCCACTGCAGGCAACAGCTTCCTTTTTGCCCCCCGCGGGCCATCCCCCCCCCCACCCTTCCCTGAGTCTCCACCCTCCCACACTGTGGTGCCATCATCCTTGGTAATCAACAAGATTCGTTAAATCACATCCGTGAAAATTGGGTTAATGGCTCACCGGATTCCTTCAGTGTGTGGACGTCTTCTGCCCCCTCCCCACGAAGTGCACATCTCTCGCCTCTGCTGTTCCCACACCCTTCCCCACACTTAAAGGCCCCTTCCAGCCAAATATCCCCTCTTGCTGAGCCCCCTCCCACCAAAATATCCCCTACTGCGCCCCCCCTGCCCCCAACGCGCATGCCCGTGATGTTGTGCAATGACCTCTCCTGCCTAACTCACCCGCCATGCCAATGCAGTTGCCGCCTTCCCCCCAATCTCCATTCTTGTCCCCCCCCACCCTGTCCCTCCCCCACAGCCCCCCCCCCCCCCCCCCCGTGGTCTGGTGCACGGTGACCCCCCCGAAACGCCCCACTCCCGAGCTCCCCGCACCCCCCACACAGCCACGAACCCTACAGCCCCTCTAATACCCCCCCAGCCCTTGCCCGTGGTCCCGTGCAAGACCCCTTCTTATGGAGCCCCCCCCCCCCAACCCTTCCGAGGCCGTGCACGATACCCCCCACCAGCCCCCCACTGCCCGTGGTCTCCTGCACGGCCACCCCTCCCCCCTTAACCTCCCCAGACATTCACCTTTCTCAGCACCCCCCCCCATGACCCTGAACTTCCCCCCAGCCCCCACCGCTCCCTCCATTGCCCCCCCCCCCCAGCCCCTCCCCCCTGCCCCCCACAACCCCGAAATTCCCCCCACAACCCACCCCTTCCTCCCCAGCTCCTCCCCCCATAACCCCGAAATTCCCCCCCAGCCCCCACCTCTCCCCCCACAACCCCGCCCCTTCCCCCCAGCCCCTCCCCCCCATAACCCCGAAATCCCCCCAGCCCCCACCTCTCCCCCCACAACCCCGCCCCTCCCCCTGCTCCCCATAACTCCAAAATTCCCCCCAGCCCCCACAACCCCGCCCCTTCCCCCCCAGCCCCCACCTCTCGCCCCACAACCCCGCCCCTCCCCCCATAACCCCGAAATTCCCCCCCAGCCCCCACCTCTCCCCCCACACCCCCCACCTCTCTCCCCATAACCCCGCCCCTCCCCAGCTCCTCGCCCCCATAACCCCGAAATTCCCCCCCAGCCCCCACCTCTCTCCCCACACCCCCCCCAGCCCCCACCTCTCTCCCCATAACCCCGCCCCTCCCCAGCTCCTCCCCCCCATAACCCCGAAATTCCCCCAGCCCCCACCTCTCTCCCCATAACCCCGCCCCCACCCCCACCCTCCCAGCCCCTCCCCCCCGCACCGAGGCGCGTGCCCGTGGTGTCCGCAACGACGGCGCGGAATCGGTCCATGCGCGTGGGCGCGCGCTTGGGGTCCGGCTTCCACATGACGCGTGTCTCCTCCTCCTCCTCGCCGTGCGTCTCCTTGTCCATGATCAGAGCCATCGCCTGGATCAGCCGAAACGGGGGGAGAGGGGGGGTGCTGTTGGAAATTGTTGCTCGCGAAATTATATCCACGAGAATGTGCAAAACTAAAAAAAACGATACAATTATGTTGAAGAGGGTTTTTTGTTGTTGATTTTTTCCCCTCACCCCCCGCGTGAAAAAGTTTCCGCAATTAAAAAAAACCGCCCAATGCGAAATGTAGGCAACTGATTTTAAATTGCATCGAACGGCGAAGTAATTAAATTAATAAATAACACGCGAAATTATCCGACCGCCTCACAACCCTCTCTGCCAAACCGGGCCGCCGAGCACCAACAAACGGGTGTATCCGTGCGCGACGATTAAATAATCCCGGCATCGCGAACGAACGCGCACAATTAAAAAAAAATTACGCCAAACAGATTGCAATA
This sequence comes from Lampetra planeri, assembly GCF_965212315.1. Taxonomy (NCBI): domain Eukaryota; kingdom Metazoa; phylum Chordata; class Hyperoartia; order Petromyzontiformes; family Petromyzontidae; genus Lampetra; species Lampetra planeri. The sequence continues at coordinate 4,164,540 of NC_136143.1, forward strand.
ATTCGGCCCCCCCCTTCGCGTCGCTCAACGAACCGGGCGTGCGCGTCAATCAGCGGCGTGAGAGAGGTGAGGGTGAGAGAGAGAGCCAAGCAGCGAACAGCTCCACGGCCCGACGGCGAAGGTAGTGCCGGCCGCGTGCTTCGGACTCGGGGTTTTGACGGCGCGGAGGCCGCGGACGCGCAACACCACCCCAGCGACGCGCCACCGCCGCGCCGCGCGCCCATTGGCTCGTCTGGGCGTGACGTCACGTCGGCTGAGGCGTGACGTGGGGCGCGCGCGCGCGCGCGCCTTTTTTTTCTCTCCCTCTCTCCCGCCGCTGGAAGGGGTAGGGGGGGGGGTTGGAGGGGGAATTGAGGGAGAGGGGAGAATGAGGGGAGGGGGTTGAGGGGGAGATATGAGGGGAGGGGGAATGAGGGGAGGGGGTTGAGGGGGAGATATGAGGGGAGGGGGAATGAGGGGAGGGGGTTGAGGGGGAGATATGAGGGGAGGGGGAATGAGGGGAGGGGGTTGAGGGGGGGGGATATGAGGGATATGAGGGGAGGGGGGAATGAGGGAAGGGGGGGGATGAGGGGAGGGGGGAATGACGGGGGGGGGGGTGAGGGGGGATGAGGGGAGGGGGGATGAGGGGAGGGGGGATGAGGGGAGGGGGGGATGAGGGGAGGGGGGATGAGGGGGAATGAGGGGAGGGGGATGAGGGGAGGGGGGGAGGAGGGGAGTGAATGAGGGGAGGGGTATGAGGGAGAGGGGGGATGAGGGAGAGGGGGATGAGGGGAGGGGGATGAGGGGAGGGGGATGAGGGGGATGAGGGGGGGGGGATGAGGGGGATGAGGGGGGGGGGATGAGGGGGATGAGGGGGGGGGGATGAGGGGGATGAGGGGAGGGGGGATGAGGGGAGGGGTATGAGGGGAGGGGGGATGAGGGGAGATGGGAGGAGATATTTGATTGGTTATCTCACTCGACTGAATGTCAATGCTGCCCCACAACACACCCCACCCCTCCCCTCAATTACATTTAATTTGAACGCAGATCGAGTTAATTAACAATTGCATAAACAATACAACTGGACACATTAGTCTGTCGCCTTAAAATAAAAAAATATATATAACAGATGACGTTTCGGGTAATGATGGCCCTTCATTGCACATAGGACAAAGAGATGAGTGGATAATGAGTTGATGACTGCACTCTATTAACCACGTTATCTCTTCTGGCCTCGCTGTGTGCAATAAAAAGGGCCATTGCCCGAAACGTTGGCTATTATTTATTTGTTTATTTTCGGGTCACAGCGTTATTGACGAATGTGTTGCCTTTGTTTTTGTCAATTGTGCTTCTGCCAACGCAGCAGCAGCAGCAACATCACCCAATAATTCATAACATAAAATTCACAACAAACAAGTTCAACCCACGACACGATGAAGGAACATGTCTCATTTATATACATGATCGTGAGGAAATGGTCCTCTGGTAGAGGGGGATGGCCGTTCAGATTCCTAGAGGCCCCTTTAATCTGAGTCAACATACAAGTTGCAGGAACATGTTACAGCAGTTTAAAAAATATATATATATATCAGATTAACACTGCAATAAACAAACAAGCGAATGGCACATTTACAGAAAAATAGTCCATGCAAAATTGGAGACTGAATCTTGGCGTTTCCTCAGCCACTAAACTTGTATAACCTTGACAGGAGTAAATATTTTAACAGTAAATAAAATGTTAAACGGCTTAACAACGCGTAAAGTACGAATACACACTCCGTGACTTTTAAACTAAATCCAGTTTGTTCGGATATCATACAGACTGTATAATATGTTGTTACTAATACAGTACATAGATGACGGTGGCGGTGAAATATAAGCCAGGTTTCTCTCAATTACTGACTACATTTTAATTAAGTCGTTGATTTACCACTGCTACATAAATTAACATCTTTACAAAGGTGAACCGTTTTATAACACTTTGGCTCTTATCGATGTCCCAATCGTTTCCTAATACTGGTAGGAACCTCCTGGTTACACCAGCCCACAGGGGATTATTGTGTCCGTCGTTCAGGGAGGGGCTGGGTGGGGAGGGAGGGGCTGGGTGGAGAGGGTGGGGAGGGGAGGGTGGGGAGGGGCTGAGTGGGGAGGGTGGGGCTGGGTGGAGAGGGTGGGGAGGGGCTGGGTGGGGAGGGTGGGGAGGGGCTGGGTGGGGAGGGTGGGGCTGGGTGGGGGGTGGGAGGGGTGGGGCTGGGTGGGGAGGGGCTGGGTGGGGAGGGGAAGGTGGGGAGGGGCTGGGTGGGGAGGGGGAGGGTGGGGAGGGGCTGGGTGGGGGGTGAGGCTGGGTGGGGAGGGGCTGGTCACCCCGTGGTGCCCTTATAAAACTCAACGTTCAACCTACTCACGCCGGCTTGTGCCCGCCCTCACAGTCGGGCATATTTGCGGAATACACCACGCCGCCGTTGACCCTGGCCATTGACCGAGCAACCCGACGTTCCTACCAGCTCCCTCCGCAGGAATGTGTTTAACTGAGCCACTTTTGTATTACCCCTGCACGTACTATGCAGGGCTTGTAGCAGCTTGATAAACGATCACTTGGCCCTTATTGTCGACATCACTAGACAGCACTCGTTTTTGTTTCATGGGTTTTATCCGAGTGAATCTCTGGCATTTTAAGAAAAATTACGTAACTGTTGGTAATTCAACCATTGTGAAAATACAGTAAACGTGACTACATGAATAAAATGTACCTTTACATGCTTCAAGGAAATTATTTACGTGTATCAAACCCATATACATAGAACTCCAATGGAAGCATATACAAGTACTTTTTCAATCCTCGAAGGTAGAGTATTAAATATGAATAAAAAATGCACTCCCAGTCAACATGCCAACGTTGGTTGGCATGTGCTTGGCCCAAGGATGACCTAACGTCGACCCAAAGTTGGGCTAACGTTCCATGGTTCACTGGGGCCTGGAGAGGCCGTGTCAATCATGGTGGTAGTTTGACCATACTTCACCCTGTTGGCCAATTACAGGATGGATGGAGAAGAGGAAGTGGCAGGTCAATTATCAGGTTCCAGTGTCACTCACCACTGAGGCTGTAGCCATGGCCGGGAATCGAATTCAGTTTGGCTGGTTCAGTGTGCTAATCACTGTGGCACTGATCTCCCCCCCCACACCACCATACTTGTAAATCTACGATGTAACTTAATAAATATAACGTTGTGAAGTTTCTGTTTAATAAGAGGCCATTAGCTGATTGAATGACGGCCATTTATATTCATCAGGATTAACACAAGGTTACGAAGCACGTGCACATAGAGGACACTATTCTCGTCAGGAGTTTTATTTTACAGATTACAACACAAAGCTGTATTTGTCCATGGCTATTCAACTGTTGATGCTGAGCGTAATGCTTACATATCTGTAAAACGCAATACTGTACAGTAGTTATGATAATAAATTATATTAGATTGCAGCAGTATGATGTTGTCAGTCCATTGCTGTGTGAGGGCCCTCCTAAACGTGATGGCTAAACTGGTCCAAGGCCCATCCCAATTCGGCAAAACCTGCACGAACCAGCGTGGTGAAGTATGGTCAGTCAACCCACATGACCCCAAAGCCAGACGTAACCGCGTCGTGACGGGCACGGGTGTGATTTTGTACTTCCAATTGGCGCTTACCAAATCCCTAAAGTGTATCTTTTAATTAAACATTTACCTCGTGTACACAGGGATGGTCCAGATGTCTTATGATCCCCATTTAATCCTCTAAAACGTATTTTTTTAAAGTAAGGTTTTAAAAAAAATAACATAAATGAATATGCAAATAATTGTTTTAGGGGTCAATTAATTGGGGGGTAACAAGCATATGGACCACCCTGTATATACTGTCTTGGTGTCTCATAGAAAAATAAATTTAAAAGATTTAAAAACTTCTTGAGAGGGGTTTGAGTCAACGCCTGGTGTCTATTTTTTGTATTGGTCTCTGCTGACCAGCGTGGTGAAGTATGGCCCGGCAACCCCCGTTATCGACGTGACGTTTGGGGGGCTTCATCCAGTAGTGGGTTGACAAAGGACCGCTCAATAATATTATTATTTTTCGATTTAAAGCTTTCGTGACTGCAGGGATTCATCTTCTTGGTTCTTTCGGTAAAGTCACGTAGAAGGGAAGTAATAAAATAAAAAAGCATAACAAAATACATATTTATTTTATTATTAAAGTAATTAAAAAAAGGAAATAATTATTTATTTTATTATGTTTTATTTTTATTATTTTATTACTTCCCTTCTACGTGACTTTACCGAAAGAACCAAGAAGAATATTATTATTCTTGGATCTTTCGGTAAAGTTTTTCCGACAGCTCTGTGCCTTCACCTGAGGATGGCTGCTGGTGTTGTGGCCGAAACGTCGTGAGAATTGTATTATGTTTTATTTTTTATTATTTTATTATTTCCCTTCTACGTGACTTTACCGAAATATCCAAGAATATGAATCCCTGCAGTCACGAAAGCTTTAAATCGAAATATTATTATTATTTATATTTTGTTCGGTTTATCTTCAGCCAAATCACACTGCCTGGGTATGCACGTGTATATTAATTAGTTTTTATTGTGCTTTTAGCGACGACCCATGCCACCTGGAATGCGCCCAATGCCGTCAGAACTCAGAAGCTAAGCCTTCAGGCTGGTGAGCCCTTGTGAGAATCAATTGTTGTGCAATGCTTCTATGTTCCCACGTCTTTGCTCCACACCGTCACCAACCCGCGCTGGTGCAGCGTGGTTAAATAGCCCCCTTCAATCGGCATGGCATGGGGCGACCCTCAATCAAACAGTGGAATGACAAAGGGTTGCACACGCAAAGACAAAGATCCCTATTCCCCCGTATAGCCTTAGCAGACTGTTGGAGCAAGTGCTGGTAGGGAGCACCTATGAAGGCCTCCACGGCACACGAGAGGGGGAGGGGGTGGTGGCCAGCCAACACCACGCCCGGCCGCAGCAGGCACTCATTTGAGGCTGAGTCGACGTCGGGGAGGCCCTAAACCGGCTCAGAAAATCTTCACTCTTCTGTGTTGGCCGTGACAGTGGGAATCGAACTCGGGTCGCCGGATGCGTAGTGCTCCCCCGACTCGCACACAGGCGTGCAGTTTGCCTACTGAAGGTGCGTGGTCTAAAGATAGGCACCTTGACAACACAAACAAGGAGAACGTACCGAGACGAACAGACACACACGCTCCGACTGCCACCGTTGCGTTGTCGCTGTCGCTAGAAAAAGCGTCGCCAAACCCCCCCCCCCCTCCTCTTTATCCTGAGCCAGGCGAACAACCGATAAAAACAATTCACCATTAACGTCCTCCATCATCGGCCCATGCTCGATCCACCGCTGTATCAAGGCCTCCCCGAGCCGCCGTCACCACTCCCGATCCTGCGATTTAAGAATCCACCCAGCGAATGCACAAAATTGACGAGGCGGCTTAGAGCCGCTGGTTTGTGTGTTAAAGAGGGGGAGGGGGGGTGTTGACTTGCAACTCGGGAGACAAAGGCGGCCGGGTGTGGTGCTGGCCACCCACCCCCCTCGTGTGCCGTGCCGGCCTTCGTAGGTGCTGCTCGCTAACAGCACTTGCCCTAACAGTCTGTTAAAGGCTATATGGGGGATCTTTTTTCGTTGTTGACTCAGCCCAGCATCCCTCCAGGGAGACATTAAAAGAACCACCACTTCATGGATACGTTTTGATAAGTTACCACCGATTGTCCTATGGGGAGACTTGTCCCCGCCATAGGAATGTGGGATGTCCACCACTGACTTTGCAGGGCTGTAATCGGGAAATGGCCACGCACCGTTGTCTCAATGCTCACTTGAAATTGTTTAGACTTTGACCTGCGCATGCATTGATTTTACTGCCCCGATCTCTCTTGGTAAGATGCCTTCTCCTTTCCGTGTCTCCCACTCCGTAGTTCGTCTCGACCACCACCAGCACCACCACTATCACCCATCCCAGCCAGCATCGAGACGAAAACCTCCCTTCCAAGGTTTGGTTAACGGAGATCAGCAGCGGGCAGTACAAAGTACAGCGATGGTAAGTCGGGGGAATTTCTGGAAATAATTAACAACACCACAGCCAAACTTGAATCATACTTCCTCCAACGTGTTTAATAAATTGCTACTGCCGGGCGGGGAGTGCGAGGGGACACCTGAAAATGCATGAGTACAGATCGTTTTATGGTTTTCAGACAACAACATTATTTATGATGGGTAACACTTAACCAGATGAGTCTGGACTGATAAGAAATCACACGCGAATGATTAGTGAGGTATCTGTCGGGACGACTTCCCCTTTAAAGGAACAGTGACTCTTTTTTTATGCGTTCAATAAGGCAGGGCAACAATTGCATCGCGCTTGACGCTGCTGTTGCTGCGTTGGCAGTGGTGTACAAGCATAGTAACACAAACAAACTCAACACATTCATCGATAACACTGTGTGCGTGGCCTGAAACGGAAAAAAACCCGTAAACATATAATGGGCGATGACGTTTCGTGCAATGGCCCTTCTTCATTGACGTGCTGTGGAAATAAAGGCCCGTTGCCCGAAACGTCGGAGCTGCAGACAAAGTAGGGAACTCGTCTGAAGGGGCCGTCCATCGGGGAGACGGAGTTGTTTTGTTGTTGTTAAGTCTTCTAATTGACCACTGCCGACGCAGTTTCCACAAAACAGTAACCTGTCTAACAGGCGCCAGTCCATACTTAGACACGTATCGATCGCCTCTATTCATCAGACAGGCAACGCAATCGACGGACTCCCTTGTCCGTGAAGCACATGAACGCGGCCAACTTTGCCACGTGTTTTACGCACGGCTTGCGAAACGTGGCCCAGAGACGTGGTCCTATCCCCCCCCTAAGCCGTTGCCCTGGCGCGACCCTCCCTCGTGTGCCATTCCCCCAAGTTCGTGCCATAATTATAATTGGCACCGTTGACAGGGCCCAGCGGGAGCGCGTACGGCCGCTCTGTTGCAGAGTTTCGCGGTCAGAGCCCGGCAGGGCGCGTTGGTCGTAACGTATCACTGCGGGTGCATTAGGGGCCGTCCATAAATGACGTCACGCACCTAGGGGCGGGGGGGGGTGGTCAGATATTTGTGACGATGTGTGACGAGGGGGGGGGGTTGAGAAATGTGACGTCAAATACGCAACTTTAAATAAAAATAGACAACACGTTTTACTTAATTAAATAGACTTTTTAATAAATGTTTTCTCCTACAACATCAGAGTGCAGCGGCACATTAAATACGCACTACAATGACAATAGTTTAAAGCGATTTGAAGCATGTTTTATATTTAGGGGGGGGGGCAGAGCTTTGTGACGTCATATTTGAGGGGGGGGGGTCTGACTTTTTGTAACGCCGTGTGACGAGGGGGGGGGGGGAGGTAAAAAATCGTCCAAAATCGCGTGACGTCATTTATGGACGGCCCCTAAACCGTACCAAATACGCGCCGTCTGCTTCACAGTTCACGTGCAACATGCCGCGACGTCGTTCGATGTGAGTGGGCAACTTTATATCTGTCCCATCACTGCCGCTGCCATGGTGTCCGAATTGACCACCTTTGAAGAAATGACACTCACCAGTCATAGGTCCCTACCGACACACTAAATCTTCTTGGTTCTTTCGGTAAAGTCACGTAGAGTGTCATTTCTTCAAAGAGGTGTTAATGTGTTAAAACACCAAACAGAAACCTTTTGCAGGGAATCATGTCTGCAAGAGACATCGCGATGGCGCGCGAAGGAGATTAAGAGGATGTGGGCCAGGCGCGTCACGGCTGGATGGGACAGTAGCCGGCGGCTGATGATTTTAGCGACGGATTGGCAGCCAAAGGTGGAGGCGGGACCACGCCCCCTGGGGATGGCGTCCGGCCAAGCGAGATGGAGTGCTGAAATCAGCTCGCGTGCATGGGTCTAGAATATGGAGCGTTGAGTGGCGAGGACCGTGAGAGATGGTGTGGGTCTTCATCCAGCGGTGCGCAGATCGCGGCTGCTGATCATGGTGATGGTCAAAATGTATACAGGTGTAGTTTATACTTTAGTTGTTTACGTGGTGGTTTAGTTACTGCAGCTACATACTATTAACATCCCTTCACTTCATTAATGCTACCCCTATCCCCCTCCCTTTGATTCTGCTAATCCTGCATAATGCACGGGCATAATGACTTTAAACCCCCTCCCTCCCACCTCCTACGCATTTCACAAGTAGTACTAATCCCATATCTGCATTTCCCATAAATATGCTAAATTACTCTTGATATGCAAATTATTTTGTCAAGGCTCACCTTCCCCCCTCCATCCCAGCTTAAATAGTCGCTCCAAGCCTGGGGCGTCTCATTCAGACTCTCTTCTTCCGACAGACCTGTTTCTTCACCTGAGGACGGCTGCTTGCGTTGTGGCCGAAACGTCGTGAGAATTATTTTATTATGTTTTATTTTTATTATTTTATTATTTCCCTTCTACGTGACTTTACCGAAAGAACCAAGAAGGTGTATGCCTGTGTGTGTGTGAAGTTCACAGGAGAGGACGTGCGTGCCATTGATTTTCTCACTCAACATTTCACAGGGATGGAGAGCGCTGTACACGCAAATAAGCGACAGGCTACTTACATCTCACCTGCGATCACGCATCGGAAAGGACACGCCCGGTAGCAGCTGTACGGTGCAAGGTGACCTGCGCCTTGCGAGTGGGACATTTAGTGGCTGCTGCAGCGCCTCACAATTAAAAATTCCTTCCCTTTATTACTGCTAACCCTACTTCCTCCCTTTGTTGCTGCTAATCCTACATCATGCACGGGCATAATATAACTTTGAGACCCCCCCCCCCCCCCCCACGTCCTACGCATTCCACAAGTAGTGACTAATTCCATATCTGCATTTGCCATAAATATGCTAAATTCCTCTGTCGATATGCAAATTCCTTTGTCAAGGCGCCCTTCCTCCCTCAACCCAGATTAAAAATACGCTGCCAAGCCTGGTGGTGTTCATTCAGACGCTGTCTTTCCGACAGACCTGTTCTTCACCTGAGGACGGCTGCTTGCGTTGTGCCGAAACGTCGTGAGAATTGTATTTTATTGTTTTATTTTTATTATTTTATTATTTGCCTTCTACGTGACTTGACCGAAAGAACCAAGAAGAAGAACGTGGCCAATTCGTCACTAGTACATCATTAGTGTGTAGTGTATAGTGTAGTGTATAGTGTAGTGTACTAGTACAACACTAACCGCTGTGTTGAACAGCCAAGCCACAACATTGACAATCTGAGTACGACGTTTCGCCATTAATTACAACTAGCTTCATCAGGCGACAGCCAGATTTGTGGAGAAGTCCACTTGTTTTGTACCTTATATAGAGGGGTAGATGTGTTAAGGAACGAAACGGTAAGACTTCTCCACAAATCTGGCTGTCGCCTGATGAAGCTAGTTGTAATTACTGGCGAAACGTCGTACTCAGTTTGTCAATGTTGTGGCTTGGCTCTCCAACACACCGGTGTGCTGTACTAGTACACTACACTATACACTACACTACTATACACTATACTATACACTACACTACTATACACTACACTACTATACACTAAACTACTATACACTACACTACTATACACTACACTATACACTACACTACTATACACTACACTACTATACACTACACTATACACTGCACTACTATACACTACACTACTATACACTACACTACTATACACTACACTATACACTGCACTACTATACACTACACTACTATACACTACACTACTATACACTACACTATACACTACACACTAGTGCTGTACTAGTGACGAATTGGCTACGTTCTGTTTACGTGACAACCCTTACTAGTTGGCTGTGTCGGGTGGTGGCGGGATTTTAACGACACATTTATATATTTACGCGATCTAACCCCAAAAACCTCTATTATGGATGTTATTGGTCGCGAAAGCCTACTACGTGTCAAACTGAAATGCATGTAGGTTGAACTTCTTTCGCACCATACGTAGGCAACCGTGCTAATCGGGGGTGCGAAATGGGGCTTGTTCAGGCACGTTGGCACACAGTTGTTTTAAGTCTACAAGTTAGGTTCCCAGAAACGAGCTAACCTACACTCCTGCTCCATCATTTAAACTCGGTCTATGGACTAACCAGCCACAATGCACCCATATACTCGCCACATTTCGGAAGCTAAGCAAGGGTTGAGCCTGGACGGAGCTTGGATGTGCAACCACGGTGCGCACGGTAATTTGCTTACAGGTCACGCTGTTGCGTGGTTGGCAGTGCAGCAAAATGCATCGTTGTAAGGGCTTCCACGCTCTCCCGCCTTGACCTAACCCTACTCACTCGGGCGGTGCAGTATTGCTCAAATAATCCACCACCACACGATCCGCACGGTGTGGAGAGGTGCTCATCCAGCAGTGGATTGACGTGTTTTTTGGTCGTATATCATGAGGGCTGGGCACAGGCCCCAAGGCCTCTCAACGCCAAGCGGCCAGCAACAAAAGGCACCGTTAAATGTGCAATCGGCAAAGAGCTCGGGGTAAAGAGGCGACGATTGGAAGAGGAATTCCACAGCGGAGCGGCGCGAGGGAAGAAGCAGAAGGTTAGGTGAGCTGAGCTTTTGTGTGGTGAGTGAGTGTGTGAGTGGGTGAGTGAGTGGGTGGGTGAGTGAGTGTGTGAGTGAGTGGGTGAGTGAGTGTGTGAGTGGGTGAGTGAGTGGGTGGGTGGGTGAGTGAGTGTGTGAGTGAGTGGGTGAGTGAGTGGGTGGAGCGAGTGGGTGAGTGAGTGTGTGAGTGAGTGTGTGAGTGAGTGGGTGAGTGAGTGAGTGTGTGAGTGGGTGAGTGAGTGAGTGAGTGGGTGAGTGAGTGTGTGAGTGGGTGAGTGAGTGTGTGAGTGAGTGGGTGAGTGAGTGTGTGAGTGAATTTGTGAGTGTGTGTGAGTGGGGTGAGCGAGTGAGTGGGTGAGCGAGTGTTGTTGTGACGTGTAAGTGTGGTGGTGGTTCAACTGTGTGCGGATGAGACGACACAGTCTGGTAGAACAAGAGTCCTCAACACGGATGGAGCAATCAACGTGGGAAGTTCACGGGAACAGTAACCATGGTAGTAGCAGCAGCGATAGAAGAGTGACAACGAGGCGACTGACCGCCGGTGAGCGAGTGAATCGGTGAGTGCTGGATAAATAAACCGTGACGACTTTGCATTGAATTCCATGGAGTACAGTGTGGTAGGAACTGGCTGCTCCACCCCCAGATATGGTAACAGGATTCCAACTTTGGCCGGATCCGTGCT
>NC_136143.1:4176030-4222939 GCF_965212315.1 Lampetra planeri
GGTGATTATGCAGCAGTCACTCTTCTTGGCCTCCACTCAACCACCCAGGCTGAACAATGACAGATAACTCCCTCTTAGGTTATTTCGGAAAAGTCACGTAGGCAAAACAATTTATAATAAAAACAAAATTTGAAAAAATAATAGAAATAAAATAATAAATCACGACGTTTCGGAGGTAACACCAGCTTCCGTCTTCAGGTGGAATGGTCACAGCACAATTGCTGTATCAAGTAAAGCGAAATCCCAAGAGACCCGTGATTTATTATTTTATTTCTATTATGTTGTATGCGAGGATGGATTAAGGCCAGCACAGCACACGAGCAGTTCGGTGTGGCTAACACCACGCCTGGTCGCATTTGTCTCCCCAGCGCTGATGCTTACACACCGAGTTCCCTTAGGAGAGGCACAACACCGGTTCAGATGATATTCGCCACCGATATTGGCCACGAGAGGGAATCGAATTCGGGTAGTTGGGTTCGTAGCGTAGCGCGCTAACCACTGCACCGCCGCTCCCCCTAATGACACAAAGACCCTCACGCTGACACACGGGCCCAGTTGCGTAACCGCGGTTGACCCCAGGCGATGGGCGGTGGAAACGCGAGACTGGGGCACACGTGGCAAAACGTGCGAGTGTGGCGCGGGGAGGTGATGTTCGTACACAGCCCTCACGTGCCTCCACGTGGCTCCACTTACTCTCCCTGGGGCTCCACCCACTCGCCCCAGTAGCTCCACCCACGGTCCCTGTGGCTCCACCCACTCTCCACGTGGCTCCACCCACTCTCCCTGTAGCTCCACCCACTCTCCCTGTGGCATCCACCCACTCGCCCCAATAGCTCCACTCGCTTTTTCTTTGGGGCCCCAACCCACTCGCTCCAGTGGCTCCATCGACTTTCCCCAGGGGCGCCAATCCATGTTCCTATGGCTCCAATCATTCGTTGTAGCTCCACCCTGACCCCATGTGGCTCCTCCCACTCTTCAAATGGCTCCACCCATTCAATGTGGGTCCACCCCTTCTCCTTGTAGCTCCACCCTCTCCATCAGTGGTGCCACCCAATTAGGCTCCACCCCGACTCCCTGTAGCTCCACCCACTTTCCCCGTGGCCCCACCCATCCAATGTGACTCCACCACCTTCTATAGCTCCCCCCTCCCCCCCACACTTCAGCCAATGGGGCAGCGTCCGCTCGCTCACACCTCCCAGCCCCCCCCCACACAACAACCTCTGGCCACAACCCCCTCCCTAGCCAATCAGCGGCGGCCCGTGTGACACACCCACGGAACGGCAGCTGGCCACAGCATTGGCTCCCAGCCACGCGCGTGACTCACGCCACTGCGGTAGAGACAGAACACGTGGACAGGCGCGCACAAAGACAAAGGCCCCCCGTATAGCCTCGACAGACTCATGGGGCAAGTGCTGTTCGCGAGCACCTACGAAAGGCCGAAACGGCACAGCGGTGGGCGGGGTGGCCAGCAGCACACACCCGGCCGCCTTTGTTTCCCCAATGGCGATGTTTACACAACGCACCAGGTTACTCATTCGAGGCTGAGTCGACCTAGGGGGAGGCCCAGGCCTGGTTCAGATCATCGTCGCGGTGTTGGCCGTTAGGGGGAATCGACCTCAAGTCGCCGGGTTTGTAGCAAAGCGTCATGCGTGCACACGAAAATGTGAACATGAACACGAACATGTGAACATGCACACGAACATGTGAACATGCACACGAACATGCGAACATGCACACGAACATGCGAACATGCACACGAACATGCGAACATGCACACATGTATGTGCAGCCCCTTTTGTAAACCCCCTGATGCATGAGGGATGTCTGTGGAGTCGTGGGGAGCTATTTGAGCATACTTCACCACGCTGATGTAACAGCACCACAATCATAAACACCCTTACCACGATTATTATCAACACACCTCACCACGATGTTACCTTCACCATAATCAGCTCCACCCTCACCACAACCAGCACCAACACTTATCACCACCACGACCACTCTGACCCCATGGCAATGGGGCGTACTTTTGCCCCAACCTCTCTCTAAAAACAGTGACATAGATCAACCAAGAGCCAGGTCTCATTACCACTCCATACAGTGACTCCTCTACTTACGAACATTCGACTTACGAACTTTCAGAGATACGAATAAACCTGTCCGTATGTCCAGTTGCCTGTTCGGACCGAGAGTCGTAAGTTCAATCGCCGCGCAATATGTGGCGGTGGTGGCAACTACATCTGCAAAACGTGAAGAACCAGCGGAATCTACATCTGCAGGAGATTATACAACAATCCTCGTGTTTAGTGTGATTGCCGTACAACGTGTTTGGAATCGACAGGAGTAAAGTTGGACTTACGAACAAATCGACTTAGGAACAGACCTCTGCAATCCATAATAGAGGTTTGTGGGTGAGATCGCGTAAATATAAACGTGTCGTTAAACCCGCCGCAACCCGGCACAGCCAATTAGTAAGGTTTGTCACCTAAACCAAACATGCCAATTCGTTACTAGTTGAGTCCACCGATGTGTTGAATAGTAAAACCCACAACATTTACAATTCGAGTACTATGTTTTGCTACGAGTCTGTATATGCAAGTCTGTGGGTCTCTATGCGAGTCTGAGGGTTGCTATGCAAGTCTGTTGGTCTTGGCAGGTCTTCGGGTCTCTATGAAAGTCTGTTGGTGTCTATGCCATTCTGTGGGTCTCTGTGCTAGTCTGTGAGTCTCTGCGGGTCTATATGTAAGTGTAACGGTCTCAATGCGGGTCTGTGGGTCTCTGCGAGTCTGTTGGTCTCTTTGCGAGCTTGCGGTCATCGGGGCAGAGGCGATTGACTCGTGCCGCGTGAGAACCCGCTTTAACCACATCTGGGCGGCTGAAACCCAGAATGGAAGCCAGAATCTCTACGGTACCGGTTCAACGGCGTCTCTGATCTGAGGCCACCGCCTGGCCACCTCTGCTCTTGCTGGCGGCGGTGGTAGTGGTGGTGGTGGCTTTCACTGCTGTGTACAACAAGCGGGGTAATGTGGCTGTGGGGCGATGAGGGTTGGAACGAGGACAGACCCGGAGGGCACGGGAGGGGGTGGGGTGTAAGTGGACCAGGAGTGGGACGAGAGGCTACGCCGTCTCCTGATTGGTCGCCGCGACCACAACAACACTGGGACCGAGTGCGTTGATTCAGTGCCCTCTTCCCGGGATGAATCCGAGAGGAGGAAATTGCTGCAATTGTCACGATCCTGCCGAAGCAAATGCCTGTTATAATTAGCGGTATATCGTGTACAAAACAATATTGTCGATGCCCTTGTGCCCAGGACACGATCCAGTTTCATTGTTATGAACGACCAAGCAGAATTAATTTCCCCCCGTGACTTGCTGGCCGGTGACCTGCCAGCCGGCCCTCTGCATCTGTGCCCCACGTGGCCAGCAAGCCAGCACTGTGGGGGGCAGTGCGGGTTGGCGGATCACTCGCACTCGTGAAACTACCTTCTCCTTCCCGCCCCGTGAGCGTTGATGTCGCCACCCCCCTGACCGGCCAGGGTACGATGGCAGTACAGCAAGCGGGTTGATACCCTCGCGATTGAAGGGTTGCTCACCTTTATCGTCTCACTACTGTACACTCACTCGGCCAATCATTCACCTACTCACTCACCCACTCACCCTCCCGCTCACGAAACCACCAACTCACTCGACGGGGGGGGCGGGGGGGGAGAAGAGTCGTCCCCTCTCCTCGACAGAGACAGGCGATGACACTGTGCGGTGCTGGCAGCAGCATGGTGTTTGTTTCACAAAAGCCGACACGACCACAGCATTGTAACCCCACGCTAGGCGCGTGCTGCGTGTGACCCCAGCAGCAGTGCCAGGGTGGCTAGATGTTAACCACCTCGCCTGGTATACAGGAGGTCGTGTCTTGTTGTTTCTTTGGAGTTTGCATGCCTCTCTTGTCTCCCCGTGGTCGCGTGGATTTTCCCCCGGGTCCTCCGGTTTTTCCCTCCAAGGTTTAGGGTCAACGTCACGCGTTCGGGGTATTTGGCTGCTGCTATGAATGTCGACACGACAACAAGCCACTTCCGTTGACCTATCATTTGTGATCGCCAGGTCCGTGCTCGCCAAAAAAATGTGTTTATAGTGAGAAAGTCCATAATAGAGGTTTTTGGGTTAGATGGCGTAAATATATAAATGTGTCGTTAAAACCCGCCCACCCCTAACACAGCCAACTAGTAAGGGTTGTCACGTAAACAGAACGTGGCCAATTCGTCACTGGTACAGCACACCGCTGTGTTGGAGAGCCAAGCCACAACATTTACAATCTGAGTGCACGACGTTTCGCCAGTAATTACAACCAGCTTCATCAGGCGACAGCCAGATTTTGTGGAGAAGTCCACATGATGCATGCGCATTATGCGAACCCTTTCCTCTTGTCCTTCCTGTCCACGGCACGTTCTGTTTACGTGACAACCCTCACTAGTTGGCTGTGTCGCGTGTTGGCGCGGTTTTAACGACACATTCATATATTTACGCGATCTATAACCCCCCCCCAAAAAAACCCCTCTACTATGGATGACATTTGTCGCGAAATCCTACCGCGCGTTAGCACAGTTTGAGCACTTTGTACCGAGTTGGCGCTGCTTGTGCTGGTAGTCGCGCAGCAGCTCGTGCAGCTGCTGGTACTTGCTGCTCAGCACGGCCCTCGACAGCGCCAGCTGCGGCTCCAGGCCCACGTTGAGCTCCGCGAGGCTGCGCGTGCTCGCCACGGCCGTGCAGCGCTCCAGCTCCACGCACTGCACCTGCCCAGCACCGACACGGGCCTCCCCCCCCCGCAACAACAACGTGGGGGGGTGGGGTCAGGGGTGGGGTCAGGGTCGGGAGTGGGGTCAGGGGTGGGTCAGGGTCAGGGTCGGGGTCAGGGTCGGGGGTGGAGTCAGGGTCGGGGGTGGGGTCAGGGTCGGGGTTGGGGGTGGAGTCAGGGTCGGGGTCAGGGGTGGGGTCAGGGTCGGGGTCAGGGTCAGGGTCGGGGGTGGGGTTAGGGTCGGGGTCAGGGGTGTGGCGGGGGGGGGGATTTGGAGGGGGGGGAGAAAGGGTATAAAGGCACAGCCCTGCAAGTGCTTAACTCGAGTTGCTCATCCACCAGCGGGATTATCTCTCTGTTTACAAAGACCCCCTCCCCCCCCCCTATAGCCTTAACAGGCTTTTGGGTTTACAGCCTTTAAGTGCTGTTAGCGAGTAGCACCTATGAAGGCCGGCACGGCACGAGATAGGTGGTGTGGCTAGTACCACGCACGGCCGCCTTTGTCTCCCGAGTGGCAATGTTTGTACACTCAAACATCCACACACAAACCCGTACACACAAGACAAAGATCCCCTGCAGGGGCGGTTTCTTCATTAGGGCGATTGGGCGACGCACCACCAATGTCATTCAACCACAGAGTCACGCTAGCCGTCACTGTGCCTCTGGATATAGTCCAATCAGCGTCATGCTACGTTCTGTGGAGTACCGCCTCTTTTTGGGCGATTTCACTACGGCTGAGAATCGCCCCGAGTGGTCCCATAGACTTACATTCAAAGATGTTTTTTTTCGAACGGGGGCGCTGCAATGCATTCTCTATGGCTTCCGGGAGGGCTCGCCCTAACATGCTTACGTCATCATACGTGCTAACGTCATCATACGTAAGCACGTTTCATCCAACAATATAATTTATCGCCACCTAGTGGAATCTTTAATAAAAAAAACTTGAGTGGTTTGTTTTAATAGTGAGTATATAAACAAACAAGATGTATTGTAAGAGTCACTTTATTTTTCATTAATATTAAAGAAGTGAAGTTGCCTTTACATGCTTAAGCTGTTAATTTATTCATTGCATGGGTGGACCTTATCCTTATCAATCATCCAGACATTTGCCCCCCCTGAGACATTTTGCAGGAGCCGCCACTGATCCCCTGTATAGCCTTAACAGACTGTTGGGGCAAGTGCTGTTAGTGAGCACCTATGAAGGCCGGCAGGGCACAACGAGGGGGTGGGTGGGCCAGCACCACGCCCGGCCGCCTTTGTCTCCCCAAGTGGCGATGTTGTCGACCTAGGGCTGAGTCGACCTAGGGGAGGCCCACGACCGGTTCAGGATAATCGCCACGGGCGTTGGCGGTGGCCGTGAGCGGGAATCGAACTCGGGAGTCGCCGGGTTTCGTAGCGCTAACCGCTGCACCACCGCTCCCCATGACCACCACACTTGCAATGCCTCTAGATGTAGTTTAGATGTTTGCAAAACGACACACGCGGCACGACGCGCAAGACACAAAAACACGAACATCGGTCAGCGAGAAGAGACATCGAATCGCCACACCTCGACTGTGTCGGGTGGTGGCGGGTTTGACGACACATTTATATATTTACACGATCTAACACCCTTCATTCCCCCCCCCCCCCCCCAAAAAAAAACTGTTTCATGGATGATTTTGACTTAAAACTTTCGTGATATTAGGAATTCATATTCTAACGGTTCTTTCGGTAAAGTCGCGTAGATAAAATAAAATTAGAATATTAAGGATGATATTGGTCGCGAAAATCTGCGAGATGTTCAACTGAATAAAGAGCATAATATAGGTTTTTGGGTCAGCTCGCGTTATTTATAAATGTGTCGTAACCCTCCACCACCCGACACGGCCAAACAGTAAAAAAACGTGTCACGTTTTTCAAAGGACAAAATCATTCACTTCATTAGCCCAAAAACCTATATTATGAATAATATTGGCCGCGAAAGCCTACGTGTTAAATTGAATAAAGAGCAACTTACATTCGGATTCCAGCAGCGCCCCCCATTCTATACCCCCCCTCATTGCCCCCCACACTAAATAGTAAATCCGAGCCAACTTCAGACTCCTGAGTTCAACCCCCGTGTGACTGTAAAACGCTGTTCCTAACTGTAGACGGTGGGCGGGAAATCCCTACACCCCGCACGCCGTGCCAGTCAATGGCAGCCGCCTACACGGAGAGTGTACGGACTTCTCGCCCACCTCCCCCCGTACAAACGCAGTCTCATAATAGCCCCCCTCCCCTCTCTCGTGACCCCACACTGCCCCCCCCCCCCGATCCCCCAATACCCCCCCCCCCCAGTCTACCTCACTTCCCCTATCCCAGGGGTCGGCAACCTACGGCTCCGGAGCCGCATGCGGCTCTTTACGGACTGCTTCTTGACGATATGTACGTATGTACAGTATGTGCATAGATGCATTGCGGCTCTTGAAATACTGAATTTTGTACCGAATTGGAAAGAAATGGCTCTTCTTGTTATTTTGGTTGCCGACCCCTGCCCGATCCCCTCTCAACCACTTCCCCTCCCCTCGAATCCCCTTCGTCCCCTCTCCCTCGTTACCCTTCCCCCCTTTACCCCCCCTCGCCGCTCCCTATCCCCTCTTCAGCCCCTCCCCCCGCGCCACCAGCCCCCCCCCCGCACCACCAGCCCCCCCCCCGCACCACCAGCCCCCCCCGCGCCACCAGCCCCCCCCCCGCACCACCAGCCCCCCCCCCGCACCACCAGCCCCCCCCCCGCACCACCAGCCCCCCCCGCGCCACCAGCCCTATCCCCCCCGCGAGCCCCCCCTGACCTCGTCTCGCTCCCCCGCCACCAGCCCCCCCCCCGCGCGACCAGCCCCCCCCCCCGCGCGACCAGCCCCCCCCCCCGCACTACCAGCCCCCCCCCCGCACTACCAGCCCCCCCCCCGCGCCACCAGCCTCCCCCGCGCCACCAGCCCCCCCGCGCCACCAGCCCTATCCCCCCCGCGAGCCCCCCCTGACCTCGTCTCGCTCCCCCGCCACCAGCCCCCCCCCCGCACTACCAGCCCCCCCCCGCACTACCAGCCCCCCCCCCCGCACTACCAGCCCCCCCCCCGCACTACCAGCCCCCCCCCCCACCAGCCCCCCCCCCCGCACCACCAGCCCCCCCCGCGCCACCAGCCCTATCCCCCCCGCGAGCCCCCCCTGACCTCGTCTCGCTCCCCCGCCACCAGCCCCCCCCCCGCACTACCAGCCCCCCCCCCGCACTACCAGCCCCCCCCCGCGCCACCAGCCTCCCCCCCCGCGCCACCAGCCCCCCCCGCACCACCAGCCCCCCCCCCCGCACTACCAGCACCCCCCCCCCGCACCACCAGCCCCCCCCACCCCTGACCCCTCCCCCCTGACCTCGTCTCGCTCCCGCGCCATCTCCGCGAGCTTCTCGTCGTTCTGCAGCAGCCCCCGCAGCTGCTGGAGGCTCAGGAAGCGGAGCTGCTCGAACGCCAACGCCGCCGCGGGGATCTGGGGGCTCTGGGGGCTCGTGGGGACCCCCGTGCCCTGCTGCGTGCCCCACTGCGCGTTCATCTTTCAGTCGAGGGGGTGTGGGGGGGGTTCCGGTCAATCCGCTTCGACGGAAAATCCGTTTCCGTCGCGCGCGTCGGCCGCTCGTGTCGTCGAGTAATTTAATAATTTAGTTTGTATTTTGTTTACTTTTCCGTAGGGTGGGGGGGTGTTTCATCCCCGTTGCGATGTTCGGTGTGGTAGTGCCCCCTAGTGGCTGTGAGAACGACGAGGTGGTGATGATGGTGGTGGTGATGATGGTGGTGATGATGATGATGGTGGTGATGATGATGATGGTGGTGGTGGTGATGATGGTGGTGGTGATGATGATGGTGGTGATGGTGATGATGATGGTGGTGGTGATGGTGATGATGGTGGTGATGATGATGGTGGTGATGATGATGGTGGTGGTGATGGTGATGATGATGGTGGTGGTGATGGTAATGATGATGGTGGTGGTGGTGGTGATGGTAGTGATGATGGTGGTGATGATGATGATGGTGGTGGTGATGGTGGTGATGATGATGATGGTGGTGGTGGTGATGGTGGTGGCCATGATGATGGTGATGGTGGTGATGGTGGTGGTCATGATGATGGTGATGGTGGTGATGATGGTGGTGATGGTGGTGGTGATTATGATGGTGGTGGTGATGATGATGGTGGTGATGATGGTGATGGTGGTGGTGATGGTGATGATGGTGGTGGTGGTGATGGTCATGACGATGGTGATGGTGGTGATGGTGGTCATGGTGACGATGGTGGTGGTGATGGTCGTGGTCATGATGATGGTGATGGTGGTGATGGTGATAGTGATGATGGTGGTGGTGGTGATGGTCATGATGATGGTGGTGATGATGGTGGTCATGGTGATGATGGTGGAAAAAAAATGCATCTTGTTTATTTGGTTTACCGACCCCTGGTTAATGACTATCGGTTTCGTGTTCACTCGCGTAACGACGCGTCGATTTATCGATTTCAATCGACGATTTGGACGCGCGTCGATGTTTTGTTGTTGTTGCTGCTTGGTGGCGTCTGTGATGTGTGTGAGTGTTGCAAGCGATGATCGTCGTCGTCGGCAGCCATGGTCAATCCACTGCTGGATGAAGGCCTCCCTCCCCATACAGGAGGTCGTGTGGGTTAGAACCCGACCCTGATATTTGGAGTTTGCATGTTCTCCCTGTGGTCGCGTAGATTTTTTTCTCTGGGACTTCCGGGGTTTCTCTGCACATTTAGAATCGACACGAGCATTTGGCTACTAACACATTTCTGCGGAGGGAGCTGGTAGGAACGTTCGGTTGCTCGGTCAATGGCCAGGGTCAACGGCGGCGTGGTGTATTCCGCAAATATTCCCGACTGTGAGGGCGAGCACAAGCCGTCGTGAGTAGGTTAAACGTTGAGTTTTATAAGGGCACCACGGGGTGACCAGCCCAGCCCCACCCAGCCCCACCCAGCCCCTCCCCACCCAGCCCCACCCTCCCCACCCAGCCCCACCCTCCCCACACAGCCCCTCCCTGCACCACGGACGGACGGACACAATATTCCCCTGTGGGCTGGTGTAACCAGGAGGGTACCTACCAGTATAACAATCCACGTGATAAGCGACTTCGATGAGCTAACATTTGTGGTCAGGTGGCTTCTGAAAACTGAAAAAAGAGCGATATCGCTCAGTGGGCCTTACCTGGTAAGGTACAAAGAACATTGTTCAGCTTATAGTTTTAATCCACGTGTTCATCTTTCCTAGTCTCGCAATGGAATTCCAATTAAGCGCGTGCATCTCCGTAAATTGTATTGTTATGTAAACGAGACGCTACTCTTACGTTTAGGCAAATGGCACAAACAGCATGGCGCCACAGACTCACACAGAGAGCCACAGACTCACACAGAGACCCACAGGCCCACACACAGTGAGCCAAAGACTCGCGGAGAGGCACAGACTCACACAGAGACCCACAGGCTCATACATAGTGAGACATCGACTCACGGAGAGACACAGACTTACACAGAGACCCACATGCTCACACACAGTGAGCCAAAGACTCACAGAGAGCCACAGACTAACACAGAGACCCACAGACTCACACACAGTGAGCCAAAAACTCACAGAGAGACACAGACTCGCACAGACTCACACACAGTGAGCCATAGACTCACAGAGAGGCACAGACTCACACAGAGAGACCCACAGACTCACACACAGTGAGCCATAGACTCACAGAGAGACACAGACTCACACAGACTCACACACAGTGAGCCATAGACTCACAGAGAGCCACAGACTCACACAGAGACCCACAGACCTCACACACAGTGAGCCAAAAACTCACAGAGAGACACAGACTCGCACAGACTCACACACAGTGAGCCATAGACTCACAGAGAGGCACAGACTCACACAGAGACCCACAGGCTCATACACAGTGAGCCACAGACTCACAGAGAGCCACAGACTCACACAGAGACCCACAGACTCACACACAGTGAGCCAAAGACTCACATAGACTCACAGAGAGACACAGACTCGCACAGAGACCCACAGACTCACACACAGTGAGCCAACGACTCACAGAGAGACACAGACTCGCACAGACTCACACACAGTGAGCCACAGACTCACAGAGACCCACAGACTCACACACAGTGAGCCAAAGACTCACATAGACTCACAGAGAGACACAGACTCGCACAGAGACCCACAGACTCACACACAGTGAGCCATAGACTCACACAGAGACCCACAGGCTCGCACACAGTGAGCCACAGACTCACAGAGAGCCACAGACTCACACAGAGACCCACAGGCTCGCACACAGTGAGCCACAGACTCACAGAGAGCCACAGACTCACACAGAGACCCACAGACTCACACACAGTGAGCCATAGACTCACACAGAGACCCACAGACTCACACACAGTGAGCCATAGACTCACACAGAGACCCACAGACTCACACACAGTGAGCCACAGACTCACAGAGAGCCACAGACTCGTACAGAGACCCACAGACTCACACACAGTGAGCCATAGACTCACACAGAGACCCACAGACTCACACACAGTGAGCCACAGACTCACAGAGAGCCACAGACTCGTACAGAGACCCACAGACTCACACACAGTGAGCCATAGACTCACACAGAGACCCACAGACTCACACACAGTGAGCCACAGACTCACAGAGAGCCACAGACTCGTACAGAGACCCACAGACTCACACACAGTGTGAGCCATAGACTCACACAGAGACCCACAGGCTCGCACGCAGCGAGCCACAGACTCGCAGGGAGCCATGGCTCTGCTCCGACAGTTCTCCGCCACCATCTGCCCCGAGGCCTTCTCTTCCCCTTGGCCACCAGACTCGTGGAGACCGCTCCAGTGCCCGGGCCCCTCACCCCGCCCTGCACACACAGGGAAGGTCCCCAGCACGGAGCTGTGGGGGGAGTCCCATCCAGGGGGGTCCCATCCGGGGTTCGGGGTGGGGGGGGGTCCCATCTCTTGCCGAGTCGTATCGCCCGTAGCGGCACTCACCTTGCCCCGTGTTCTCCTGCCCACGGGATTCCCAGCATCCCTAAGTCGGGACTTCTGATCCTCAGACGTCACCAAGGTCTTCGTGTCGAGCCGCTGAGTTTGGGACCCAGCTCGCTGTCTCTCTCTCTCTCGCAGGGCCGTCCACGCGGTTAACGGGAGCAGCTGCAATGACCTTGTTCTTGATGCTCATGGCAAGAATACATCATCGAGTATTCGATAGAATATATGATCTCGAATCGTATCGTTCGTGGATTTGTTCAATGTAACGGTTAATCGATTGACATATCGCCTATGGAACTCATTATCGTATCCCAAAATCGATTCGGTTGTGTAAGAATCGACGCGTGTTTTTTTTACCGGCGTGTAAACATTAGCACTGGGGAGACAAAGACGGCTGGGCTTGGTGGCTGGCGTGACGTTTGGGGGGATATTTGTATTTGCATGTGTGCGTGTACATCGGGGCTGTGTACGTGTGCATCGGACTGCTGTGTGCGAGCACATACGCGACTGTGAGTGACGACTGCATGAATGAAAGCGACATACACGCCCACATAACGCGATCATCAAACACACACACACCAATACACACATACGCCTATAGAACACACCACACAAAAACAAAGGTCCCTCTATAGCCTCGAGCAGACGATTGGGGCAAGTGCTGTTGGCGAGAACGCAAGGAGATGTGGTGTGGCCAGGACCACGCCCGAATATATAAAGACAAAGAACCCCCGTATAGCCTTAACAGACTGCTGGGGCAAGTGCTGTTAGCGAGCACCTATGAAGGCCGGCACGAGGAGGTGGGTGGCCAGAACCACGCCCGGCCGCCTTTGTCTCCCAAGTGGCGATGTTTACACATCGCACCAGGTACTCATTTGAGGCTGAGTCGACCTCGGGGAGGCCCAGTAGCGGTTCAGATAATCGCAATTGGTGTTGGTGGCCTGGAGCGGGAATCGAACAAACTCAGGTCCCTGGGGTTCGTAGCGCAGCGCGCAAACCACTACGCTACCGCTCCCCCACAACCATTCACACACCCACACACACGGACACCCACACACACCCACGCAAACAGCCACGTACACACACATACACATCTACACACACACATCTACACACACACATACACATCTACACACACACATCTACACACACACATACACATCTACACACACACATACACATCTACACACACACATACACATCTACACACACATACACATCTACACACACACATCTACACACACACATCTACACACACACATCTACACACAAGCATTTTGATATCGGTGTCATTTTCCTAAAATTCTGGGGGAGTCATCCCTACGCCCCGCCCCTCGCCCACTCCCACCCCCTCCCCCACAGCCCCGCCCCTCGCCTCCCCCCACAGCCCCGCCCCCCACAATCTCCTCCGCACTGCGATCCTGCAGCCAATCGCGCGCGCGTTGCCATGGCCACGGACCACGGTCACCATGGTGACGCGAGCGCATCTTGGCTGCATTGCGGCGAGGGGCGGGGTCACGTGTAGGGTCAGGGGTGGGGGTGGTGACGGGGTGGCTCAGCGCTGGAGTCAGCCGTTCGCAGCAGCAATCGGAAGTGTTGGGAGTTCACATCCTGATCGGGGTGATGGGAGGAGGGGAGGGGGGCATCAGCCCATCGTCTCTGCAGTGTCGCTAAAATCGGTACCACTTTGTCAGGAAGTCAACAGCAGTTGTCCTGTGAATATACTCATCCCCGTCGTAGGAACGTGGAATTTACGCCAGCATCCGCTTAGGGCTGCCCAGTGCTCATATGAGCAGGAGACATTGCTGTGAACTTGTTGGAGGTGTTAAAGAGCGGGGTAGGGGTTAGTTTTAGAGCAGGGCTAGGGTCCTGAGTCGGACTAATGGTGGCTGCAGGCTTAGGGGTAGAGTTAGGGGTAGGAGTCGTGTTAGTGTTAGGGGTTGGATAGTGTTAGGGGTTGGATAGTGTTAGGATCAGGTGTAAGGTTAAGGGGTAGAATTAGAGGTTGATGCAGTGATAGGTTTAGGGCGAGGATCGGCAACCAAAATAACAAGAAGAGACAATTTTTTTCTCGAATTCCGTAAACAAAAAAAACCTAAATATTTCATGAGCCGCAATGCACCGTGGTGGTGGTGGTGGTGAATGCGAGACGGTGGTTGTCCTTAATAAATAACGTCACAAAGCAAGCATGCGGTTCAGGCGCCGCAGGTTTGCCGACTCCTGTGGGCTTAGGATCATCAGGCTTAGATGTAATTATAGGATTAACATAATGGTAGCGTTTGGACTAACGAGTCAGAGGTAGGTTCCGGAGGTGGCGTTAAGAGTCAGGGGTAGGCCTAGGGCTGGGTTATACCTGACCGTGCGTTGACTTTTGTTCAACACCGATCCGAACGGGACCCTGCTGACGCTGCGTGACGGTCAACGCACTGGAGTTGCAATCCAGAGGTCGCAGGGTCATTTCTCCCGGCGAGGCAGTTCAAGCCCACGGCCAACTTACAAGTCCCCACGCCCTCCGTCCATTTATCAGCGGCATTCCGGCACAATTTGGGTAAAGTGTAGGTGCTCCCATCATTCCCAAGACGTCTGCTGGCCGACCGTGGAAGAGTAGGCCAAAATACACACTGTAGGAGGGACTCCCTCTCGTGGAGGGCTCTTCTGCCAGCAGTGGCGTGAGATGATAAATTTCAGGACTGCGCCATTGTCCTGATCGCATCACTCCGTCTTCACAATCAATTTGTTCTCCCCAGTTTTTCTTTTTCCTGGCCATCCAATTAAAACCAACAACAACCACCACCACCACAACAACAATCACAACAACCATGACAACAATTACAACACAAATCACAACCACCACAACAATTACAACCACAAAAGGCAATACAAAGACAAAGATCCTCCATCTAGCCTTAAGCCCTTAACATACTGCTGGGGCAAGTTCTGTTAGCGAGCACCTGTGACGGCCGGCACGGCACACGAGGGGGTGGGTGGCCAGAACCACGCCCGGCCGCCTTTGTCTCCCCAGTGGCGATGTTTACTACACACCGCACCAGGTACTCATTTCAGGCTGAGTCGACCTAGGGGAGGCCCAGGACCGGTTCAGATAATCGTCACTGGCGTTGACCGTGAGCAAGGTTCATAGCGCAGCGCTATACCGCTACACTAAGACCCACAACACACACACCAACACACGCACACCAACAACCGCCATTCGCCACTAAGTGGCGGTGACGTCACCACGACGCTTGTGCCAGGCCATGTGCACCTTGAGGCTACCACGTGAAGTGTCGAACGCCCGCTGGCAGGAGGTCACGGGGCAGAACCAGGTGCCACGGGTCGACTGACCGAGATGACTGAGATGACTGGCTGATGCACCACCTGTGCCCCCTACTATGCCAACTTGCTGTGCTTTAGCTACCCGGCGCTCCGCTCGTTGTTGTGAGCCTCGCTCCTCCGCCCTCCGTTGTTGTTGGAGGGCGACTGCCTCCAACTGCCCAGTAGCGTCCTTCACGAGCCTCCTCCACAGAGGCCGATCTTGACACCGCCGGTATCAGTCATCGGCAAGTCCACTCAGCTCCACGTCCTCCCGCACCACATCACTCCATCTCTTCTCTAGCCCGTGCCGCGCCCGTTTAGCCCCTCGATCCGGCCGAACCAAAGCTGTTTAGGCATGCGTTGGCTGGGCATGCGGGCTACATGACCCAGCCAACGCAGCCTTGCCTGTCGGAGGAGCTCACCGATGGGACTTTGCCCAGATCTTTCAAGGATTTGTGAGCTCCTCACACAATCCAGCCTGGTTAAACCCAGGATGGATCGTAGGCAGGCCAGCCTAAATGTTTCCAACCGGCGAAGACAACACACACACAAACACACACACACCAACACACACACACCAACACACACACACACAAAGGCCCTCTCCCAAGTGCCGTTCACAACCACCACGAACCACCACCATCACAGCCACCACCGTCGGACAACCAACCACGACAAGCAGAGGAGCCAGAGCGAGTCGACGGAAATAAATCGTGGCGCACGCCGGTGGAGTGTTCGTTCGTTGTTGTTGTTTTTGACCGCTACAATATAATTATGTGACAATAATAATGTTCGAAAAAAAAAGAGAGAGAGAGAGAACATCAATCAGTGACCGCGCACACAACGAGACGCGCGTCTCAGCCAGCGACCTCCTCCAGTCACAGAGAACAACACCCATCCAGCCGAATGCATAGTTATTATCATCATCATCAAGAAGAAACACCCAGCAGGGGAAGGGGTAGGGGCAAGGGGGGGTGGGAGATGCATAGGGGAGAGGTGGTAGGGGTGGTGGTTGTGGTTGAGGGTGCTGGTGGGTGGTGGGTGGGGGGCGGAGATGACGGGACTCGGTGTTGGAGGAGGAGGGTCGAGATTGAAGTGGTGTGGGGAGAGTGAGTGGGGGGGGGGGCTTAGTGTTGAGGGGGGGGGGTCGGAATGGAAGTGATGGGGGTGGATGTGGAAGTTGGGGGAGTGTCAGAAAAGAAACTCAGATTTGTCTTTTATCATCATCATCGTCGTTATCAACACACACGAGAGAACCTGCGTAGCAAACAGCCATAACATTGAAACCATGCGAATCTAATACTGCACCATTACCGTATATCTTCAAAATACGAAAAAAACAAAGAGAGAGAACACGCATTGGCCTCGCCCCGTGTCGTTGGGAGGAGGAGAAGGAGTTGTTCAGTGATAGAAACTGCGACCGAGGAGGCTGCTACTCGGGGTGTGAGTTGTGAGCTTAACATCTCGCCGAGTAGGAGGAGAGTCACCGCGGCGGGCGATGCGTGCCACTGCTGGATGGGTCTCGTCTCCGCCCCCCCCTGTCCGTCTGCCTCTCTCTCCCTCTCCGCTGCTGCGCCGTAGACTGGCAGAAGAGTGGCAGGGACGTGTGGGATGGCGCTGACGAAGAAGCGGGGGGGGGGGTGATAGGGCTAGAGGCTGGGTCAGGGTCTTGGGTAGTGCTGGTGTCTGATTGGCTAGCGTGGTTAGGGTTAGTGCTAGTAGGGTAGGGTGGGGGCAAGTGTCTGATTGGCTAGCGTGGCTAGGGTTAGTGCTAGTAGGGTAGGGTGGGGGCTAGTGTCTGATTGGCTAGCGTGGCTAGGGGTAGTGCTAGTAGGGTAGGGTGGGGCTAGTGTCTGATTGGCTAGCGTGGCTAGGGGTAGTGCTAGTATGGTAGGGTGGGGGCTAGTGTCTGATTGGCTATCGTGGCTAGGGTTAGGGTTAGTATGGTAGGGTGAGAGGGCGGTGTTTCGTTGGCTAGCGTGGCTAGGGTTAGTATGGTAGGGTGAGAGGGGGGTGTTTGGTTGGCTACTCTTGTTTGGGTGAGAGTTTGAGGTAGTGGCTAAAGCTACCAAATATCTGGGCGACTCAACCGATGCACGTGGCGGTGGTGATCAGGCAGCCCACCCCCATCCCGCTCTCCCTCCCTACGTTATCCTCGCCTACTTTTACGCAGTTGATCCTGCTACTGCTGCTGATGATTCTGCTACGGCTGCAGATGCTGCTGATGCTGCTACTGCTGCTGATGATGATCCTGCTACTGCTGCTGATGATGATTCTGCTACTGATGCAGATGCTGCTGATGCTGCTACTGCTGCTGATAATGATGATCCTGCTACTGCTGCTGATGATGATCCTGCTACTGCTGCTGATGATGTTCCTGCTACTGCTGATGATGTTCCTGCTACTGCTGATGATGATCCTGCTACTGCTGCTGCTGCTGATTCTGCTACTGCTGCAGATGCTGCTGATGCTGCTACTGCTGCTGATAATGATGATCCTGCTACTGCTGCTGATGATGATCCTGCTACTGCTGCTGCTGATGATCCTGCTGCTGTTGCTGATGATCCTGCTGCTGCAGCAGACGCTGCTACTGCTGATGATCCTGCTACGACTGTGATGCTGCTACTGCTGCAGATGCTGCTGCTGATGATGATGATGATCTTGCTACTGCTGCTGATGATCCTGCTGCTGCTGCAGATGCTGCTGCTGCTGATGATCCTGCTGCTGATGCTGCTACTGCTGCTGATGCTGCTACTGCTGCTGATGTTGCTGCTGCTGAGGACAATGCTAATGCGCCTGCTGCTGATTATAATTCATTATTATGTTACTGCTGCTGCTCCTGCTACAACTGCTCAGACGACTGCTGATGATACTGCGATGATAATGCAATGCATGATGACGATGGTGTTGATGACAATTGCTGATTGCTGCTGCCAAAGATGACGATGCCACTGGTGATGATGCTGCTGCTGATGATGGTATCCTTGAAGTCTAAAGGGTGGGCTATTAAAGATCGGCGACCTTCAGAGTCGGCTATCACATGCTGCATTGGGTCCCTCGCTCACCGGCGGTCAGTGATCTCGCCCCGATCGCGAGATGTTAACTACCTCGCCTGGTGTGCAGGAGGCCGTCGGTTCGAGCCCCACCCCTGACGCCTGCTGCTGTATATTTGGAGGTTGCGTGCTCTCCCCGTGAGCGCGTGCATTTTATCTCCCGGTCCTGCAGGTTTTCCCCTCCACATTGAGAGTCAACGTGCGTGCGTAGAGTATTCGGCTGCGATACATGTGCACGTGATAAGCCACTTCGTTTGGGTGGCCAGGTCGCTTCTGAAAAAGAGCTATACAAGCTAAGTGGGCCTAACCTGGTGCAATAAACATCGCTTAGTTACATTTTTGATTTAAAGCTTTCGTGACTGCAGGGATTCATATTCTTGGTTCAGTCGGTAAAGTCACGTAGAAGGGAAACAATAAAAGAATACAAATATAAAACAATAAAATTTTATTGTTTTATATATAAAAATATAAAACAATAAAATTGTATTTTTTATATTTTTATTATTTTATTGTTTCCCTTCTACGTGACTTTACCGAAAGAGCCAAGTATAAAGCTTAGTTTAGCTCTGTCGCCTCATCACACTTCTATCGCTACTACTGCCACGGTGACTCTTGCCGTGAACTTCCCTCGCCGATTCCTCCACCGTCCGTGTTGAGGACTCGGTCTCCACCAGACACTGACTCTTCCGTGCCACCCACCGCACGGCGACTCAACCACCAACAAAGATAAAAGATGCCCCGTGTGTAGCCTTCATAGACCGTTGGGGCAAGTGGTGTTCAACACACCGCACCATACACTAATTTGAGGCCGAGTCGACCTTAGCGAGGCCAATGACCGGTTCAAATAATCGTCACGGGTGTTGGCCGTGAGCGGGAATCGAACCTGTGGTCTCCGGGTTCGTAGCGCAGTGCGCTAACTGCTACACTACCTGCTACACTACTGCTACACTACTGCTACACTACTGCTACACTACTGCTACACTACACCACCACCACCAACCACGGCACGGCAGCTCATCTCACTTCTCTCTCTCCGCTTCTTCCCTTACACTGCTCCACTTTGGAATTCCCTCCTCCCATCGTCATCGTCTCGCCCTCGCAAGCTCTTATAATCTCATCATCTAAATCAGCTCAAGCCTCCCGCAAACCACGTGGCTTCTGTGTGTGACCACGCCCACTGTGAACCCCTCCCCCTCCCAGCGCCGCCCGCCCACTGCGAAAACAGACGCCGCCTCCTCCGTCCGTGTAGCAGCAGCAGCAGCGTCCAGGCCCTGGTGTCGCCTCTCCCCTCTCTCTCCTCCCTCTCCTCACCTCCCCTGACCCCTTCGCTTGCGTTTCTCCACTCCTCTTCCATCCTTCTCACCCCCCCCCCCCATTCTCTTCTCTCTCCCGCCCCCCCTTGCTCTTTGTCCCACCCATCGCATCCTTGACTCTCCTCCCCTCCCGTCGTGCTGCTGCTGCTGGTGGTGGTGCCACGGGTACAAAGATCTTATGTTGTCGCTCAATGCCAAAGGCAAGTGGTGGTCGACTCGTATCGATTTACCACCGACAGAAGCATAAATCCCTACATCGGCAGGGATTTATGCAAAATGAACTTTTTACTTAACCTATAAATCTGTTTGAGTCACGTGCTTACCCTCTCTCTATCTTGCGCTCCTGCCGTGTCTTTCTGTTGCTTCCTCGTGTAACTCGTTGAGCCGCCCCTACTGGACATCCGCGTTAAAGAGCTTCATAGCTCATCGGATTCCTCTTGCAGTCTAAATAAACACTCTCATTGCGATGGATATGTGGCCTCGTGATTGCATCTGGATGTCAGTTTTGCCCAAACAGGAGCGAATGAAGCTGCCGTTGTTGTTATTATTGTTGTTGGGAGGTGCTGGTTGTTGCTGGGCGCTTGGCTCTTTGGGCCTGTTGGCTGTGCGTGCGTGTGTGTGTGTGCTCGCTAAATAGCTCTTGCCCCAACAGACTGTTAAAGTTATAGGGGGGGGGCTTTGTCTTTGTGCTTGACGGGCGTGGTGCAGGCCACCCAGCCCCCTCAGTGCTACTCGCTAACAGCGCTTGCCACTAACAGTTTGTCAAGGCGACATGGGGCTGGGGGGGGGGGATTTTGTCTTTGTGTGTTCAGCAACCGTGGTTCACGTGAAACGGTCAAATCGGTGAACGAATTAACGCCCCCCCCCACCCCAATCGCAAGGGTCGACTGTTGTCTGTCAGGCAAAAGGGGCGTCAAGGTTTGGGTGGTGTGATGCCAAAGGGGCGATGGATAACGAGGGAGCCGAGAGAGAGAGAGAGGAGACTAAGGCGGGAGGTATCGACCCCCACTGCGGTGACATTTCTACTCATCGGGGAGACAAAAATAAATTAAACTCAATCAACTGCTGATCTCGTAATTAATTAATTCGCCAACTTAGCAATTCAATTACTCCTCTTGCGACGCTTGCGTCGCCGCGTTAACCGACGTCATCTCGGTTTCAGGTTGAACGCTTCGTGTGTTTTCTATCACCGATTTGATATATATATGTATTTTATATTTTGATCATATTTATTGAACGCATTGTGTATGCGCGTGCGTGTGTGTGTGTTGTTCTCTCAGTTCAATACGACGGAACAAGGAACTTAAATTCGACGTAAAAAGTTAAACACCCATCGTTCAATTCGTAAAATTAACATGCATTGACATCACACGGACGCAGTGAATTGAATGGGGGAATTGGGGGTGGGATAGGGGGGGGGGGGAGATTAAAGGAGGGGGGGGGGGGCGGGGAATTTAGGGGGTTCAGGGGGCGGGGTACGGTGGGGTTAGATGGGGGGTGCGGGGCTATGTACAGGTTTTGTTCTTCGCACGGGCAACCGGTGTCGAACCCAGCTCATGCATGCAGCGCTGTGCGGAGAAAGACGGAAGCGAAACCCGATCACACTTCTTCCCTACCGTTATAGATTAACCACCAGGGCTTAATGTCGAGCTTGGAGCTGTCCAGGGCTGAGCTCTAGAAAATACTCCCCCCTCTCCCCCCCCCCCCCCCCCCATGTCGTGGATGGGGTGGGGGGTGTGGTTATGAGAGTTACTATTTCTTGCTTAAACAAGTCAGTGGATGAAATTCCACATTACTATGCCGGGGGTGGGGGTGGGAGCCTCTCAAGAGGGCAATCCACCGTTGATCATCCCCACAAAGGTGGTGCTCATTTTATCGACCCCGACAGAATGATGGGCTGAGTGAACCCGCAACAACCGGGATTTGAACTCGCGAATCATTCCGCTTTGCTCTGCACCCTGAACCGCTCTCCCCCCCCACCGCGAAATTAAGCCCTGTTAATTAATTAATTAATCATCATCATCATCAATGTCGTAATCAATAACTACACTAACCAAGATCCGAGTCAATGAAGCTTCTGGAGTAAAGCCTCATTCTTAAGACTTTGTCGGAAAAAAGTCCTCGCGCGAAAACCAATCATCCCCCACGCGTACGGGCGGTTAAAACATCGTTCTGACCAGGAATGTAAGTCAATAAAATTCGATTCCATTTTTTCTTTAAAGTCGACTATTTGACTCTACCCCCTAACACTAACCCATGCAACTGGTTGCGCAACTGCTCGCAACGGGTTGCAGAGAATTCCACACGAAAGTGATTCCCTTGCATGCATCTGGTAGCGCAATTGCCTGCAATTGGTTGCAGAGACTTCCACGCGTGTGAATTGGTTGCACGCAACTGATTGCGCAACTGGTTGCAGAGACGTCCCAACACACGTATGTACGCGCTTGCGTTGCATGCAACCAGGTTGCGTAACCTCGTCGTTCAAGTGTTGACCATCTTCGTTTACGGGCAGACAAGGAGGTTGAATGGCGAGTTCGTCTGCAGCATAAGAGGAGTGGGTTTGAGTCCAGGGTGAAGGATAGCAGGGTCGTGGTGGTGGTTGCGGTAATGGGATGTTTGTCGTTGTAGTTGTTTTGTTGACAAGGGAGATAATGTATCATCATCATCATCGTCACCATCATTTCCATCATAATTAACATTACCATCATCACCGTCATCGCCATCACCACTGTCCCCATTATCATCTCCATCATAATCTTATTTCCGACGTGGCCAAAATGAATTCGTACCACTTTGTGACAATTCAACAAGTGGTGAACATTTGGAAGAACTGGGCTCCGCCGTGGGAATGTGGATCTGGACGTCCCACTACTCGAATTGAGCAGGCCAGACGCCTTGACTTTTACATTTTCACTCGAACAACAACAACAACAACCATTGTTATTATCATCATCATCATCATGTTGCTCATCAAACTGTCAGCCACTCACCACTTTAGTCCATCGGCCAGAGCAGAAATGGGTACCACCTAAGGTAGAAAAAAAGCGTTCGCCTTGCCCATTAATTTATCTGGACAATAGGGATGGAATTATTTGACAACCCCACTCATTTCAAGTGGCCATCACATAATTCACCCGTCGTTGACCACATAAAGAAATCGGAACCGCTAAATTCATGCCACACCTCAGGTGGCACCCACAGGTGGGATGGACCCTGCTCTGGCTTTGACTGCCCACGAACTGCATAGGTCATAGGTCACTGCCTCTGCCTGCACCCAGAGTCAAGCTCAGACCTTGCCTGTCCACTGGGGTCGCACGCAACTCTGACGCAACCGAAACGATTCCCGGAAACTTGAAATCCGAACTCGAGCGGTGCAACTTTGTTTCGTTCGCGTCCGCGGAACGAAGGTTCCATTTGCGTCTGGAACCCGCGCGCAACTTTGTTGCAACGGCTCGGCACGGGTTTGGGTACGGGCTCGGGCACGGGCCAGCCTGGCGCGGCTCGGTTGCACGAATGGACGAGCCAAGTAAACGTGGAACGTTGTGCCCAACGTTTGCTTAACGTTGGGCCCAACGTTTGCGATGTCCGTCGATCCGCAAGTTGCCCGCGACAAAGTTGCACCTTATTGAAACCTCGGCATACGTTGACCGATTCTCGCAACGCGCTCATTGACGCAAGAATCACTATCGTGCACACCCCCCCCCCCCCGCGTCTCGCTGTCTCCATCCGGAAAACACCACGCCCCTGCGTTTGTTCTGCTCGCAAATGCCCCCCCCCCCGCCTCCACCCCCCACGTGGGGGTCCCGAAACGGGATATCGACTCGACACCACTCAGAGCGGTGGGACAATGCGTGAGATTGATCAGCGGTGTGTGTTCGCGAGCACGCGATTGTGTTCGCGATAGTTTTAATGGGTTTGTTTTTAAATATGCACGGTAATAATGACGTGTCGGAATACTGTCTTAGGACTGAGATCACGCAAGTGGCAAATGTTAATGGTTATTGATCGAATAAGTTCAAATCCAGGACCAGGTCATGCCAATTCTAGCTCACCTCTCCAACACCTCCACACTGGGTCTCGTGATCAGGGGGTGGGAGGAGGGGGTGGAAATAGTGCGTCTTATAATCGGGAGAATACGGAAATAATCGGCATTATAATTAAAACAATTCTGTGTGTAACAATTAACGCCCCCAAGCGATTCGATTAATGTCAGCAAATAAAATTCTATAAGCGATTATTTTTTGTCAAATTTTTGGAGTCTCATTGCATCGTTACACCCCGAATGACAATTGTCAGATTTGTTAACAGTCGAGGGAGGTGGGTGGGAGGTGGTGGGGTGGGGGTGTTTTTATTTTGAATCTCACTTTAGGATGTTTTTCATCGAATTCAACGTCTTTGACAATTGTATTCATCCCTGCATTTGCCTCTGCATGTCCCACATCTCCCTTGAAAATTATATCGGTGTTCCTCATTTCCACTGGCACATCCGAACCGAGCCAGGGCCATCACAGTGCGGGTGGTGTTTCACTGGATATTTGCCGATCTACGCTGGCCTCACTAAGGATGCGCCTGAATTGGACTCTAGTCTAAGCAGGGCCATGAGCGTGGCCAATGACGCGTCTGTTGCTTGTGCCGGCAGCCAGTAACACCGTGAGGACACAACGCAACTCGCCTCGCGCATTGTATGTCACGTTAGTAGCGGCACGGCTCGGCTTCTGCAGTGGAAAAAAGACACAACCTGGCGCTTCCCGAGCCGCACCGGGCTGGCTGTGCACGGTGCAAGCGTGGCTTGAATGTGCCAGTGGGGGGCACAAAAGATGCCTGTGTATCGATGGGTTCTCATCTGCGTGAAACAATAAAGGATCCATCTGTCTGTTTTGTGTGAGAAAATACTGAGCGGTAGTTTGAGAGTCACGGGAAGGAATGGGGTGGGGGTGGTGCTGGGCAGGGGGGGTGGGGGGTGGCAAGGGGGCGGGGGCACGGGGGGGGGGGTCTGAGGGCAGGGTGTAGAAAGGAATATCAGTTCCGAGTCGACACACCCCCAGTCGGAACTGAGTCGAACGGATCTCTGGTCCATCACTGGTTTCCGGTTATTCCCCCGAACGAATGCGGCACTTGGCGTTTTCACACGCGCTGCCTTGTGTCCACGTGGCCGGGCATCGCCGGAGCGCAAAGTTAAGTTTAACCGCCGCCGTTACCGACCCCGACGTAGTAAAGTCGGCTTGAGCTTGTGCGGCGGTAACATTCCGTCGACAGAGTTAACTCGGCAGCGAAAACGCGACCTCCAGCCCTCACCGTCGTCGGTGGAGGGAGGAAGCTTAAAACGACGCCTCGCTTCGACGCCCTCTTTGTGACGTCGCGGCGACGTCACGGCGAGGTCGCTGTGACGTCACGCTCGCGCCTGCGAAAAGGCTCAGTGGTCGCATCGGGGGGAATTCAAACTCTTCCGACTCTAAACCTCGTAAAGCTCGGCAACACGCACTTAATCACCGCGCAACAACACGAAGACGAGCAACTTGCCGCAACTTTGTGGGGAACGGGGCGGGGTTGGGGGGAGGGGGGGGGGGGGATTACAGGCGAGGCAGGGAGGGCGAGTTGGGGCGGCAACTTGGGGCGACTTGTCGCGACTCGACCGCCGACAAACGCAACATAACAACGCGACCTAAAGCGTCAACTCGGGAGGGCGGGGGGGGAGACGACGACTTTGGGGGAGAGGACTCAAGGAAGGGGGGTGGGGGGGGTCGGGTGTGGGGGAGAAAGGCGCAACTCACGGCAGCGGCGCGACTTTTTGCAACACAGCGCGGCCCACGGCGTGACGGACTCAACTCGGACTTTCCGCGACGCGACACGCGGGATGTGGAAGAACGCCGTGGAGACGCGCGGCTGCGCGCGCACGCGCTCGTTGTGACGTCGTCGTCGGCGCGCGCGCGCATGCGCACGCACGTGCTTATTGTGACGTCGTCGGTGTGTTGTGCGCGCCCCGCGTGCGTGTGTTCGATTCGCTTCGTTTGGATCGATGAAAACCTGCCTAGTGTCGATACGAATCGAGAAGAGCAACTCCCCTGGGCTCTGCTGAACGTGTAAGTTCGCTCATCAAGTTGTCCATGTTGTTGCTGTTGTTGTTGTTGATGTCTATGCTGTTGTTGTTGTTGTTGATGTCCATGTTGTTGATGCCGATGTTGTTGCTGATGCCGATGACGGTTGCTATACCCTCTGAGCTGAAACGAGCAGATCTCGTGAGCGGTTTGTGGACGCAATCAGTTTGACATATGTGTGCGTGTTTGTGTCTTTGTGTGTGTCTGTGTTTTGTGGGGTGGAGGTGGGGTGATTAAATGAATGTGTGTGTGTGTGTGTGTCTGTGAGTGGGTACCGAGTGTGACACAAGCGCCGTGGTGACGTCACAGCGAACGGCGGTTGTTGTTGTTGTCGCGTGTTTGTGTGCACGAGTGTGGGTGTACGAGTGTGTGCGTGTGTACCGTGTCAATTCGTCTCTATGGGTGTGCGTGTATGTGTGTGTCTGTGCGTGTTACGGTTAGCGCTACGCTGCGCAGTGGAATCCGCTCACGGCCACCAACATCGGCGACGAATATCTGAACCTCTCCTGGGCCTCCCCTAGGTTGACTCAGCCTCAAATGAGTCACTCGGGAGACAAAGACGGTCGGGCGTGGATATGGCCACAACTCCCGCCTCTTGTGCCGTTCCGGCCATTAATAGGTGCTCGCTGACAGCACTTGCCCCGACAGTCTGTTAAGGCTATACAGGGGACCTTTGTCTTTGTGTGTGTGTGTATGTATCCATCCATGGATCTCCATGTATGTGTGTTCACCTGTGTGCGTGCGTGTATTTACAGTATATGTCTGTATGTATGTTTGTTCACTTATGCGTGTGTCCGCATGTCGGTATGTATGTGCGTAAAATATGTGTTCACGTGTGAGTGTCTGGATGCATGTAGTCTGTTCACGTGTGTGTGTGTGAGCACAAATTCACACTGTAACTGCTCGAGGCAAATCAAGTAGAATTATTTAAGGCTCTGGAACAGCTGTGAGATTTCTGCCAATTGCTTTGTGGTGGTGGGGGGAGATTAAATGTATTACTATTATTTGTTTTGCAATTTAGTTGAAAACACGGGATGAGAGCGGTGGCGCAATGGTTAGCGCACTGCGCTACGACCCCCCCCACCACTCACCCACCCCTCCACCGTGCCACCTAAATTCCACCCCAACAGCCACGGCTACCATCAGTAGCGGGTGAACGAGCGAGCGAGCGAGCGAGCCATGTCCGATACGATCCTACTCCACCAAATACCAAATCCACCCACTGAGAACTTCATCAACCAGCACTGACCAGCGTGGTGAAGTATGGTCAAACGACTACGGCCTGGGTAGGCGTGCGGTGGGCTGAAGGAGGGGGGGGGGTGCTTATTAAGCGAATGAAATAGGAACGTGAATGAAAATCGTCTCCTCCCCTCGATGAGTGATGCTCCTTCTTAAACAATCACCAAGACTCTTTGTTCGGAAGGGTGCTGCCAACATTGGGGATGTTCGGCCAATTGAATAAACACCGCGCTCTATACGAAGGGGGATCGGTGACATTCAAAGCGCCACACTTATGGATTGAAGAATCCTGGTCGCGTTTCACAACACCCCCCCCCCAGCCTACAACACCTGGCAAGCCCTGGTGGTGGCGGTCACCCATTGCGGGTACGAAACCAGGCTCGACACCCGCTTAGCCTTCGCGAATTTCCAGCTGTCCACCGAGCAACACGTTGTTGTGGCACTTGCACGGAGAGAGTATGCACAGTTCTGCGTTACGTGCGAGTGAGACAAAGGCGGTCGGGCGTGGTGCTGCCCCCCCCCCCCAACCTCTCTACCCCCCCCTCCCCCCCACCTAAGTCGTGCGCCGTGCCGGACTTTAATTCGGTGCACGCTGACGGCACTTGCCCTCCGACAGTCGTGTTTTTGGGCTATCGGGGTGACCTTTGCCTTATTCTGTGTATGTAGATCTCGGTGAGTCGTCAACCCACGTACACACGTGGGGAGGGGGGGGGTCCGTGACCTCTCTTTGCCTGCGCACCAAGAGCCTCAGAGGTGCTAGCACGTGGCAAATTATTGCCGCTGCTGCTGCTGTTGTGTGCAAGTGGTGTGCGCGTGTACGTGATACTTGCGTGCACGTATGCATGTGGGTAAAGTGTCACGCGCAACGGATACCCACACGAGAGTGGCAGTGTGTGTGCGCGTGTGTGTGTGCGCATGTGCGTGTGTGCATGTGTGTGTGCATGTGTGCGCGTGTGTGCGTGTGTGTGCGTGCGCGTGCGTGTGCATGTGCGTGGACGCGTGCGTGCGTGTGTGTGTGCTCATTAAAAAAATATTGCCCTTGTGAATGAACATCCAAGTATTTACCGTAGCCAAAGCAGAATGCGCGGTGATCCGCGGCGGCACGGTGCTCTGGCGGGTAGGAGGATTTCGTTAACACACTCCAGCCAGAGACACTCGTTGAAAACATCACCAGCGACCAATACCCCGCTGGAAACGAGCCCTCTGCCCTGCGTGCTGAGTCCAGCACTGGCCGAGCTTTGAAACGAGCGATGCAGTAAGAGCTCCCCCCCCCCCCGGCCCCCCGTTCACTAGTGGCAGGTGTACCGACATGTTTGTTTGTGCTTTGTATGTTTGTATAACATCTATACAATAATAAGAATGATCATCATCATCATCAGCATCACCATCAGTATAATCATCATCATCATCGTCGTCATTATGAATTATTATTAATATTATTATTTGGTCACGTATTGCAAAATGCCTGCTGCTGTCACTACATACTCATCACGCCTACGGGTGGAAGTTACTTAAATTCTAGACGGAAGGGGGAGGGTAGGGGGTGATGGGAGTGGGGGGGGGCGGAGCGGAGGGTGGGGGGAGGGAGTTTAAAGTCCCACAAAGCGTGGAGCTCGAGCATCTTGAGCGACTTTGTGTTTGGATTGAGTTGTGTTGAGTGACGTTGCCTTCGGCCACACCCTGATCCTAGATCACACCCTGATCCGAGATCACAGCCTGATCCTAGATCACACCCTGATCCTAGATCACACCCTGATCCGAGATCACACCCTGATCCGAGATCACACCCTGATCCGAGATCACACCCTGATCCGAGATCACAGCCTGACCCTAGATCACACCCTGATCCGAGATCACACCCTGATCCGAGATCACAGCCTGACCCTAGATCACACCCTGATCCTAGATCACACCCTGATCCGAGATCACACCCTGATCCTCGGTCACACCCTGATCATAGATCACAGCCTGACCCTAGATCACACCCTGATCCTAGATCACAGCCTGACCCTAGATCACAGCCTGACCAGGGGCTGCATTATGGCACTGCTGGGGCTCTCAGGCTAAGTCAAGCTTAAGAGGCCCCTCCATCGAGGAATTGCTGAATATATATTTTATCATATCAGAACGCAAATTAACGCTTTAGCTAGGTTTTTTTTACGTATTTTGAGGATATGCATAATGTGAGGCCATAATCTATAGCTTACATAGAAAATCGTGTACTAACCCATATCACCCTTCTCCAAGGTCACAACCTAAAACTAAGTCACACCCTAACCCTGACCCAAACCCTATGTCACACGCTAACCATTACCCTAACCCTGATCCTTACCGTAGGTCACACTCGATCCATCTCACCCAAATAATTTGACCTCGTAAATTGTTTATAACCTATTCCCCCCCTCCCCCCTACTCCCCCGCTTCATAGGGTTATAGGAACATTGGGTAAATAATTCTACAATCCTATTAACATATTCCTTTGATCCTATGGACAATAATTTATACTAAGTATGAAGAGCCAAAACTTTAAAGTGATGATTTCTTGTTCAAATGAACATTAAAGCATCGGTGCTCATCAACTGAAGACAGCCCCGGAGAGCCAATGTTGGAAATTCCACATTCATATGGCGGGGTGCGGAGAGAGGGGGGGGGCGAGTCTATCCACAGGACAATCATCTTTGACTTCCCACACAAAATGAATCGCCATGCTTCTGTACTCCAGCGGCAGTGCCTTATGCCGATCATCTCAACTCGTAGCCAGCCTTGGCTGCCTTCCGGATAAAGTCACCGGGTAAGAAGTGACGAGCCAGTCACGGGGTCACGTGTCTCGATCGTGTGAGCGTGCGCGTGACGCGTGTGCACGTGACCCAGAGGTCAGCGCGCTGCACGGCGGACCCGGCGACCCAGGATTTGATTTGCCGCTCACGGGCCAACATCGGAAGCGAACAGCTGAACCTGTCGTGGGAAGCTCCCCTGATGGTGCGGTGTGTAAAGCATCAGTAGCGAAGGGGGAGGGGGTGGGGGACGGACAGAGGCGGCCGGGCGTAGTGGTTGAGACCACACCGCCACCACCACCGCCCTCATGGGTGCTGCCCGCTAACCGGCACTTTCCCCAACAGCCCGTGTTGGCATTACGGGGGGACCTTGTGGGGAAGAGTGAGCCTGGGCTATGTCGATTGTGGGGCAAAGGTTGTTTGGGGGGAGTCTTCGGGGGAGTAGATGGCGGGTGGGTGGGTGGGTAGGACGGAGGGAGGGGGGGAGGTTGAGGAGCGGAGGACGGAGTAGGGGGGGGGGGTTGAGGGGAGGGGGCAGGAGGGGGGGTATTTGTCGTGAAATTACCAATACACGATGAACACATCAGCATTCCCTACATTGCAAATGACCGGCGCTTCTCAGCACTTATCAACCAATACAACACGAAGGATTTTTTTTTTAGTTTTGACTTAAATGTTTTTTTTGCTCTCGAACTAATCACAGAACGCCATGCATCAATTGTTTCAAAACACGTGTTTTTTGTTTTTTTTTGTTTTATACAACGGATATAGGGGCTAAGTCTGGCTGCCTAGCCCCCAGTGTGCACCAACACCCCCCCCCCCATACCCCCCCTTACCCCCGCCCCCCCTTCCCCCACATGGACGTCGGTGACGTCACCGAAGTGCTCGATCGTTTCGTGGGAATTTAGTTTTTCTAAACGCAGGCACGCGATTGGTGGCGGCGGCGGCGAAGACAAAATGGCGACACAAAAGTTGGTTCGCTGCGCACGCGCGCACGTGGGCACATTCATCCGTTGTGACGTCACGTCCACAAGTAAACGTCACGCGTCATTTTTTTTTACATTTCCTCACGAAGGCGCCAAATTTTGTAACCAATCATCGTCGAGCAATAGAGGTGAGAGGTCGGTTCGGGGACAGCAGACAGGATACTCAGGGTAGGCACGTGACGATTTACGTATCGCAAACCGAGATGAATGATTCGGTTCAATGCAAGAGTTTTTGTTTTTAAAAATCGTTTTCCAACGACTCGTTTTGTTCTGCCTCATTTTGATTATTAGTCTCCGTTTGTTCTCTCTCGTTCACGTTGCCTCGATTGTTCCGTCTCTTTAGTTCTATCTCGCTCCTATTGTCTGGCATCGTTTGTAGCTTTTTCATCCACTCTGTCTGCTGTGTATTGTCTCGTTTGCTCTGTCTCGTTTGTATTGTCTCTTTTGTATTATATAGATTGTATTATCTCGTTTGTATTGTCTCGTTTGTATTGTCTCGTTTGTATTGTCTGGTTTGTATTGTCTCGTTTGTATTGTCTCGTTTGTATTGTCTCATTTGTATTGTCTCGTTTGTATTGTCTCGTTTGTATTGTCTCATTTGTATTGTCTTATTTGTATTGTTTCCTTTGTTCCATCTCGTTGGTATTGTCTCGTTTGTATCGTCTCGTTTGTATTGTCTCGTTCGCTCCGCTGGCCTAAATGCTTTCATATACATCTACACACATCACAAATCACCTAATCACACAGATCGCCAGTAATCAAATCTCTTACGCGCACGATACAACGCATGCATTCATTCATCGTGAGTGTAAATAATATATATTTTGAAATCGATTCATCGTCACATGCCTAGAATTTGCCTAATGCCCAGATCAAGTGGATCACTTGCAGTCCACTCACTCCAAGAAACAAAATGACCATGAATGATAAACTTCCACTTAAAGTCTCTTTTGCATCAATTGGTGCCACTATTTTAACGCCCAACTACTTTCCCACGCCATGACCCTAAATTTTGTACTTCATATCTTGCACATTATTCAGATTTTCACCGTTATTCTACTCCAATATGTAAATAATTATAAATAATGAAAAAAAATCGATCCGGGCGTTTCGGAACACGTGACCACGCGAACTCGCTGACCTGCCTACTCTGGACACCTATGAAAGAGCTTTACAGCCCCATCGGGTTCCTCCTCCGCTCTAAATAAAGATTCTGATTCTAAAAAGGAAACGCGAGTAGACGTCCGGTTTCCCGATTTGTCCCCCGGTGGGGTGACGCGGAGCGAGCTGATTGGTTCTAAAAAATCTAAAGTGTTTCACTGGGGTCGTCTTAATTAATTTTGGACCATCTCGCATTCCGAACCTGGTCCGATTCGACTCGACAAAAATATCAATCGACCAGAAGTTGCTAGCAACTTTCTCGAATTGGCCGACATCAAGCGAGGCGCGTGGCAATGAAGCGTGCGCCGCTCATTATGCGCTCCTGGTGCAGGTTTGCGGGTAATTAAGTATACAATCAATCAAAGCGGCTGCATATTTTCTTTTTTAATTACCCACAATGCTCCACAGCAGCGGATAACGATGACGCGCGGTCTTCCCTTTGGGTTATTTTACAAGCAGGGCGCTAAATCTCACTGGCCACGAGTGGCAGCACGCTACACGCGCCCGACTCTGCCGATGAAGGTCGAAGCCAAATGTGTGGCCACGTGCTGGCAAGATAATTTGTCCTCGGTATAGTCCACCGCTGTTACTGCGTCTCTCGGTGGGGGTCGGTGCACACGGGAGGGGGCGGGGGATGGGGGGCCAGGGGGGGGGGCGGGGTTGGAACGGGG
Organism: Lampetra planeri; assembly: GCF_965212315.1. Taxonomy (NCBI): domain Eukaryota; kingdom Metazoa; phylum Chordata; class Hyperoartia; order Petromyzontiformes; family Petromyzontidae; genus Lampetra; species Lampetra planeri. Next base: position 4,208,483 of record NC_136143.1, read on the forward strand.
GGATCAGAGGGGGGGGGGGGAGTTACAGACAGAGAGAGAGAGAGAGATAAGAGAGAGAGAGAGACAGGAGAGATGCCAAGACGGAGAAAGAGTAAAGTGGACAGGACAGCTTCGCGTCAGATGACGACGAAGCAACGAGGGGACATTTTGAAATTTAAGCCTGGGGGCGGGGCGGGGGTTGTCTTAACCCGAAGCGATCAATTGCGGCAACCGTGTGGCCTGCAACTGCTTTGTCCGCGTCCGAGCGAGCAGTTGCGCAACGGGGCCCAGTTAAACGGGAGCATCATGGATCGTGGCTACAAGCGGGGGAGCGACAGTCGCTCTACTCCTGCCGCCGCCGCTGTCTCGGCACAGAAGGCGCGGCGGGAATGGCACCCCCCCCCCCCCACGTCGCAGCCTCGACAGCGAACGACCCGGGGGGGGTGGGGGGGGGGTGCGCAACTGCTCGCAACCCGTTGCAGAGAGACGTCCACACAACAGCATACACAACAAACACACACAACAAACACACGCGCGCTCGCTCTGGCGAGCGATTCGGTGGCATGCAACCGAGTCGCGCAACTTCATCGCTGCAGGTGCGGGCCCCCAGTGGTGTGGGAGAGAGAGAGAGAAAGAAAGACGGGGAGAGATATTTTCTTTTTTCTATCAGAGGGGGGGGGGCGGGTTGTGCGATGGGGGGGGGGGGGGGGCTAGAGGGGAGGGGGGATGGGGGAGCAGGGGGAAGGGGCGCTGCTTGTTGTGCTGCGTCTCGTGGCTTATCCGAAAATGCCACCGAAAGTGGAAGCGATGACCACGCCTAGCACCACGCAGCACACGATGATCATGATTTTCTTCTGCTCGACCGGGGACCAGGAGCAGCAGCGGCAGGAGGAGGAGGAGGAAGAAGGAGACGCGGGGCCCGCGGCGTGGACGCGGCCCAGAGGCCAAGCGGAGACGGGCGGGCAGGCACGGGACAGGCAGGTGGACAAGAGGGACACACGCACAGGCGGGGAGGGTGACCGGGAGCCAAGGAGGTGGACGGACAGACGTACAGGCGAGGGGGGTGGACAGACGGGTGGACAGGGAGGCAAGGTGGTGGGGACAGGCAGATCGGAAGGTTGATATAAAAACAGGAACATGGACAGAGAGGAAGGGGGGTGGACAGTCGGTGGGGGGGGGGGGGGTAGACAGACAGGGAGGTGGACAGACAGACAAGCAAGCATACACACGTGCAGACAGACGGGCGAACATATTGGAATGCAGGCAGGTAGGTCGAGAGGTAGGAGGGCGGGCACGTAGACAGGCAGCACACGCAGGTAGGCAGGCAGGCAGACGTTTACACAGACAGCCAGACGGATGACAGGACAGGCAAGCATGCAGACAGACATACAGACACGCAGACAGACACGCAGACAGACAGACAGACGCAGAGGGTACACAGGCACGCAAGTGTTAGTATCTGAATGCAGCGCAGTGATCGATAGACGCGGGGCAACACGAGAAGTCGTCTCTCTCACTCAGCCGGGGTCAAGCAGTGTGCAACTCACCTGGTGCGTGGGGCTCAACATGTGGACAGGTGTGTGTGTATATGGGCAGGTGTGTGTATATATGGGCAGGTGCGTGTGTATATGGGCAGGTGCGTGTATATATGGGCAGGTGTGTGTGTATATGGGCAGGTGTGTGTGTATATGGGCAGGTGTGTGTATATATGGGCAGGTGTGTGTGTATATGGGCAGGTGTGTGTGTATATGGGCAGGTGTTTGTATATATGGGCAGGTGTGTGTGTATATGGGCAGGTGTGTGTATATATGGGCACAGAGAGCGCAGTGAGTGGAGCGCCTAACAATGAATTCCAGAGACAGACAAAACAAAGACAAAGAGCCCCCATATAGCCTCGAGAGACTGATGGGGCAAGTGCAGTTCGCGGGTTATGTTAGGCCGTGACGGCCGCGTTTATTCAGTAAGGTGCCCGTGCCAAGCGTGCGTACGGTACATACAATCTATGTATAGACTGTACATACAGTCTATGTATATACGGTACATACAGTCTATGTATATACGGCACATACAGCCTATGTATATACGGTACATACAGTCTCTGTATATACGGTACATACAGTCTATGTATTGACTGTACATACAGTCTATGTATATACGGTACATACAGTCTATGTATAGACTGTACATATAGTCTATGTATATACGGTACATACAGTCTATGTATATACGGTACATACAGTCTATGTATAGACTGTACATACAGTCTATGTATATACGGTACATACAGTCTATGTATATACGGCACATACAGCCTATGTATATACGGTACATACAGTCTATGTATATACGGTACATACAGTCTATGTATAGACTGTACATACAATCTATGTATATACGGTACATACAGTCTATGTATATACGGTACATACAGTCTATGTATATACGGTACATACAGTCTATGTATATACGGTACATACAGTCTATGTATAGACTGTACATACAGTCTATGTATATACGGTACATACAGTCTATGTATATACGGTACATACAGTCTATGTATATACGGTACATACAGTCTATGTATATACGGTACATACAGTCTATGTATATACGGTACATACAGTCTATGTATATACGGTACATACAGTCTATGTATAGACTGTACATACAGTCTATGTATATACTGTACATACAGTCTATGTATATACTGTACATACAGTCTATGTATATACTGTACATACAGTCTATGTATATACTGTACATACAGTCTATGTATATACGGTACATACAGTCTATGTATATACGGTACATACAGTCTATGTATATACGGTACATACAGTCTATGTATATACGGTACATACAGTCTATGTATATACGGTACATACAGTCTATGTATATACGGTACATACAGTCTATGTATATACGGTACATACAGTCTATGTATATACGGTACATACAGTCTATGTATATACGGTACATACAGTCTATGTATAGACTGCAGCGGTGAGGAGTAGGGACGCGGGGAGAGGGGGGGGGCGACTCCGCGTTCTATCGACTTGAGCGTCACGTGGAGGTGGGTGTGATGGGGAGGGGGCATGGGGATGGGGGGGGGGGGCATGGGGGGTGTAATGGGGGTGGGGGGAGCATGGGGGGGGGGGGGGCTTGGATGGGGGGGGAGGGGGTCCAAATTTGAGAAAACAAAAAAGCAAATCGGGTTTCGTGGTCATCAACAGAGTCTCGACGACCAACGTAGTGCCGTAGTGCAGCTCTCTATCCCTTCGCGAACATGATCGGAATTTACATTCACTCAGTCGTTCAATAATTAATTATTCATAACAGACGGGGCCTTTGTAAGGCCAGTCCTCGCGTGGTGTCCACAGGAGAACGCGTTTTCGCTAATAACGCGGTTCATCCATTGGGGAATACTTGTTGCGCAACGCGGAAAGCGCGCCGTTATAACGCGTAAGGAGCACCGTTATAACGCGAATTCAACCGGGTTCTCAAGGGCAGCGAGTTGATGGTCTCAGCCCGGTCGCCAGTGACTCGCGTACATACCCATAGACTTGCAGAGAGACCCATCGACTCAAGCAGAGACCCATAGCCTCACACAGAGACGCATAGACTCACGCAGAGACCCAGAGATTCATACAGAGACCCATAAACTCAGAGACCCATAGCCTCACACAGAGATGCATAGACTCACGCAGAGACCCAGAGACTCACACAGAGACCCAGAGATTCACACAGAGACCCATAAACTCAGAGACCCATACCCTCACACAGAGACGCATAGACTCACGCAGAGACCCAGAGACTCACACAGAGACGCATAGACTCACGCAGAGACCCATAGACTCACACAGAGACCCAGAGATTCACACAGAGACCCATAAACTCAGAGACCCATAGCCTCACACAGAGATGCATAGACTCACGCAGAGACCCATAGCCTCACACAGAGACGCATAGACTCACGCAGAGACCCAGAGACTCACACAGAGACGCATAGACTCACGCAGAGACCCATAGACTCACACAGAGACCCAGAGATTCACACAGAGACCCATAAACTCAGAGACCCATAGCCTCACACAGAGACGCATAGACTCACGCAGAGACCCAGAGACTCACACAGAGACGCATAGACTCACGCAGAGACCCATAGACTCACACAGAGACCCATAGACTCACGCAGAGACCCATAAACTCAGAGACCCATAGCCTCACACAGAGACGCATAGACTCAAGCAGAGGCCCACAGACTTACACAGAGACCCATAGACTCACACAGAGACCCAGAGACTCACACAGAGACCCATAAACTCAGAGACCCATAGCCTCACACAGAGACGCATAGACTCAAGCAGAGGCCCACAGACTTACACAGAGACCCATAGACTCACACAGAGACCCAGAGACTCACACAGAGACCCATAAACTCAGAGACCCATAGCCTCACACAGAGACGCATAGACTCAAGCAGAGGCCCACAGACTTACACAGAGACCCATAGACTCACACAGAGACCCAGAGACTCACACAGAGACCCATAAACTCAGAGACCCATAGACTCACACAGAGACCCAGAGACTCACACAGAGACCCATAAACTCAGAGACCCATAGCCTCACACAGAGACGCATAGACTCAAGCAGAGGCCCACAGACTTACACAGAGACCCATAGACTCACACAGAGACCCAGAGACTCACACAGAGACCCATAAACTCAGAGACCCATAGACTCACACAGAGACCCAGAGACTCACACAGAGACCCATAAACTCAGAGACCCATAGCCTCACACAGAGACCCATAGCCTCACACAGAGACGCATAGACTCAAGCAGAGGCCCACAGACTTACACAGAGACCCATAGACTCACACAGAGACCCAGAGACTCACACAGAGACCCATAAACTCAGAGACCCATAGACTCACACAGAGACCCAGAGACTCACACAGAGACCCATAAACTCAGAGACCCATAGCCTCACACAGAGACCCATAGCCTCACACAGAGACGCATAGACTCAAGCAGAGGCCCACAGACTTACACAGAGACCCATAGACTCACACAGAGACCCAGAGACTCACACAGAGACCCATAAACTAAGAGACCCATAGACTCACACAGAGACCCAGAGACTCACACAGAGACCCATAAACTCAGAGACCCATAGCCTCACACAGAGACGCATAGGCTCAAGCAGAGGCCCACAGACTTACACAGAGACCCATAGACTCACACAGAGACCCAGAGACTCACACAGAGACCCATAAACTCAGAGACCCATAGACTCACACAGAGACCCAGAGACTCACACAGAGACCCATAAACTCAGAGACCCATAGCCTCACACAGAGACGCATAGACTCACACAGAGACCTATAGACTCAAGCAGAGTCCCATCGACTCAAGCAGAGTCCCATTGACTCACGCAGAGACCCATAGACTCACACAGAGACCCAGAGACTCACACAGAGACCCATAAACTCAGAGACCCATAGCCTCACACAGAGACGCATAGACTCACGCAGAGACCCATCGACTCAAGCAGAGTCCCATTGACTCAAGCAGAGTCCCATTGACTCACGCAGAGACCCATAGACCCACATAGAGGCCCAAAGACTCACACAGAGACCCAGAGACTCACACAGAGACCCATAGACTCACACAGAGACCCATAGACTCACACAGAGACCCAGAAATTCACACTGAGACCCATAAACTCAGAGACCCAGAGACTCACACAGAGACCCAACGACTCACACAGAGACCCATAGACTCCCACAGAGACCCATAGACTCACACAGAGACCCATAGACTCACACAGAGACCCATGGATTCACACAGAGACCCATAGACTCACACAGAGACCCATGGACTCACACAGAGACCCATACACCCACACAGAGACCCATAGACTCACACAGAGACCCATAGACTCACACAGAGACCCATAGACTCATACAGAGACCCATACACCCACACAGAGACCCATAGACTCACACAGAGACCCATAGACTCACAGAAACACCCATAGACTCACAGAAACACCCATAGACTCACAGAAATACCCATAGACTCACACAGAGACCCATGGACTCACACAGAGACCCATGGACTCACACAGAGACCCATGGACTCACACAGAGACCCATAAACTCAGAGACCCATAGACTCACACAGAGACCCAGAGACTCACACAGAGACCCATAAACTCAGAGACCCATTGCCTCACACAGAGACGCATAGACTCACACAGAGACCTATAGACTCAAGCAGAGTCCCATCGACTCAAGCAGAGTCCCATTGACTCACGCAGAGACCCATAGACTCACACAGAGACCCAGAGACTCACACAGAGACCCATAAACTCAGAGACCCATAGCCTCACACAGAGACGCATAGACTCACGCAGAGACCCATCGACTCAAGCAGAGTCCCATTGACTCAAGCAGAGTCCCATTGACTCACGCAGAGACCCATAGACCCACATAGAGGCCCAAAGACTCACACAGAGACCCAGAGACTCACACAGAGACCCATAGACTCACACAGAGACCCATAGACTCACACAGAGACCCAGAAATTCACACTGAGACCCATAAACTCAGAGACCCAGAGACTCACACAGAGACCCAACGACTCACACAGAGACCCATAGACTCACACAGAGACCCATAGACTCACACAGAGACCCATAGACTCACACAGAGACCCATGGATTCACACAGAGACCCATAGACTCACACAGAGACCCATGGACTCACACAGAGACCCATACACCCACACAGAGACCCATAGACTCACACAGAGACCCATAGACTCACACAGAGACCCATAGACTCATACAGAGACCCATACACCCACACAGAGACCCATAGACTCACACAGAGACCCATAGACTCACAGAAACACCCATAGACTCACAGAAACACCCATAGACTCACAGAAATACCCATAGACTCACACAGAGACCCATGGACTCACACAGAGACCCATGGACTCACACAGAGACCCATGGACTCACACAGAGACCCATGGATTCACACAGAGACCCATAGACTAACACAGAGACCCATAGACTCACACAGAGACCCATAGACTAACACAGAGACCCATAGAATGACACAGAGACCCATGGATTCACACAGAGACCCATAGACTCACACAGAGACCCATAGACTCACACAGCGACCCATAGACTCACACAGAGACCCATGGACTCACACAGAGACCCATAGACTCACACAGAGACCCATAGACTCACACAGAGACCCATGGACTAACACAGAGACCCATAGACTCACACAGAGACCCATAGACTCACACAGAGACCCATAGACTCACAGAGAGACCCATAGACTCACACAGAGACCCATGGACTCACACAGAAACCCATGGACTCACACAGAGACCCATGGACTAACACAAAGACCCATAGACTCACACAGAGACCCATGGACTCACACAGAGACCCATGGACTCACACAGAAATACCCATGGACTAACACAGAGACCCATAGACTCACACAGAGACCCATAGACTCACACAGAGACCCATAGACTCACACAGAGACCCATGGACTAACACAGAGACCCATAGACTCACACAGAGACCCATAGACTCACACAGAGACCCATAGACTCACAGAGAGACCCATAGACTCACACAGAGACCCATGGACTCACACAGAAACCCATGGACTCACACAGAGACCCATGGACTAACACAGAGACCCATAGACTCACACAGAGACCCATGGACTCACACAGAGACCCATGGACTCACACAGAAATACCCATGGACTAACACAGAGACCCATAGACTCACACAGAGACCCATAGACTCACGCAGAGACCCATGGACTCACAGAAAGACCCATAGACTCACACAGAGACCCATAGCCTCACACAGAGACCCATAGACTCACACAAAGACCCATAAACTCACAGAGAGACCCATAGACTCACACAGAGACCCATAAACTCACACAGAGACCCATGGACTCACACAGAGACCCATGGACTAACACAGAGACCCATGGACTCACACAGAGACCCATAGACTAACACAGAGACCCATAGACTCACACAGAGACCCATGGACTCACACAGAGACCCATAGACTCACACAGAGACCCATGGACTCACACAAACCGGCTTCTCAAGGGTAGCGAGTGGTTGATCTCAGCCCGGTTCAACGGCGACTGCACAAAGACACCAGATCCACCCTCCTACCCCACCCGGGCTCACATCCTTCATTTTGCTTTCCACTTAATTTGGCAAAAGTAGCATCTGTCAGATTATGTATACAGTATATAGACAGTATATATACAGTATCTATACAGTATATACATCCTGTTTGATTGGCACGCGATACATGGCGATGTTAGCAATGCCTCCACATTCGAAGATCGTGGGGGGTGGGGGTTGAGGTGGGGGGAGGGAGGGGGTAGGTGGGGGGGTGGGGGGAGGGAGTAGGTGGGGGGGGGTTGGAGGAGGGAGGGGGGTAGGTGGGGGGGTGGAGGGAGGGAGGGGGTAGGTGGGGGGGTGGGGGGAGGGAGTAGGTGGGGGGGGGTTGGAGGAGGGAGGGGGTAGGTGGGGGGGTGGAGGGAGGGAGGGGGTAGGTGGGGGGGCGGAGGTTTAGGGGTGGGGGGGGTGGAGCTGGGGGGAGGGAGGGGGTAGGTGGGGGGGGCGGAGGTGGGGGGAGGGAGGGGGTAGGTGGGGGGGGCGGAGGTGGGGGGAGGGAGGGGGTAGGTGGGGGGGGCGGAGGTGGGAGGGTGGGGGGGTGGAGGTGGGGGGAGGGAGGGGGTAGGTGGGGGGGCGGAGGTTTAGGGGTGTGGGGGGTGGAGCTGGGGGGAGGGAGGGGGTAGGTGGGGGGGGCGGAGGTGGGGGGAGGGAGAAGGTAGGTGGGGGGGGCGGAGGTGGGAGGGTGGGGGGGTGGAGGTGGGGGGAGGGAGGGGGTAGGTGGGGGGGGGCGGAGGTGGGAGGGTGGGGGGGGGGTAGGTGGGTGGATGGAGGTGGGGGGCAACCGCAGCGAATGCATTGAAGTTATCGAGGAGGCGACTAAAGTGCTCGAACGTCGAGAAACAAGGCTGGTAAAGTATTAAATAAAGACGCGCGCATCTCGGCCCTTCCATTGTTTTCTCTTTAACCACCAGGTTTCAGCCCCACTGAGCGATGAGCTCTCGTTCAGAGGCGACCTGGCCACGGGTGACGATAACTCACTCACTACCAAAGTGCTTGATATCATCATCATCATCACCACCACGCGTGGGGGATTTATAGCAGCAGCCAAATCGTCTAACGGCGCGTTGATTCTAAATGTTGGAAAGTGCCTGGCCGGCAAAAACCCGGGGGCTGAACCCGGAGAACAATCCACGCCGCCACCACCACACGGAGCGAGCGAGAGAACACACGGAACTCCAAATATACAACAGGAGGCATCGCCTGGGTCCGGGATCGAACCCACGAAAACCTCCTGCGTGTCAGGCGAGCTTGAGACGTAACGCATCTCAAAGATCTCCCCACCGCACAGCCACGTGTCTACCACACGTGTGGGCAAGACAAGGGTGAGTGTAGGGGTGAGGAGTGGTGAGTGTAGGGGTGAGGAGTGGTGAGTGTCGGGGTGAGGGTAAGGGGTGAGGAGTGGCGTGGATGCGGTGAGTGTAGGGTGAGGTGTGGTGAGAGGATGGGGTGAGGAGTGGTGAAGAGTGGTGAGTGTAGGGTGAGGTGTGGTGGTGATGATGGGGCGAGTGTTGGGGGTGAGGTGTGGTGAGGAGTGGTGAAGAGTGGTGAGTGTAGGGTGAGGAGTGGTGAGAGGACGGGGTGAGTGTAGGGGTGAGTGTAAGGGTGAGGAGTGATGAGTGTCGGGGTGAGGAGCGGTGAGTGTAGGGGTGAGGAGCGGTGAGTGTAGGGGTGAGGAGTGGTCAGGTGTGGTGAGGACGGGGTGAGTATAGGGGTGAGGAGCGGTGAGTGTAGGGGTGAGTGTAGCGGTGAGTGTAGGGGTGAGGAGTGGTGAGTGTCGGGGTGAGGAGCGGTGAGTGTCGGGGTGAGGAGCGGTGAGTGTAGGGGTGAGGAGTGGTGAGTGTCGGGGTGAGGAGCGGTGAGTGTAGGGGTGAGGAGCGGTGAGTGTAGGGGTGAGGAGTGGTCAGGTGTGGTGAGGACGGGGTGAGTGTAGGGGTGAGGAGCGGTGAGTGTAGGGGTGAGTGTAGGGGTGAGTGTAGGGGTGAGGAGTGGTGAGTGTCGGGGTGAGGAGTGGTCAGGTGTGGTGAGGACGGGGTGAGTGTAGGGGTGAGGAGCGGTGAGTGTAGGGGCGAGGATGAGGTGAGTGTAGGGGTGAGTGTAGGGGTGAGTGTAGGGGTGAGTGTAGGGGTGAGTGTCAGGGCGAGTGTCGGGGTGAGGACTGTAGGGACCGGGTCACGCGAAGGCGATCACGGCCCCCATCACCACGAGGGTGACGATGATCGCCCCAACTAGCAGCATCTTCTGTCGAGACCCCAACCCCAGCGAGGGGGTGGAGGAGTAGAGGGATTCGCCGTGAGGGGGTGAGGGGGTGAGGGGGGTGACGTGGTGGAGGGAGAGGAGGAGGAGGGGGGGGGGTAGGAACGGGGAGGGGGGGAGACGGGAATAAACAAAAACCGCATACGTGTCAGACAAATCATAAAGAAAGCAAAGGGAAAAAAAAAACCCACAATGACAAAGATACCCCGTATAGCCTTAACAGACCGTTGGGGCAAGTGCCGTTAGCGAGTAGCACCTGTGAAGGTTGGCACGGCGCACTAGAGGAGTGGTGTGGCCAAACCAAAACCCCACGCCCGACCGCCTTTGTCTCCCCACTGCAGATGCTCTCACAAGTAGTCACGATGGCTGAGTCGACGTAGGGGCGGCCTGTTATCAGGTCGTCAGCGGGAATTGAACTCGGGTCGCCGGGGTTCGTAGAGGGCAGCGCGCTACCCAGCACACAAAGACAAAGGCTCCCCGTATAGCCTTATCAGACGTTTAGGGGCAAGTGCTGTTAGCGCTTTAGCTGCTCCGTTGAGCTATCATATGTGGCAAAGTCCTTTTTCTAAAAATAGCTACGTAGCTCAGTGGGCCTTACCTGGTCAAGTAAAAACGGTTTAGCTTTAGTTTAGGCAGTTTTAGTTTCCACCACCCGTTCGTCCTCGGCTGTACCCGTGCATTTATTTTTGTTATATATACAAATGCGACGTGAACAGCTCAGTCAGTGCCCGCGGCAGGCACCAGGGTCGAGAGTTTCTCTCCACGCTGAGTCGTCGCTCACGGGGCAGAGGTCGCAAACGGGTTTTGATTCCTTACCCGTACCCGGCCGCACCAGGGTCGCAAACGGGTACCCGTACCCTACCCGATACCCGGGTACCCGTACCCGGCCGGGTATCGGGTAGGGTACGGGTATCGGGTACCCGATTGCGACCTCTGGGATGAAGCCATGTTGCAGGCGCGGGTGGGTTGATTCTAGGAACTTGAATTGTGAGAAGAGACAAGACGTTGGGAAATGAGTGACAAACGGTTACTCACCAGTGACTCACGGCCTACCCGTACCCGGCCGGGTACGGGTAGCCGGGTATTGGGTAGGGTACGGGTATCGGGTACCCGATTGCGACCTCTGCTCACGGCGCAGCCGTCAGCGGCATTGATCGCTCGCTCACACCGAGGAACCTACCGACTCCACAACTGCCCAAGAGAACAAAGGTAAAGATCTCCCCTCGCCCGTATAGCCTTAACAGACTTAAGGAGGCAAGTGCTGTGAGCGAGTAGCACGACGGGGGATGGGGTGGCCAGCACCACGCCCGGCCGCCTTTGTCTCCCCAGCGGCGATGTTTACCACACACCGCACCAGGTACCCGTTTGAGGCTGAGTCGACCTAGGGAAGGCCCAATAATCGACAAACAATAACAAACACACAAACGGGAACTAAGGGGAGGGAGGGGGGAACGGGCGGGGGGGGGAGAGTAGAAAGGTAGGAGGAGGAGGTGGTGGTGGTGGGGGACGATTAATGGGGGAGGAGACGGGAGAATGAGTGAGGGAGGAATTGGATTTGAGGAGAGGGGAGGGAGGAATGGGGAAGGAAATAAGAGGGAGGAGGGTGAGGGAGTGAGGAGAGGGAGGAGGGGAGAAGAGAGAGGAGAAGGAGGGATGGAGTGAGGGGAGGGATGGAGTGAGGAGAGGAGGCAGAGGGAGGGATGGAGTGAGGGGAGGGAGGGATGGAGTGAGGAGAGGAGGCAGAGGGAGGGATGGAGTGAGGAGAGGGATGGAGTGAGGGGAGGGATGATAGGGAATGAGTGGCATTGAGGGAGAGAGAAGAGGCACGAGAGGGAGGGATTGAAGCCGGCAGGGAGTGTGGGGAACCGCCTTCTATAGAGGCTATGAACCATGATGCCGCACAGAGGATGAAGAGGGAGGGGCAGAGCGAGGGGGGCGGGGCGGGTGAGAGGGTGGGGGGTCGCGCAGGGGGGCGGGGCTGCTCCTCCTGGTGACTGGTCCAGGCACTCACCCGGCGTGCCTTGCTCTGGTATTTGACGGCCTTCTTGGTGTCAGACACGGCCCTCTCCACGTAGTCCACCGAGTGCTCCACGTTGTACTCTATGCGGTCAATCATCTCGCCCTGAGAGTCGGGGGTGGGGACATTGGGGAGATGTCAACAGAAGCATCGGGGAGACGTCACAAGCGCAACTCGGATGGCACTCTGGGACGCTCGGCGCTGGGTGCCGTTCCCTTAGCGAGGGCCGAATAGAACGTTCAGACGCCTTTGGAGAGCGACGCGTTGACGCCAACAGCCGCCACAGCGCTCGTCGTGCCAGGCTAGGTGCGCTTTGCAGCCGTTCGCGTCAAATTGTGGAAGGCTCTCGCTGCTGGCAGGAGGAGGTCACGGATAGAACCAGCAGGTGTCATGGGCTGTGCTGCTGCTGTGCCAGGCTAGGTGCAGGAGGAGGTCACGGGACAGACCCAGTAGGTGCCATGGGTTCACTGACTGAGATGACCGGTAGATGCACCAGCTGTACCTCCTACCTTGCCAACTTGTTGTGTTTTAGCCATCTCGGTGCTACGCTCGTTGTTGTGAGTGTTGCTCTTCTGTCTTCCATTGTTGGAGGGCGACTGCCTCCAATTGCCCAGTAGCAGCGTCCTTCACGAGCCTCCTCCACAGAGGCCGATCTTGACACCGCTGGTACCAGCCCGTGCCGCACTCATTTAGCCCCTTCTATCCGGCCAAATAGAAGCTGCTTGGGCATGCGGTGGATGGGCGTGCAGGCTACATGACCCGGCCAAAAGAAACCTCGCCTGCCAGAGGATTTCACTGATGATGATCGTGATGGTGAGATGTCCAGATCTTTCAAGGATTTGTGAGTAAACCCAGGATGGATCGTAGACAGGCCAGCCTGAAAGTTTAAAACTGGCGCAGATGTCCCATGAGAGGGCATGACTGTGACCAAGACGGTAGCTTCCACACAGCGTTATGCAGCTGACGAAAAATAATTATGCCACTCGGCTGATTCAGTGAGACATCTGCTGTCAAACCGAAGGTGGGCATGGGCACACGACACAGATACTGAAACTTCTCCACTCTCTCCACAACTTTCCCATCGCTCATGTCGAGTTGAGGGGGTGGAGTATTGGATGATACAATATACGCAGGCAGGTGCTCAGTTTTGGTGGCCTGATGTTAAGGCCCCACCTCTTAGTTGCACGCTCCAGGTTCAGCAGCAGAACCTCCAACTCATTCTCAGAGTAAGTAGCAACCACCAGATCACCAGCGTACGTAACATGGTTGACCAGTAGGGTGCCATCCCTTGACCACACATGGGCATTGATCAGCCACCCATTGTGTTTGTACCAGATATAAATTCCACTGGTCCAGCCATGGAAGGCTTCTCAAACTACGTGGTCGAAGATGATGTTGAATATTAAGATGATATTAAATGTTAAGATGATATTAAATGCTAAGATGACACATTCACACACACTCACACACACAGACACATTCACACACACATCACGTAGAAAGACAAATATCCACTGTATAGCCTTCGCAGACTGTTGGGGCAAGTGCTGTTAGCGAGCATCTATGAAGGTCGGCACGACGCACGAGGGGGTAGGTGGCCAGCACCTTGCCCGGCCGCCTTTGTCTCCCCAGTGGAGATTGTTACACACCTTACCAGGTCATCATTTGAGGCTGAGTCGACCTAGTCGAGGCCCAGAACGGATTCAGATAATATTGTGACTGGCGTTGGCCGTGAGCGGGAAACGACCTCTGGCTTCGTAGCACAGTGCACTGACCACTGCACTACCACTTCCCCGCAGACACACAGACACTCACACACATCGACACACTCTCAAACTGACACTCACACAACAACAACAATCGCCATTAGCCACTAAGTGGCGGTGACATCACCAAGACGCTTGTGCCGTGCCATGTGCACGTTAAGGCCACGTGAAGTGTCGAACGCCC
>NC_136143.1:4223139-4424507 GCF_965212315.1 Lampetra planeri
TGTGGTGAGTGTGTGTGTGGTGAGTGTGTGTGTGTGTGTGAGTGTGTGTGTGGTGAGTGTGTGTGTGGTGAGTGTGTGTGTGGTGAGTGTGTGTGTGGTGAGTGTGTGTGTGTGGTGAGTGTGGTGTGTGGTGAGTGTGTGTGTGGTGAGTGTGTGTGTGTGGTGAGTGTGTGTGTGGTGAGTGTGTGTGTGGTGAGTGTGTGTGGTGAGGGTGTGTGTGTGGTGTGTGTGTGGTGAGTGTGTGTGTGGTGAGTGTGTGTGTGTGGTGTGTGTGTGGTGAGTGTGTGTGGTGAGTGTGTGTGTGTGGTGAGTGTGTGTGGTGAGTGTGTGTGTGGTGAGTGTGTGTGTGGTGAGTGTGTGTGTGGTGTAGTGTGTGTGTGGTGAGTGTGTGTGTGGTGAGTGTGTGTGTGGTGAGTGTGTGTGTGGTGAGTGTGTGTGTGTGGTGAGTGTGTGTGTGGTGAGTGTGTGTGTGGTGAGTGTGTGTGGTGAGTGTGTGTGTGGTGAGTGTGTGGTGTGGTAGTGTGTGTGTGGTGAGTGTGTGTGTGGTGAGTGTGTGTGTGTGGTGAGGTGTGTGTGTGGTGTGTGTGTGGTGAGTGTGTGTGTGGTGAGTGTGTGTGTGGTGAGTGTGTGTGTGTGGTGAGTGTGTGTGTGGTGAGTGTGTGTGTGGTGAGTGTGTGTGTGGTGAGTGTGTGTGGTGAGTGTGTGTGTGGTGAGTGTGTGTGTGGTGAGTGTGTGTGTGGTGAGTGTGTGTGTGGTGAGTGTGTGTGTGTGGTGAGTGTGTGTGTGGTGAGTGTGTGTGTGGTGTGTGTGTGTGGTGAGTGTGTGTGTGGTGAGTGTGTGTGTGTGTGTGAGTGTGTGTGTGGTGAGTGTGTGTGTGGTGAGTGTGTGTGTGGTGAGTGTGTGTGTGGTGAGTCTGTGTGTGGTGAGTGTGTGTGTGGTGAGTGTGTGTGTGGTGAGTGTGTGTGTGGTGAGTGTGTGTGGTGAGTGTGTGTGTGGTGAGTGTGTGTGAGGTGAGTCTGTGTGTGGTGAGTGTGTGTGTGTGGTGAGTGTGTGGTGAGTGTGTGTGTGGTGAGTGTGTGTGTGGTGAGTGTGTGTGTGGTGAGTGTGTGTGTGGTGAGTGTGTGTGTGGTGAGTGTGTGTGTGGTGAGTGTGTGTGTGGTTAGTGTGTGTGTGAGTTAGTGTGTGTGTGTGTGTGGTGAGTGTGATGTGGTGTATGTGTGTGTGTGTGGTGAGTGTGTGTGTGGTTAGTGAGTGTGGTTAGTGAGTGTCATTAGCGTGTGTGTATGTGTTACGAGAGGCTTAGACAGAGCGAGAAACACCCAGACCCTGGACTCGAACTCAAGCTCGCAACGAAACTGACTCCGACACGGCGTGAACACGACAAACCAAACCAACACGCAGAGACACATTTGTTTACGAATTAGGTTTTAAAAACAACAACCCTCTCCCCGCAAATATTTCAAGAGCCACAATGCACCGTCGTGGTGACCACGTGACGGCGGTGAGCCCTTCACAAGGAACGTGACGGAAGACGGCCCTTTAAGAGCCGCGTGTGGCCTCAGGTTACCCCCAGCCCCCCCGTCCCTGGTCACGGCCATCACGAACCACGACGACACGAACCTTTTAATTTGGAGCGCACGCGGTTGGCTGTCTTCTTGATGTCTGCCATCAGGTCTTCCAGTTCTTGCTTGGTCTCTGTGCAAAACGGCAGCAGTGCAGCAAAGTCGGTGAGTGGACCTTCCCACGCTTGTGCGGGGGTTCGTTTGACCATACTTCACCACGCTTGTTTGGTGCACGCTGCTGCTGTTTCTTTATTTGATTAGTGGGGGTTTTTATTTTAAAACATTTTTTGTCCTTTTGGTGACATCCAGATCACTCCTGCGAATGAGACTTCTCTGTTCCGGTCTCGTGAGTTACTCGCCTGGCTAAGCGAAGTCAAATTGGACACTCACCCACTCACTCATGTGACTCACTCACCCACTCATTAGCTGACTCACCCACTCACTCACCCACTCACTCACCCACTCACTCACCCACCCACTCACTCACCCACTCTTGCGAATGAGACTTCTCTGACCCGGTCTCTTGAGTTACCTGGCTATGTGAAGTCAAAATTGGACACTCACCCACCCACTCACTCATGTGACTCACTCACCCACTCATTAGTTGACTCACCCCCCACTCACCCACCCACCCACGCACTCACTCACCCACTCACTCATCCACTCACTCACCCACCCACTCACCCACCCACTCACCCACCCCACTCACCCACTCACCCACTCACTCACCCACTCACTCACCCACTCACTCACCCACCCACTCACCCACCCACTCACCCACTCACTCACCCACTCACCCACTCACTCACCCACCCACTCACCCACTCACTCACCCCCCACTCACCCACCCACTCACGCACTCACTCACCCACTCACTCATCCACTCACTCACCCACCCACTCACCCACCCACTCACGCACTCACTCACCCACTCACTCATCCACTCACTCACCCACCCACTCACCCACCCACTCACCCACCCACTCACTCACCCACTCACCCACCCACCCACTCACCCACCCACTCACCCACTCACTCACCCACTCACTCACCCACTCACTCACCCACCCACTCTTGCGAATGAGATTTCTCCATCCCGGTCTCTTGAGTTCTCAACTGGTTCAACAAAATCAACTTGAACCTCGAACGCGGGCGGGGCTTCAGCACAGGCGTGAACGCATACGAGTACAGTACCGTACAACACATGACCATTCCCTGCTTTGATGGGCATTGAGGAACTGGTGCTCATCTCCCATTGACAGCCCTGAGACGGCGGTGGAAATTCCACATTACTATGGCGGGGGCGAGTCTTCCCGTAAGGACAACCCGCACAACACAAAGCGGCACTCGTTTCGTCGACCTCCTCCCACAGTCACGATGGCCTGAGTCGACAACACCCCCGCCATCCACCCCAAGCAGGATGTGTTATTAAGAAGGGTCAAGGCTCGAAACGTCGTCTGATGTATATTGCATTAAACGCCACACCGCGTTACTGACGCACGCCTACAGATGTTTTGGTTTTCGTTTGCGTTAATTAATTTCCTCGATGTGGTCCTGGGGTTTTTTGGCGATCATCGGCAAGGCAATCAAACAAACCCCGCAGCTGGACAGAGCCACAGCGGGGCAGGTGAAAAGGCGAGGACACGGATGGGAAGTCCGAGCTCAACGATGATGTTAGTCACCAGGTAACGCAGCAAGTAGAACCCCCACTGAGCCTGGAGCTCTTTGTACAGAGGCGACCTGGTCACACGCGATGATGATGATGATGATAGCTGCTCATCATCACGGTGGCTGAGATCATCTGATGATGATAGCTGCTCATCATCACGGTGGCTGAGATCATCATCATCACCATTATAATCATCACCATCGTCATCACGTGGGGATTTATATCAGCAGCCAAATTATCCTAAATGTGTTGTTGTTTCTTGAGGTGGGGGTTGGAGGGGGGGGGGAAACCCGGAGGAGGAACCCGGAGAACAATTCACGCCACCACCACGGGGAGGGAGGGGAGAGAGTACACGCGGAACTCCAAATATACAACAAACAGGCATCGCCTGGGTCCAGAATCGAACCCACGAAAACCTCCTGCGTATCAGGCGAGTTTGAGACGTACCGCATCTCAAAGCATCGGCCTAAATTCGCGCGAGCAAGGGACCAATTTTGGAATTGTCTCCCATCACCACCAGCACCATCATCACCACCATAAAAAAATACAACGATCCCCCGTGTAGCCTGGAACAGGCTGTTTGGGCAAGTGCTGTTAGCGAGCACATATGAAGGCCGGCACGGCACACCAGGAGGTGGGTGGCCAGCAGCACGCCCGATCGCCTTTGTCTCCCCAGTCGCGATGTTTACACACCGCACCAGGTACTCATTTGAGGCTGAGTCGACCTAGGGGAGGCCCAGGACCGGTTCAGATAATCGTCACTGGTGTTAGCCGTGAGCGGAAATCGAACTCGGGTCGCCGGGTTTGTGGCGCAGCGCGCTAACCGCTACACCACCACTCCCCACCACCACCACCACCAACAATCACCAGCATCACTACCACTACCATCATAACCATAACCGCCAACATCACCACCACCACCACCATCATCATCACCACCACCATCATCATAACCATAACCGCCAACATCACCTCCACCATCATCACCACCACCAGCATCACCACCATCATCTCCACCATTATCACCACCACCACCATCATCACCACCACCATAACTACCACCACCACCACCATCACCACCACCATCATTACCACCACCTCCATCACCACCACCATCACCACCTCCATCACCACCACCACCACCTCCATCATCACCACCACCACCACCATCATCATCATCACCACCACCACCATCACCACCACCACCACCACCATCATCATCACCACCACCACCATCATCATCACCACCATCATCACCACCACCACCATCATCTCCACCACCACCACCACCACCATCATCACCACCACCACCATCACCACCACCACCATCACCACCACCATCACCACCACCATCATCACCATCACCACCATCACCACCACCATCACCACCACCATCACCACCACCACCATCATCACCATCACCACCATCACCACCATCAACACCATCGTCTCATCGACTTCCTGCTCCGCCTAATCCCCCAAAACTCTCGTAACGCAAAAATTCTCGCTCGTTTTAAATAATAAAAAAACAAGCAGCGTCCGACGACCCCTCTCTTGTGACAACGTTGACGACGATGATTGTCCCCCCCCCCCGCGGCGTGCTCCAGCAAATTGTTTTGTAGACCCCTAAACCCCTCCCGCCACCACTACCACCACTACCACCACATCCACCACCCCCCAAGGATGTTTGCCTCGCCCCACACGCAGAGTTAATCACGGGCTCCCTCTCTCTCCTCTCTCTCTCTCCTCTCTCTCTCCCCGGAGCCGCTATAGACTTGGTGTCTTCATCAAATCCACATTCCTCTGCCGACTGTCCGCACTGCGCTAATTTCTGCCGAGGAAATTGGAAATCGCCATCTCCCCTACCCCCCGAGGCGCGCCTCTCGTCCCGCGGGCACGGGGAGGCGAGGTGGGCTCGCGGGTGTGAGTGGGTATATGAAGGGGGTATAAGGAGGGGGTGGGGGGGGTTATATATGGCCCGTTCGACTCCACGCGACTCGATCTCCGGGCGCGGCAGCTGACGTCGTAGACGTTGATAATTGTTTTTTTAACCTTTCTATCTGGCAACAAAACTGACACATTTTTTTTTTTACAAGAAGTCATGTTTGCATTGACCAGAATACCTGCAGCCATAATGCAAACAACAAAAAACAACTCTGATAATGTATGCACTGTCCTTGAAGTTGATTGGTCCACACCCGAGACAGCTATCCTTAGAGCCTAGTCTCACATGGGTTGGACCAGATGACGCCAAAAGGCGCACAACTCAAAGACAACGCACCATCAGAGTATGAGAGCTCGGGGTAAGCATTTACACCATTGGAACCTCATTTGCCAGTTAAAAAAATATGATAATTGTTTTTTTTACCCTTCTATCTGGCAACAAAACTGACACCTTTTTTACGAGGAGTCATGTTTGCATAGACCACAATACCTGCGGTCGTAATGTCCCACCTGGCACGCGACAGGCGACGCCGATTCCATTCCACTCCATCTCCCGTCGTTGCCGTTTGAGTACCGGTGCAAGTGCATTCCTAACCACCACCACCAGCACCACCCCCCCCCCCCCAGCGCACCACGTCACGCTGCCTTTGTCTCCCCACCGCTGGTGTTTACGACGCTGCTACCCGGCAACTGATTTTAGGCCAAGTCGACGTAGGCGAGGTCCGGGTCCCGTTCGGATACTCGTCACCGACGCTGGTCGAACTCGCGCCGTCGCGGCCACCGCTCTTCGCGAACACACATTGCACGAGGCAAAGATCCCCCGTATAGCCTCAACAGACTGTTGGGGCAAGTGCTGTTAGCGGCGAGGACCTGTGAAGGTGCGCACGGCACACGAGAGGGGGTTGGCGGCAAGCACCACGCCCGGCCGCCTTTGTCTCCCCAGTGGCGATGTATATACACGCCTGCACCACGTACTCATTTGAGGCCGAGTCGACCTAGGGGATGCCCAAGACCGGTTAAAATAATCGTCACCGCTGGTGGTGCTGGCCGTGGGCGGGAATCCAACTCGGGTCTCTGCGTAGCGCAGCGCGCTGACCGCTGCACCACCGCTCTCCCGCACGTTACACAACAACAACAACAACACTAAAGTGGCGGTGACGTCACCGCGGCGCTTGTGCCATGCTAGGTGCACGTTGAAGGGCACGTCAAGTGTCGAAGGCTCGCTGCTTGCGATAGGGGCACGGAACAGACCCAGGTGCCATGGGTTGACTGAGATAACTCGCAGATGCACCACCCAACACGTTACACACTCACTCACACACACTCACACACTCACTCGCACACACTCACACACACTCGCACACACTCACACACTCACTCGCACACACTCACA
Source organism: Lampetra planeri (assembly GCF_965212315.1). Classification (NCBI taxonomy): domain Eukaryota; kingdom Metazoa; phylum Chordata; class Hyperoartia; order Petromyzontiformes; family Petromyzontidae; genus Lampetra; species Lampetra planeri. Next base: position 4,229,708 of record NC_136143.1, read on the forward strand.
CACACTCGCACACACTCACACACTCACTCGCACACACTCACACACACTCACACACACTCACACACACTCACACACTCACTCGCACACACTCACACACACTCACACACTCACTCGCACACACTCACACACACTCGCACACACTCACACACTCACTCGCACACACTCACACACACTCACACACACTCACACACTCACTCGCACACACTCACACACACTCACACACACTCACACACTCACTCAGAGCCTTCACAGACTGTTGGGGCAAGTGCTGTTAGCGAGCACCTATGAAGGCCGGCACGGCACACGAGGGGGTGGGTAGTCAGCACCATGCCCGGCCGCCTTTGTCTCCCCAGTGGCGATTTTAACACACTGCAGCGCACTAACAGCTACACTACCGCAACACATTACACACTCACTCACACACACTCGCACACACTCACTCGCACACACTCACTCGCACACACTCACTCACACACTCACGCACACACTCACTCGCACACACTCACTCACACACTCACGCACACACTCACTCACACACACTCACTCGCACACACTCACTCACACACACTCACACACTCACTCGCACACACTCACTCGCACACACTCACTCACACACACTCACACACTCGCACACACTCACTCGCACACACTCACTCGCACACACTCACTCACACACTCACGCACACACTCACTCACACTCACTCGCACACACTCACTCACACACACTCACACACTCACTCGCACACACTCACTCGCACACACTCACTCACACACACTCACTCGCACACACTCACTCGCACACACTCACTCACACACTCACGCACACACTCACTCACACTCACTCGCACACACTCACTCACACACACTCACTCGCACACACTCACTCACACACACTCACACACTCACTCGCACACACTCACTCGCACACACTCACTCACACACACTCACACACTCACACACACTCACTCGCACACACTCACACACACTCACACACTCACTCGCACACACTCACTCGCACACACTCACTCACACACTCACACACTCACTCGCACACACTCACTCACACACACTCACTCGCACACTCGCACACACTCACTCACACACACTCACACACTCACTCGCACACTCGCACACGCACACTCACTTACTCACTCACTCACACACTCACTCACACACACTCACACACTCACTCGCACACTCGCACACTCACTTACTCACTCACTCACACACTCACTCACTCACACTCACACACTCGAGCACACACTCACTCACACTCACTCGCACGCACACTCGCACGCACACTCCCACACTCACTCGCAGGCAAACTCCCACACTCACTCACTCGCACACACACTCACTCATACTCACACACTCGAACACTCACTCGAACACTCACTCACACACACACTCACTCACTCGCACACTCACTCACCCACTCAGACACGGGAGGGATTACTAATGAACGGGCACGCGATTAGGCCTGTGCGCTGGCGCTGTGATCACAACTCGAGGAGCGGACTGCATCCACGGGGATTTGGTACAGGGGGTCTCTCAACAGCGGCAACGCGAGCACTGCCACCAATGAGCTCTGCTACGTTGAAGGGCAATTGCCTGGAACGTCGCCTATTATTTATTTGTTCCTCCCTGGGGCATTGATGTTGACGAATGTGTCGAGTTTTTTTCTAATTGTCACTAGCAATATCATCATCATCAGCAGCAGAATTATGAGCAGCAGCAGCATCATCAACAGTGGTAGAGGCATTATGACCATCGTCATCATCAGCAGCAGCATGATCAGCAATAGCATCATCAACAGTAATAGAGGCATTATGACCATCATCAGCAGCAGCAGCATGATCAGCAGTAGCATCATCAACAGTGGTAGAGGCATTATGACCATCATCATCAGCAGCAGCAGCATGATCAGCAGTAGCATCATCAACAGTGGTAGAGGCATTATGACCATCATCATCAGCAGCAGCAGCATGATCAGCAGTAGCATCATCAACAGTGGTAGAGGCATTATGACCATCATCATCATCAGCAGCAGCATGATCAGCAGTAGCATCATCAACAGTGGTAGAAGCATTATGACCATCATCAGCAGCAGCAGCATGATCAGCAGCAGCATCATCAACAGTGGTAGAGGCATTATGACCATCATCATCAGCAGCAGCAGCATGATCAGCAGTAGCATCATCAACAGTAATAGAGGCATTATGACCATCATCATCAGCAGCAGCATGATCAGCAGTAGCATCATCAACAGTGGTAGAGGCATTATGACCATCGTCATCATCAGCAGCAGCATGATCAGCAATAGCATCATCAACAGTAATAGAGGCATTATGACCATCATCATCAGCAGCAGCAGCATGATCAGCAGCAGCATCATCAACAGTGGTAGAGGCATTATGACCATCATCATCATCAGCAGCAGCATGATCAGCAGTAGCATCATCAACAGTGGTAGAGGCATTATGACCATCATCATCATCAGCAGCAGCATGATCAGCAATAGCATCATCAACAGTAATAGAGGCATTATAACCATCATCATCAGCGGCAGCATGATCAGCAGTAGCATCATCAACAGTGGTAGAGGCATTATGACCATCATCAGCAGCAGCAGCATGATCAGCAGTAGCAACGGGAGCAGCAGACAATCCAGTGTGTGATTACAGCCGCATGGATTCAAGACAAGCAAGCTGATTTGGTGCACGAAAGCTTGGCTCTGTTGCCGATGAGACACTACGAATCGAAACCGGCCCAGAGATTTGCTCGTCTAGACTCACTGCTGTCGAGACCATATGCACTCCCAGAAGGCCGTGCGGTGGCTGATTGGATGTGTACGAATACTTTGGTCGTTCGTGTGATTTGAGTTCGATTTCAAGGTGTAGATGTTTTAGTCAGTCTACTAGATTTTACAAAAGGATAAACATTGCTTGCTCCCTGGCTCCCACTCTCCCTCCCTCACCTCTCTCCCTCCTTCCTTCACCTCTCTCCGACTCTCCCACTAGTCCTTCCTTCCCCACCTCCCTCCCTCCGACTATCTCACCGTCTCTCCCACTCTCTCACTATACCACTCTCCCTCACCTCTCTCCCACTCTCCCATCCTCTCTCTCTCCCTCACCTCTCTCCCACCATCTCTATAAATTCCCAGCTCCGTTGTTCTCGTTAATGACCCCGCCGGTCGGGGAGACGTCTCTCTCTCTCTCCCCAATCTCCCCCCATTCTCCCCCCCCACTCTCCCCCCCCACTCTCCCCCCCCACTCTCCCCCCCCCCACTCTCCCCCCCCACTCTCCCCCGCCACTCTCCCCCCACTCTCCCCCCCACTCTCCCCCCCCCACTCTCCCCCCCCCCACTCTCCCCCCACTCTCCCCCCCACTCTCCCTATCACCGTTTGTGCTGGGCGCAGCAAATCGGGCGGAATTGATTTTTGACGCACAAAAACCCTAAATCAATGTCCACGATGTAAGAATAAATCTCCACCCTCTTCCGCGGCGATTCGATTAATTTGCCGTAATTAGATTTCATAATTATAATAACAAACAAAACCTCAAGACATGCGTCGATAACACTGTGGCCTTAAAAATTGATATAATAGGCGACGTTTCGGTCAATGGCCCTTCGTCAGAGCACACGAAGAGGCCAGCGCGTACACCGTCATCATTATCAGCCATTGTCTATCCACTGTTCCATCAAGTCCCCAGTACCTTTTGTCACGTGTTCGTCCGCACTCCTGCACCTGGGGCCTGCTACCATCGCTCCTCCATTCCCGTGATGGTCTTCAACTTAGCCGCGTCTCCCTCCTTTGACTGCGATTCCATCGCGAGTCTCGTCCGTCGGGCCGAGATTCCATCTTACAACTAAAATATTTTTTTTTTTCAAAATACAATTTTACGAGGTAAGGCCCAATGAGCTACACAGCTATTTCTCCAGAAGCGACCAGACGATCGCAAACGAGAGCTCAAACGAAGTGGCCCATCACGTGGACATTTATAGCAGCCAAATACCCTGAACGCGTGTTGATGCTAGATGTGGAGGGAAAAACCGGAGGATCCGGAGAAAAATCCACACGACCACCGGGGATAGAGAGAGACATGGAAACTCCAAATATACAGCAGGCGTCAGGGTCGGGATAGAACCCACGACCTCCTGCATACCAGGCGAGGTAGTTAACATCTACTATCCACCGTGATGATGATAGTGAGACACGAAAACTCAAAATATACAGCAGGCGTCAGGGTCGGGATGGAACCCACGACATCCTGTGTACCAGGCGAGGTAGTTAACATCTCCTAGCCACCGTGATGATGATGAGAGTGAGACACGAAAATTCCAAATATAGAGCAGGCGTCAGGGTCGAGATCGAACCCACGACCTCCTGTATACCAGGCGAGGTAGTTAACATCTCCTAGCCACCGTTATCCGCGATGTGTCCTGGGCCAAGCCCATGCGATGAATAGATTACAATACAAGTCCGGCCGCCTTTGTCTCCCCAGTAATAAATAAGTAATCGATTATAATCGATAATGACCAATCAATGCATCGTTGTAAATTTAGAAGGCCACCCATGTGGCAATGGGAGAACCGTGATAATGGCGCATTGATTAGGAATTGATTATCGCTGGATTATTGATCTCGCGGGAAGTGCGCGAGCGTAAGAATCGAATCGTTTATCGATTCGTCATGTTGCACACAGTCGAACCGAAAACCAGAATTGACCGCTTTTTCATGAACCGAAACCGAAAAACGTACCGATGTGTATATACACACACAACAGAAATTTTGCTCTGGAACGGTAAAGTAAAACGATAATAATCTGAATAATAAGAAAAATTCGGCGACCGAGGCAAACCGTTAACCGGAAACCGAAAATTACGAACCGTAACCGAAAACGAAGTATGATAATTGATTTTATTTACCCTTCTATCTGGCAACAAAACTGACACCTTTTTTACAAGGAGTCATGTTTGCATATACCACAATACCTGCAGTCATAATGCAAACAAAAAACATAACTCTGATAATGTATGTGCACTGTCCTTGAAGTTGATTGGTCCACACCCGAGACAGCTTTCCTTAGAGCCTAGTCTCACATGGTGTTGGACCAGATGATGCCAAAAGGCGCACAACTCAAAGACAATGCACCATCAGAGTATGAGAGCTCGGGGTAAGCATTTACACCATTGGAACCTCATTTGCCAGTAAAAAATATATGATAATATGATAATTGTTTTGTTGCCAGATAGAAGGGTAAAAAAACTATTATCATATGTTTTACTGGCAAATGAGGTTCCAATGGTGAAAACTAATTAGTTCGACATCCCTTATGATTTTGTCATTCGCACGGACCAAAGTTGAAGTAAACTCTCTGCAGCCGCTAGGGGCCGCAACATTCGCCACACAAATGAGAAAAAAAAACTGCAGAAAATCGTTTACGATTCAAATCGGGGTGAGAATCTTTGTTTAGACTGGAGGAGGAATCCGATGAGCGATGAAGCTCTTTATGTCACAGATGTCCAGGATGGATGGGTTGGGGTGAGGAGGAGAGGAGGAGGGGGGGGGGGGCAACGCGAACTCCTACTTTCGTAATTGCATTACCGCGTGACCAGAGTTGTTGCGTGACTGTACCGACTGATTAATTGGCTGGCTAAGTTCATTGGCTTCGCCCGCAGACTGGGTCAATAGCCCTGCGAGAGCTTTAACCAATCGCGAGCGGCCGAATGAGCACGAGGCGGCGGCGACGAAGAAGAAGAGAGGGGGGAGGGGGGAGGGGGTGGTCCGTCACGATTCCGCGGTCGTCACAGATTCATAACAATTGACGTTTCTCGCTGATGAGACGCTGCGTGTCGAAACTCGCGTTTGCTTCAAACAAACATTTGCGGACACACCACGGCGCGCGCTCCCGAGATGGGAAAGGACGCGTGGCTGATGGGGCCGCTAAGAAATAAAAAAAAAACCTAAACACATTCCTGCGGAGGGAGCTGGTAGGAACGTTGGGTTGCTCGGTCAATGGCCAGGGTCAACGGCGGCGTGGTGTATTCCGCAAATATGGCCGACTGTGAGGGCGGGCACAAGCCGGCGTGAGTAGGTTAAACGTTGAGTTTTATAAGGGCACCACGGGGTGACCAGCCCCTCCCAACCCAGCCCCTCCCCATCCAGCCCCACCCCTCCCACCCCCCACCCAGCCCCACCCAGCCCCTCCCCACCCAGCCCCTCCCCACCCTCCCCTCCCCACCCAGCTCCTCCCTGCACGACGGACGGACACAATAACCCCCTTGTGGGCTGGTGTAACCAGGAGGTTCCTACCAGTACAAGGTACATTTTTTTTAACCGGGTGAGAACCCACGAGAGACAGGGAGAGGATTCTGCTTTGCAACATTGACCAGTAATTCAGCTAAATAGAAATCAGCACAAAGCAATCGTGCCACATAAGAAATCCCAAAAATATTGCACGAACATCAATCAATAGAGCGGATTGAGAGGGGGAAGGGGGGTGGAAGAGAGAGAGAGGCAAATGAGTATGAGAGAAGACAGGAGAGAGAGAGAGAGAGGGAGGGAGGAGACGAGGAGAGAAATCGAGAGCAGAAGGGAGAGTGGAGAGAGAAGAAAATGAAGGAACGAGGAGACAGGAAAGAAATGGGGGAGGGGGGGGGTGTGGAGATGATGGGGAGAGAAAGGAGGAAGAGAAGAGAGGGAGGAGGAAGAGGAGAGATGATAAAGAGAACGGAGAAAACGGGAGAAGCAAATGAAGGCAAGAGCGGAGGGAGAGGGTAAGGGTTTTGGAGCAGCATCACCCAGTGAAATATCAACCCCGAGGTGGTGGACATGCATTAGCGTGTGTGCGAGTGTGTGCGTGTGTGTGTGCGTGTGAGAGTGTGTGTGCGTGTGTGTGAGTGTGTGTGCGAGTGTGTGCGTGTGTCCGAGTGTGTGTGTGAGTGTGTGCGTGTGTGTGAGTGTGTGTGAGAGTGTGTGTGCGTGTGTGAGAGTGTGTGTGCGTGTGTGCGAGTGTGTGCGTGTGTGCGTGTGTGCGAGTGTGTGTGCGAGTGTGCGCGTGTGTGTCAGAGTGTGCGTGTGAGTGTGTGTGAGTGTGTGCGTGTGTGTGAGTGTGTGCGTGTGTGTGAGAGTGTGTGTGCGTGTGTGTGAGTGTGTGTGCGTGCGAGTGTGTGTGTGTGCGAGTGTGTGCGTATGTGTGTGCGTGTGTGCGAGTGTGTGCATGTGTGTGTGTGCGTCTGTGTCAGAGTGTGTGCGTGTGTGTCAGAGTGTGTGTGTGTGAGTGTGTGCGTGTGTGAGAGTGTGTGTGAGAGTGTGTGTGCGTGTGTGAGAGTGTGTGTGCGTGTGTGCGAGTGTCTGCGTGTGTGTGTGTGTGTGCGAGTGTGTGCGTGTGTGCGTGTGTCAGAGTGTGTGCGTGTGTGTCAGAGTGTGTGCGTGTATGAGTGTGCGCGCGCGTGTTAGAGATTTGATGATTTATTTATGAAAAATCCATTCTTGCGGTGATGATACATGCAGCGAGTCATTCGTTTGAAGACACAAAATCTCCATATGAATATCATCGTTGACGTCACAGTCCAGCGCTGTGGATTCTACAGCACTGCGATCCGACTTGTTGCACTGCCATCCCCCGGTGGGAGTCTGGGGAAGTTTTCAGTCGACAACATTTTTTGGGCGCGATCCGCCTGATCCACCAACTCTTGTGCTGAAAGCGCTGTGGATCAAACGCGGGCGAGGCACCATCTCGCGGGGCCATTAACCCCCCTCCCGCCTCCCCACATGCACCCCCCCCCCACTCCACCCCGGCTGCATGCATCATTCATGTGCATCCTGTGTGTTTGGATGAGCCAAGGCCCTCTGCTCCTCTCCCCCCCTCCTCCCTCACTCCTCCTCCGCCCACCCCCGCCGCGCTTTGTGCTGCAAGAAATGCCCCCTTGTTTTTAACTCCTGATTGATTTATTATCATCATCAGCATCAGCAGCAGCAGCAAGCATAATCATCATCACCGCCCGCTACCTAAGAATAACTTCAAAAATATGCACCACCACCATCATCAGCAGCAGCAGCATTATTATTATTACATCAAAACACTTAGCAAAAAAATATTATTTGTTATTTCAATAGTTTATCATCGCTCTCGCAGCCTTTGATCTTCATCTCAAACCACCACCACCGTCATCATCATCAACCCACTGCGGGATGAAGGTCTCCCACCAAACCTCGCACGCCCTCCTCCCTCTCACTCCAAGCCGTCGCCATCCCAAGACAACCCCCTCTTCGATCGTCCCAGCGCCACGACGGACCGAGAGCGCATCGCTCCATCTTGCGCGCGAGTGGGACGTTCAGCCGTGCGGCTTCTCCCTCCTTTGACTGCCACTCCGTTCCGCATTCTCGACCCCCCCACCCCTACCCCCCCCCCCCCCCCAATGTGGCCACCGCTGCTTCTGGCCATCCACTTCGGCTCGAAGTTGTCTTGTGGTTGTTGTTTGACTTGCATCCCACTGGGATTTTTGCACACAGTGTTGGTGTACGGTGCTTTTCTGCAATATTTTGCTGTCTTTTCTCAAATTTTTATGTTTGCACATAGTCACTATAAGATGTTTTCTTGTTCATGTTTTCTGTTTGTTGCGGTTGCACCCGATTCAAGAGCCGAATGGCTCACAGGGCTACACCTAATCAATGAACTTGAACTTGAGTACAGTTCGAGATTGACACAAGAGCGCCACCAGCCTTCTCTCGCGTCTGCTTCTATTAAACCCGTTATGTTTTGTGATTTTTTTTGTTTTTTTTTGTTAAAAAGTAGTAATTTTATGCGGCAAAGAGCGCTGTAACGAGGTCTGCCTGTTACCACCGCAATCACCACCACCATCAGCACTACCACCATCAGCACCACCACCATCAGCACTACCACCATCAGCACCACCACCATCGACACCACCACCATCGGCACTACCACCATCAGCACCACTACCATCAGCACCACCACCATCAGCACTACCACCATCGTCGCTTTTCTTACTATTGACACGACCACCACAATCATTCGCACCAACACAATCATCACCCACAATCAGTAGCACCACCACCACAAGAGTGAGTGTGAGAGTGAGTGTGAGAGTGAGTGTGAGAGTGAGTGCGAGGGAGTGTGAGTGTGAGAGTGGGAGGGAGTGTGAGGGAGTGTGTGAGGGAGTGTGAGGGAGTGTGTGAGGTAGTGGGAGGCAGTATCAGAGAGAGTGTGAGGGAGTGTGAGAGGGAGTGTGAAGGAGTGTGAGTGTGAGTGTAAGAGTGAGTGTGTGAGAGTGAGTGTGAGAGTGGGAGGGAGAGTGCGAGGGAGTGTGAGAGGGAGAGTGTGAGAGTGAGTGTGAGAGTGAGTGTGAGAGTGGGAGGGAGAGTGCGAGTGTGAGTGTAAGAGTGAGTGTGTGAGAGTGAGTGTGAGAGTGGGAGGGAGAGTGCGAGGGAGTGTGAAAGGGAGAGTGTGAGAGTGAGTGTGAGAGTGAGTGTGAGAGTGGGAGGGAGAGTGTGAGTGTAAGAGTGAGTGTGTGAGAGTGAGTGTGAGAGTGGGAGGGAGAGTGCGAGGGAGTGTGAGAGGGAGTGTGAAGGAGTGTGAGTGTGAGAGTGAGTGTGAGTGTAAGAGTGAGTGTGTGAGAGTGAGTGTGAGAGTGGGAGGGAGAGTGCGAGGGAGTGTGAGAGGGAGAGTGAGCGAGTGTGAGGCAGTATCAGAGAGTGTGAGAGGGAGTGTGAGAGTGAGGGGGAGTGCGAGAGAGAGGAGCAGTGAGCCGCCACGCATCCACATCGCCGCTCACCCACTCTCCATGCGTCGCAGGGGCAACTCGAATAATTAATCGAATCGACAACTTCAGAATCCCTTCACCCGAATCGATTCCCCCCCCCCCCCCACCCTTGACCTCCACCCCCCCCCCCCCATGCTCCCCCCTCCCCCTATCCCCACGCCTCCCCCAGGTCTCACACCAGATCCTCTGCTATCGATTTGAACTCGAGTCGGAAATAGCACTGGGAAGTTCAAACCTCGACGATGGAATCACGGTGGGAGGAGCTGGGGGGGGGGGGGAGAGACGGGGGGGGGGGGGAGACAGGGGGGGGGGGGTTATGTATGATATTGATTTAGGGGGCACAAGGTCTAGCCTGCCCTCTCTCCGTCCAAGATTGTATTTTTAAACACGAATTATTTTTTAAAAATAGAAGTTAACGACGATGGTCAATACTAGTGCTGGGATGTGATGATGGGGGTGATGCGAGTGACGGGAATGATGGGATGTGGTGATGGGGGTGATGTGAGTGACACGAGTGATGTGGTGATGGGATGTAATGATGGGGCTGATGTGAGTGACACAAGTGATGTGATGATGGGAGTGATGGGATGTGAGTGATGGGATGTGATGACACGGGCGATGTGAGTGACACGAGTGCTGTGATGATCGGATGTTATGATGGGGGTGCTGTGAGTGACACAAGTGATGTGATGATGGGATGTGATGATGGGAGTGATGTGATGTGAGTGATGGGATGTGATGACTGTGGCGATGTGAGTGACACGAGTGATGTGGTGATGGGATGTGATGATGGGGGTGATGTGGGTGATGGGATGTGATGATGGGGGGTGACGTGATGTGAGTGATGGGATGTGATGATGGGGGTGATGTGAGTGATGGGATGTGATGATGGGGGTGACGTGATGTGAGTGATCGGATGTGATGATGGGGGTGATGTGAGTGATGGGATGTGATGATGGGGGGTGATGTGATAGGGCGTGATGATGGGGGTGACGTGAACGCGGATATATTCTCAGAGATCGTCATTAAACCGCGCTTGCTGCTGCTGCTGCCGCAAATGCCCCGAATAGCTCGAGGTATTGATTGGGGGGTGGGGGTCGGGAGGGGAGGGGCGGGGGAAGGGGAGGGGCGGGGGGGGCTGGAGTGTTATGTGGGGGGGGGGGGGGGGCGCTCTAATACGCGAGTGGAGGATGTGAGAGTTGATGACGGAGCGGTTGGGGGTGGAGGAGAGTTCACGGTGTAGACCCCAAGTCGCGGTGGCCCTTGATGAGGAAGACGAACTTCACTAACTTCACTCACTAACTTCACTAACTTTACTCACTAACTTCACTTCACTCACTTCACTCGCTCGCTCGCTCATGGACGCTGCCCTGCCACCCGCTACCTTTCTACGGGACCCCCGCAATCATCAGCATCGTAATCACCATCACCCGCACCGCCGATTCGCACGGTTGGCTACGTACGGCGCGAAAGAAGTTCAGCATGCATACATCGTCATCTCATCGTAATCACCATCACCATCGTCGTCGTCGCTGTCATTGCCACATTTGAGGTCATCACCACCATCATCACCATCATCATCATCACCGAATTCATCTTTGTCATCACCATGATCATCATCGCCGTCATTGCCACATTCGAGGTCGTCACCATCATCACCACCATCATCACCACCATCACCACCATCATCACCATCATCATCATCATCACCGAATTCATCTTTGTCATCACCATGATCATCATCGCCGTCATTGCCACATTCGAGGTCGTCACCATCATCATCGTGGTCATCATCGTCACCACTGACTTGATCACTGTAACCACCATCATGATCGCGGTCATGCATTGTCTGCACGTTTAACTTTCGTCATTTTTAAATCCTTTATATTAAGTTCGCTTGCTTGCTTGCTTGCGTGCTTGCTTGCATGCGTGCTTGCTTGCTTACGACCGTGCAAATCTTTGGTCGTTTTTTAACCCACTTCCCGTGATCCAATCGAGCTGACATTTTCCACACAGACTCGTTGTGCGAGACAATTAATGTTCGTGAAAAAAAATTCCCAAAATTTTACACTGTTTAGGGAAAACAAATTAAATATTTAATTACCAATTGCTTAATACTGGCAGACAATCATCTGACCCATAGGTGGCAGCCATCTCAAGCCAGAGGACGAGAAGACTCTAGCCTCCACGCATATAAAGTATTTATAGTGAAAAACTTTGTTTTTACGGGTTTACTTGTTAGTCTCTCGCGTATCACGTGAGGTTCGGGGCGATGACGAAAGCCCGACTCTTGATTGTCTACTCGCGACGCGTGCCGCCGTTCGCGCAACGCGAACAAAAGCGCGACTACCCGGGCCCCGATCGATAGCCCATTCTTGCCCTCTGAATGATCAATCGGGATCGATTGATTGGCACGATTCGAGATCACAATTCTATTGTGAATTGATCATCCCTTCCTCGTGTGTCGGTGTGTCGTCGCTGCCCGCCTCGTGTTGTCGAGGCTTGCGTGGGCGTGAGGTGTAATTGCGTGCGATAGAGAAAGTGAAAGTGCTATTCGTGTGCGTGCGTGTGTGTGTGTGAACCGGTCCTGGGCCACCCCTTATACATGTATGTCGAACTTCTTTCGCACCGTACGTAGCCAACCGTGCTAATCGGAGGTGCGGGGGAGGAGAACAGACCCTAGGTCGACTCAGCCTCAAATGAGTACCTGGTGCAGTGTGTAAACATCGCCATTGTGACCACCCACCCGCTCGTGTGCCGTGTCGGCCTTCATAGGTGCTGCGCGCTAACAGCACTTGCCGCACGAGTCTGCGGCGGCTATACGGGGGATCTTTGTCTTTGTGTGATGGTGTGCACGTGGGGAGCGGTGGCGCGGTGGTTAGCGCGCCACGCCGCGCTACGAACCCAGCGACCTGAGTTCCATTCCCGCTCACGGCCACCAATACCCAGTGACAATTTGCTAAGCGGGTCCAGGGCCTCTCCTAGGTTAACTCAGCCTCAAATGAGCACCTGGTGCAGTGTGTAAACATCGCCACTCGGGAGACAAAGGCGGCCGGCCGTGGAGTTGGTCACCCCTCCCTGAGGTGCCGTGCTCGTGATAATAGGTGCTCGCAAACTGCACTTGCCCCAACAGTCTATAAAGCCTATATGTGGGATATTGGCCTTTGTATGAGGGTGTGAGACCTCTGCGCCTAAAACATTCATTGAAATTCCACTATTATCATCATCATCACCACTCCCATCATCACTATCATCGGCCATGATCATCACCACCAACACCACCACCGCCTTCATCATGGTAATCGTCTATCAGCCTCATCATCATAATTACAATCATTCATCCCATAACCAACATCACCCCCATCATTACCACCAAAGAGAGACACCACCAAACATCACCACATCGTCATAATTACCATAATTCATCCCACAACCAGCACCACCACCACCACCACCAAAGACACCACTGCCACACATAGCCACACACCACCAGCGTCATCATTCCCACCACCACCACCAACACGATCACCACCACCACCATCATGATAATTGCCTATCATCACCACCACCACCACTAAGACGATCACCACCATCAAAATCACAAAAACTTTCACCATCACTCCCACCATTACCAACACCGTCGTCATGATCATCATCACCACCATCATCACCATAACCATCATCACCATCATCACCACCATCATCACCACCATCATCACCATAACCATCATCACCATAACCATCACCACCATCATCATCATCACCATCATCATCACCATCATCTGCGGGAGTGGTTTACAGTGCCCCGACTCGCTCAAGGTCACTCCGCGCATCCCAATCAATCCGCATGAGGCCCGCCCCTCCCCCCCTTCCCTCCCTCCCCCCCTCCCTCCCTCCCTGCTCCTTCTGCTCCTCCTCTGCTCCTTAGTTGCTCATTTCCTGTTCCCCTCTGCTGCCCCCCTCTGCTTCCCCTATCTGCTGCCCCCCTCTGCTCCCTCCCCATCTCTTGCCCCCTCTGCTCCCCCATCTGCCCCCACCCTCTGCTCCCCCATCTGCCCCCACCCTCTGCTCCCCCATGCTTCTCTGCTTCCTTCTGCGCACCCCCCACTTTTGCTACCCCCTCCCCTCTCTGCTTTGCCACTGCTCCCCCTTGCTCCCACCCCTGCCCCCTTCTACCTTAAACTCTCGCTCTGCTCATCCATTGGTTCCGCCTCTGCTCCCCCCCCCCCCACCTCTGATCCCCCCTCTTCTCTCCCCGTCTCCTCCGTTCATTAGGACGGTGTCCAAATTGGGTCCCTGCATGGCTGTTTACACCCAATGGGTTACTCACAGCCGGAGTTGTCCCGGGCCGGCCACCAGAAAATACCCCGTGAGAAATTGCACAACGACAGGACTGAAGAGGCTATTCTAAATAATTGACCGTATATAAAACATTGATTCCTGAGAAAAAAACCGATAAGAAAGCGAATCGCCGTTGTGTGTGTCGGGTAGATAAAGTAACAAAAAGATGTAAACAATTTGTTTTAACCGGAAGCGACCTGGCCAGCTATGATCGCTCAACGAAAGCGGCTTCTCAACGTGAGGAAATGGATCGCAGCCAAATACTCTAAAAACGCGTGTCTTTAGAGTATTTGATACTCTAAAAACGCGTGTTCCTCTAAGTGGATGGAAAAAAACTGGAGGACCGAAAAAAATTCCCCGCGGCCACGGGGAGAGAGAAAGAGAGACTCCAAATCGACAGCAGGCGTCGTCAGGGTCGGGGTCGAACCTACGACCTCCTGTACACCAGGCGAGGTAGTTAACATCTCTCCACCGTTAGGGAAGTATGAAGTGGGAGAGATTCAATGAGGGGGGGGGGGGGCAATGGTGGGAGGGGAGTGGAGGAGGGGTGGGAGGGGGGGGCACGTGGGGGTGGCGGGGGGGGGGGCTCACAGATGCGCGAGTGCTTTGTATGCAACGCAGTGCTCAGTGTGACTGGTTATTCACAAATGTAGATGTGCCCCGTGTAGCCTCCACGTGATATTTGGGGCAAGTGCTGTGAACGAGTAGTAGCACCCATGAAGGCGGCACGGCACACGAGGGGCTGGGTGGCTAGCACCACGCCCGGCCGCCTTTTTTTCCAAAATTGCAAATGTTTTTGCACCAGGTACCGATTTGAGGCTGAGTAAACCTACGGGAGGCCATGGGCCGGTTCCAATAATCGTCACCGGTGTTGGCCGTGAGCGGGGAATCGACCTCGGGTCGCCGGGTTCACAGCGTAGCGCTAACCGCTACACCACCGCTCTCCACACACACACGCGCCTCGGTGTTGTTGTTGTTGTTGTTGCCCAATGTGGTTGAGTGTTGCTGTGGTTGTTGTTCTCACTGACGCTGCTTGTGCACAACTGTCAACGCAGCAGCGGCGGTGGCGGCGAATGAGACTCGGCACGCTGCGCGCGCAGTAGCTCAGCGGCCCGTGGCAGAAGCTCGGGGGGGGGGGGGTTGGGGGGGGTTTCAAAGCCAGACTCGAGCCGTGACTCTCGGGGAACGACGAACGCGTCGAAGCGAGAGAGCCGAGCCTCAGTCGACCAACGGGGATCGCGCGGATCGCCCTCGCAGTTTCATCGAACGCGCTTTGGTAAGAAAATACACGGCACGAATTACAAATCTCTCCCGCTACCAAAGACAAACTCGCCCCCCCCCACCACGCCCCCACCCACCCACCCAATAATAATAATCGATTCTGGGATCGAATCGCAAACAATAACAGCTATTCACCGAATGAACGGGAGACGCGTTGCGAGCGATACGACTGCTAATCTGGAGCGCGCAGTCCCCGTGATTGACACGATCATAATGGGATGCGGAGCACGTGAGTGCGGGGTGTGGGAGCGGGTGGGGGGGAGGGGCTGCGGTGGGGGGGATGGAGGGGCGGGGGGCTGCTACGATGTGGCGGTGGATGAGAAGGGGGTGTGGGGGGTGTGTGTGTGTGTGGGGCGGGGTGTGGGGGGGTGTGTGTGTGTGGGGCGGGGGTGTGGGGGGGTGTGTGTGTGTGGGGCGGGGTGTGGGGGGGGGTGTGTGGGACGGGGTGCATGTTACGATGCGTGTATCAATCACCGGCCCAAAACGGTCAGCCGAGTTGGACTGCCCCTCCCTTCACATCCCCCCTCCCACCCCTCCTCTCAACCCCACCCTCGCCCCGCCCCTCCCCAACCCATCCCCCCCGCTACCCCCCCCCCACCGGCTCCTCTTTCTCGAGGGAGACAATGATTGGAGCGATATTTGCGACAAAAGACCCGGATGAGCATCCCATTGCAATGCGTCAGTGCATCTCCCCCCGTGCGCGCTTTTTTTCTTTTTACGCAGCGGGGAGGAGGAGTCGGAGTCGGAGCGGGGGTAGCGTGCGGCATTCTCGGTGCCAGGAGCGCACCCACTGGATCGTACCACGCGTGCATAGCGAGATACGAATATATAAATATATATATTCTTTACTTGATACAGCAATCGTGCTGTGACGGTTACACCTGAAGACGGAGGCTTGTGTTGCCTCCGAAACGTCGTGATTTTTTTTTATTTCACTTTTATTAATTTTAATTTTATTTTTTTTACCTACGTGACTTTACCGAAAAAACCTACGAGTATGAATACTTGCAGTCACGAAAGCTTCAAATCTAGAATTAATACGAAGATATCCCACGCTATAGCCTTAACAGACTGTAGGGGGCAAGTGCTGTTAGCGAGCACCTATGAAGACCGGCACGGCACACGAAGGGGTGGGTGGCCAGAACCACGCCCGGCCGCCTTTGTCTCCCCAGTGGCGTTGTTCACACACCTCACCAGGTACTCATTTGAGGCCGGGTCTACCCAAGGGAGGCCCAGCATCGGTTCAGATAATTCGTCACTGGTGCTGTTGGCCGTGAGCGGGAATCGAACTCGGGTCGCCGGGTTCGTAGCGCAGCGGAGCGCTAACCGCGACACCACCGCTCCCCACACACACAGACACACACACAGACACACACACAGACACACACACAGACACACACACAGACACACACAGACACACGTATCCATATACAGATAAGACCGCACGGATATGCACACCACGTAGACACACCTTACAAAGACAAAGACCCCCCCGTATAGCCTTAGACTGTTGGGAGACAAGTGCTGTTTGCGAGTAGCAGCCATGACACAGCTAACACACACATCTACTATATCTTCATCTTCCAGCAGTAGATGTGGATCGTGGCTGCTGCTGCTGCTGTTGATGATGATGATGTGTGTAATAGATCTACACATATCATCTACTGCCGGGTGAAGACGTCTCCACAGCTTCGCGATGCAGCCAATGCATCCACTGGGAGCTCCTGCACGCGACGTGATTTCATCGCTCCATCTCCGCTGTGCAACGTCCTCTCCCCTCTCTCTCGGGTGACCTCTCCCCACTCCCCCCCCCCCCCCCTCCAGTTATCGACCCCGGGGCCACTGTCAGTCCCCCTTACACCCCCCCTGACACTTCCTGCCCAAGCCCCACCACTCCCCCTCCACTCAACTCACCGCCTGTTGCCTAACAGCCAGCGAGATGTCTCCGCGTCTCCTAGGGGGTTCTCTCCCGGTTCTCCGTGTCCCCACCCCACCCACTCCTCGCAAACAACAAGGGAAATAAACCTCCATCGCGCCAACTCCGTTCGTCATCCTCGCAGCGGCGGTGGTGGCTTTTGGCTGCTCGGCCATCGAAACAGAGAGACGGCGGCCGTCTGGAACGCTCTTCCCTCCGATAATTAATTAATCAGCACGCCAATGGAGCTCGCCACTTTTAAATCATCTTGATAGAAAACTACATTTGTTGTATTTTTAGAACTGCTTTTGTTGTGTCTAGTTTGTTGTGGCTACGCACGGTGCGAAAGAAGTTCAACATGCATACGCACGCACACACGCACGCACGCACGCACGCACACACGCGCGCACACGCGCGCACACGCGCGCACACGCGCGCACACGCGCGCACACGCGCGCACACGCGCGCACACGCGCGCACACGCGCGCACACGCGCGCACACGCGCGCACACGCGCGCACACGCGCGCACACGCGCGCACACGCGCGCACACGCGCGCACACGCGCGCACACGCGCGCACACGCGCGCACACGCGCGCACACGCGCGCACACGCGCGCACACGCGCGCACACGCGCGCACACGCGCGCACACGCGCGCACACGCGCGCACACGCGCGCACACGCGCGCACACGCACAAGCACCCTCAAAGCGCGCGCCTCTACCCACGCTTCTTTGCGCACTTTTGAAATCTGGGATTCCAGATCACGCGCGAGAACTCAATCGCAGATGCATTACACACGTGCACAAGGTACAGATAAAGACCCCCCCCCCCCCATCACCTCCCCGTATAGCCTTAACAGCCTTGTGGGGCAAGTGCTGTAAGCGAGTAGGCGGCACGGTACACGAGGGGGTGGGTGGCCAGCACCACCCCCTGTCGCCTTTGTCTCCCCAGTGGCGATGTCTACACACCGCAACAGGTGCTCATTTGATGCTGAGTCGACCTAGGGGAGGCCCAGGACCGGTTCAGATAATCGTCACTGGCGTCAGCCGTGAGCGGGAATTGAACCCGGGTCGCCGGGTTCATAGCGCAGCACGCTAACCGCTACACCACCGCCACCCAGCACACGCTCACACACACACAGATGGCACAATTGAGATATTACAGCTATTAATTATATACATGAAGCTGTTACTGCGACTGTTACTGCTATCGCTGCTGCTGCTGCTGCATCGGACGGTGGCTAGAGGCGCGTATCGTTGCTGTTGCAAAAAAAAAAACCCCACTGGTATAGTGTCGAATGTTGCTTTGGCCAATGCTGCAGCTGTTGCTTATGCGATGCAACACGCTGCTGTCCCCAGGTTGTCTGGTCGCGCTGTTGCATCGTGCCGCTGCTGATTGTTACGGAGAGTGCCGGAGCTGTAGCTGCTGCTGCTGCTGCTATCAGTGCTGTTGCAACGACTGCACCCTCCTCCTCCTCCCTCCTCCTCCTCCTCCTCCTCCATCAATCATCGTGAGACGTGCACGGAGAAAGAGACGCGGGGACAGGGAGACAGGGAGTGCAGCTGCAGTAGCAGGGAGTGACGGGGTGAGAGTGACGCCGTGAGAGTGACGGAGTGAGGAGTGACGGAGTGAGGAGTGACGGAGTGAGAGTGACGGGGTGAGAGTGACGGGGTGAGAGTGACGGGGTGAGAGTGACGGAGTGAGAGTGACGGGGTGAGAGTGACGGGGTGAGAGTGACGGAGTGAGAGTGACGGAGTGAGAGTGACGGGGTGAGAGTGACGGGGAGAGAGTGACGGGGTGAGGGGTAACGGGGTGAGAGTGACGGGGTGAGAGTGACGGGGTGAGAGTGACGGGGTGAGGAGTGACGGGGTGAGAGTGACGGGGTGAGAGTGACGGGGTGAGAGTGACGGGGTGAGAGTGACGGGGTGAGAGTGACGGGGTGAGGAGTGACGGAGTGACGGGGTGAGAGTGACGGAGTGAGGAGTGACGGAATGACGGGGTGAGAGTGACGGGGTGAGAGTGACGGGGTGAGGAGTGACGGGGTGAGGAGTGACGGGGTGAGAGTGACGGAGTGAGAGTGACGGGGTGAGAGTGACGGGGTGAGAGTGACAGAGTGAGAGTGACGGGGTGAGAGTGACGGGGTGAGAGTGACGGAGTGAGAGTGACGGGGTGAGAGTGACGGGGTGAGAGTGACGGAGTGAGAGTGACGGGGTGAGAGTGACGGAGTGAGAGTGACGGGGTGAGAGTGACGGAGTGAGAGTGACGGGGTGAGGGGTAACGGGGTGAGAGTGACGGGGTGAGAGTGACGGAGTGAGAGTGACGGGGTGAGAGTAACGGTGTGAGAGTGACGGGGTGAGAGTGACGGGGAGAGAGTGACGGGGTGAGGGGTAACGGGGTGAGAGTGACGGGGTGAGAGTGACGGGGTGAGAGTGACGGGGTGAGAGTGACGGGGTGAGGGGTAACGGGGTGAGAGTAACGGGGTGAGAGTGACGGGGTGAGAGTGACGGGGAGAGAGTGACGGGGTGAGGGGTAACGGGGTGAGAGTGACGGGGTAAGGAGTGACGGGGTGAGGAGTGACGGGGTGAGAGTGACGGGGTGAGAGTGACGGGGTGAGAGTGACGGAGTGAGAGTGACGGGGTGAGGAGTGACGGGGTGAGAGTGACGGGGTGAGAGTGACGGAGTGAGAGTGACGGGGTGAGAGTGACGGGGTGAGAGTGACGGGGTGAGAGTGACGGGGTGAGAGTGACGGGGTGAGAGTGACGGGGTGAGAGTGACGGAGTGACGGAGTGAGAGTGACGGGGTGAGAGTGACGGGGTGAGGAGTGACGGAGTGACGGGGTGAGAGTGACGGAGTGACGGAGTGAGAGTGACGGGGTGAGAGTGACGGGGTGAGGAGTGACGGGGTGAGAGTGACGGGGTGAGAGTGACGGAGTGACGGAGTGAGAGTGACGGGGTGAGAGTGACGGGGTGAGGAGTGACGGAGTGAGAGTGACGGGGTGAGAGTGACGGAGTGACGGGGTGAGAGTGACGGGGTGAGAGTGACGGGGTGAGAGTGACGGGGTGAGAGTGACGGAGTGAGAGTGACGGGGTGAGGAGTGACGGGGTGAGAGTGACGGGGTGAGAGTGACGGAGTGAGAGTGACGGGGTGAGAGTGACGGGGTGAGAGTGACGGGGTGAGAGTGACGGGGTGAGAGTGACGGGGTGAGAGTGACGGAGTGACGGAGTGAGAGTGACGGGGTGAGAGTGACGGGGTGAGGAGTGACGGAGTGACGGGGTGAGAGTGACGGAGTGACGGAGTGAGAGTGACGGGGTGAGAGTGACGGGGTGAGGAGTGACGGGGTGAGAGTGACGGGGTGAGAGTGACGGAGTGACGGAGTGAGAGTGACGGGGTGAGAGTGACGGGGTGAGGAGTGACGGAGTGAGAGTGACGGGGTGAGAGTGACGGAGTGACGGGGTGAGAGTGACGGGGTGAGAGTGACGGAGTGAGAGTGACGGGGTGAGAGTGACGGAGTGACGGAGTGAGAGTGACGGGGTGAGAGTGACGGGGTGAGAGTGACGGGGTGAGAGTGACGGAGTGAGAGTGACGGGGTGAGAGTGACGGAGTGACGGGGTGAGAGTGACGGGGTGAGAGTGACGGAGTGAGAGTGACGGGGTGAGAGTGACGGGGTGAGAGTGACGGAGTGACGGAGTGACGGGGTGAGAGTGACGGGGTGAGAGTGACGGAGTGAGAGTGACGGAGTGAGAGTGACGGGGTGAGAGTGACGGAGTGAGAGTGACGGGGTGAGAGTGACGGAGTGAGAGTGACGGGGTGAGAGTGACGGGGTGAGAGTGACGGGGTGAGAGTGACGGAGTGAGAGTGACGGAGTGAGAGTGACGGGGTGAGAGTGACGGAGTGAGAGTGACGGGGTGAGAGTGACGGAGTGACGGGGTGAGAGTGACGGGGTGAGAGTGACGGAGTGAGAGTGACGGGGTGAGAGTGACGGAGTGAGAGTGACGGGGTGAGAGTGACGGGGTGAGAGTGACGGGGTGAGAGTGACGGGGTGAGAGTGACGGAGTGACGGGGTGAGAGTGACGGGGTGAGAGTGACGGAGTGAGAGTGACGGGGTGAGAGTGACGGGGTGAGAGTGACGGGGTGAGAGTGACGGAGTGAGAGTGACGGCGTGAGAGTGACGGAGTGACGGGGTGAGAGTGACGGGGTGAGAGTGACGGAGTGAGAGTGACGGGGTGAGAGTGACGGGGTGAGAGTGACGGGGTGAGAGTGACGGAGTGAGAGTGACGGGGTGAGAGTGACGGAGTGACGGGGTGAGAGTGACGGGGTGAGAGTGACGGAGTGAGAGTGACGGGGTGAGAGTGACGGGGTGAGAGTGACGGGGTGAGAGTGACGGAGTGAGAGTGACGGAGTGAGAGTGACCGGGTGACGGGGTGAGAGTGACGGGGTGAGAGTGACGGGGTGAGAGTGACGGAGTGACGGGGTGAGAGTGACGGAGTGAGAGTGACGGGGTGAGAGTGACGGGGTGAGAGTGACGGAGTGAGAGTGACGGGGTGAGAGTGACGGGGTGAGAGTGACGGGGTGAGAGTGACGGGGTGAGAGTGACGGGGTGAGAGTGACGGGGTGAGAGTCACGGGGTGAGAGTGACGGAGTGAGCGTGACGGGGTGAGAGTGACGGGGTGAGAGTGACGGGGTGAGAGTGACGGGGTGAGAGTGAGGAGTGACGGGGTGAGAGTGACGGGGTGAGAGTGACGCGGGGCACGCACAGGCGGCGGACTGCAGCAGGGAATCGTCAGGATTGTGCATCAGCAGTGGTAGGCGGGGAATCATTGATGCAAGGAGCCACTGATGCAGGAAGGGAGGGAGGAGAGAGGGAGGCGGAGAGGAGGGGGGGGAGGGAGGGGCAGGGTGGGGGAGGTGGAGGGGGAAGGGAGGGAGGAGAGAGGGAGGCGGGGAGGAGGGAGGGGGAGGGAGGGGCAGGGTGGGGGAGGTGGAGGGGGAAGGGAGGGAGGAGAGAGGGAGGTGGGGAGGAGGGAGGGGGAGGGAGGGGCAGGGTGGGGGAGGTGGAGGGGGAAGGGAGGGAGGAGAGAGGGAGGCGGGGAGGACGGGGGGGGGGGGCAGGGTGGGGGAGGTGGGAGGGAGGTGGGGGGGGTCACCGAGACTTGCGACGTGCGCGGAATAAACACAGCGACCCGCCACCCGAGCAGCAGAGACGTGAATCACCACCATCACCACCATCACCATGGCCACCATCATCATCACCACCATCATCCTCACCATCATCATCATCACCACCATCATCATCATCACCATCACCACGGCCACCATAATCACCACCACCGCCACCATAACCATCATCATCGCCACCATCGCCACCATCACCACCATCACCACCATCACGGCCACCATAATTATCATCACCACCACCACTATCACCATCACGGCCACCATAGCCATCGTCACCACCATCGCCACCATCATCACCACCCTCGCCACCACTGTCAGCACCACGGCACGGAGCGTGGTGCGATGGGAGTGAGCTGGGTGACAAGGAGTTGGCCAGACATCGCAGCGCTGTGGACACTCTCCTGGAACGGAGTCCCGAGACCCAGGGGGCCAATTAAACCATCACCGTCTTCACCAAAGACAAAGATCCCCCGTATAGCCCGAACAGACTGTGGGGGGCAAGTGCTGTGAGTGAATCTATCAAGACCGCCACGACACACGAGGGGGTGGGGTGGCCAAAACCACGCCAGACCGCCTTTGTCTCCCCAGTGGCGATGTTTACACACCGCACCAGCTACTCATTTTAGGCCGAGTCGACTTAGAGGAGGCCCAGGACCGGTTCAGATAATCGTCACCAGTGTTGGCCGTGAGCGGGAATCGTGCTCGGCTCGCCGGGTTCGTCGCGCGGTGAGGCGCTGTCATGATCATCACTAACCAGCCAACCGTCATCACCGCCACCACTATCATGATCATCACTAACCAGCCAACCGTCATCACCACCACCACTATCATGATCATCACTAACCAGCCAACCGTCATCACCACCACCACTATCATGATCATCACTAACCAGCCAACCGTCATCACCACCACCACCACTGTCATGATCATCACTAACCAACCAACCGTCATCACCACCACCACCACTATCATGATCATCACTAACCAGCCAACCGTCATCACCACCACCACCACCACTGTCATGATCATCACTAACCAACCAACCGTCATCACCACCACCACTATATGATCATCACTAACCAACCAACCGTCATTACCACCACCACTATCATGATCATCACTAACCAGCCAACCGTCATCACCATCACCACTGTCATGATCATTACTAACCAGCCAACCGTCATCACCACCACCACTATCATGATCATTACTAACCAGCCAACCGTCATCACCACCACCACTATCATGATCATCACTAACCAGCCAACCGTCATCACCACCACCACTGTCATGATCATCACTAAACAACCAACCGTCATCACCACCACCACTATCATGATCATCACTAACCAGCCAACCGTCATCACCACCACCACTATCATGATCATCACTAAACAACCAACCGTCATCACCACCACCACTATCATGATCATCACTAAACAACCAACCGTCATCACCACCACCACTATCATGATCATTACTAACCAGCCAACCGTCATCACCACCACCACCACTATCATGATCATCACTAACCAGCCAACCGTCATCACCATCACTAACCATCACCATCGCCAAGCATCTTCATCACCAATCAACCACCAACACCACTACCATCGGCTCCATTGGAAATGTACATTTTCTGAACGCATCCCCTCTCATCTCACTCTCCTCCCCTCCGCGCGCTCTCCTACCTCACAACTCACCCGAAGCCCCTCCGGTCAGCCTTTCAAGACACAACGGACAATAAACCTTCGCTTAGTGCGGCCTAGAGCTCTCTTCCCCCAGCCATCCGTGCTGGCGACTCTGTTGGCCATGTTCAAGTCCAGTCCCTCCTCTCTTCCTCTGTCTATGACTGCCTCTCTCCTCTCTCTCTCTACCTGTGAATAAACAAACCGCCTTCATCCCGGCATATCCGTTTGCCACTGTTCCTGTAAAGTGTCTGTAGATGCGTTCGCGCTTGGATGCTACTTAAATATAAACGGCGTTGTAATTCAAAGAGCGAAAAAAAAAGGCCGTTCAAAACGAACCCAGCGGTGCGGATGCCGAGTGTGCAGGCGGTGCAACTGCGCCGGAGCCCACGGCCTGGTGGTGAGACCCCAGGCACCACATCGGACACACGTGTCCACTGGGTTTGGTGTGAATGACCGACGCCCGTGCGACTATTAAACTATGACACTATTAAAAAAGAAAGAAAAATGTTGATTTATTTCCAGGAAAGGCCCCACTGAACTGCATTGTAGCCTCTTTTTTTCAGAATCGACCTGGGTATCACAAATGACAGCTCAACGACGTGGCTTATCACCGTATGGAAATGCATAGCAGCCAAATACTCTAAACGCGTGTCGATTCTGAATGTAGAAGGAAAACCCGAAGGACCCGGAGAGAGAACATGCAAACTCCAAATATGCAGAAGGCATCAGGGTCAAGGATCGAACCCACGACCTCCTGTGTACCAGGCGAGGGAGTTAACATCTCGCCAGACGATAGCTCCCTCAGGGTTCACCGTCAATCGCCGAGACTCGTCGTTCGCACCGAAGTTCACAGAGTCACAGCGAGGACCACGAAAACTTGCAAAGACCAAGAGACAAACACATAAACCCGTGGGATCGATCATAACAGAGACCAACATACTCAAATAACGACCCATAGAATCGCACAGAGAGCCACATAATCACGCTGAGAGCCATATGATCGCACAGAGGCACCCAAAGCAACTATTATTAAATCCTTTATATTAAGTTCACTTGCTTGCGCGCTTACGACCGTGCAAATCTTTCGGTCGTTTTTTAACCCACTTCCCGTGATCCAATCGAGCTGACATTTTGCACACAGACTCGTTGTGTGTGACAATTTTTTTTCATAACTTTACACTTTTTAGGGAAAAAAAATAATGATATTTAATTACCAATTGCTTAATGGTGGCAGGCAATCATCTGGCCCATAGGTGGCAGCCATCTCAAGCCAGAGGACGAGAGGACTCTAGCCGCCACGCATATAAAGGATTTATAGTGAAAAACTTTGTTTTTACGGGTTAATTTTTTTACCGGTTGAGGCCCACTGAGCTGCTATGAAGCTCTTCTTGAGAACCAACCTGGCTATCACAAACGATAGCTCAACGAAGTGGGGCATCATCATCATCATCGCGTGGGAATAGCAGCGGACACATACTCCAAATGCGCGTAGTGACGTTGATTCTAAATGTGGAGGGGGGAAAAAAAACTGGAAGATGCGGGTGGAGTCGGGGGTGGGTGCGTGGGTGGGTGGAGACGGGGTGGGTGGGTGGGTGGAGTCAGGGTGGGTGGGTGGAGTCAGGGTGGGTGGGTGGGTGGAGTCAGGGTGGGTGGGTAGGTGGAGACGGGGTGGGTGGGTGGAGTCGGGGTGGGTGGGTAGGTGGAGTCGGGGTGGGTGGGTGGAGTCGGGGTGGGTGGGTGGGTGGAGTCGGGGTGGGTGTGTGGAGTCAGGGAGGGTGGGTGGGTGGAGTCAGGGTTGGTGGGTGGAGACGGGGTGGGTGGGTGGGTGGAGTCGGGGTGGGTGGGTGGGTGGAGTCGGGGTGGGTGGGTGGAGTCGGGGTGGGTGGGTGGGTGGAGTCGGGGTGGAGTCAGGGTGGGTGGGTGGGTGGAGTCGGGGTGGAGTCAGGGTGGGTGGGTGGGTGGAGACGGGGTGGGTGGGTGGGTGGAGTCGGGGTGGGTGGGTGGGTGGAGTTGTGGTGGGTGGGTGGAGTCGGGGTGGGTGGGTGGAGTCGGGGTGGGTGGGTGGGTGGAGTCGGGGTGGGTGGGTGGAGACGGGGTGGGTGGGTGGGTGGAGTCGGGGTGGGTGTGTGGAGTCAGGGAGGGTGGGTGGGTGGAGTCAGGGTGGGTGGGTTGAGACGGGGTGGGTGGGTGGGTGGAGTCGGGGTGGGTGGGTGGAGTCGGGGTGGGTGGGTGGAGTCGGGGTGGGTGGGTGGAGTCGGGGTGGAGTCAGGGTGGGTGGGTGGAGTCGGGGTGGAGTCAGGGTGGGTGGGTGGGTGGAGACGGGGTGGGTGGGTGGAGACGGGGTGGGTGGGTGGAGTCGGGGTGGGTGGGTGGGTGGAGTTGTGGTGGGTGGGTGGAGTCGGGGTGGGTGGGTGGAGTCGGGGTGGGTGGGTGGAGTCGGGGTGGGTGGGTGGGTGGAGTCGGGGTGGGTGGGTGGGTGGAGTCGGGGTGGGTGCGTGGGTGGGTGGAGACGGGGTGGGTGGGTGGGTGTAGTCGGGGTGGGTGGGTGGAGTCGGGGTGGAGACGGGGTGGGTGGGTGGGTGGAGACGGGGTGGGTGGGTGGGTGGGTGGAGTCGGGGTGGGTGGGTGGGTGGAGTTGTGGTGGGTGGGTGGAGTCGGGGTGGGTGGGTGGAGTCGGGGTGGGTGGGTGGAGTCGGGGTGGGTGGGTGGGTGGAGTCGGGGTGGGTGCGTGGGTAGGTGGAGAAAGGGTTGGGTGGGTGGGTGGAGTCGGGGTGGGTGGGTGGGTGGAGTCGGGGTGGGTGGGTGGAGTCGGGGTGGAGTCAGGGTGGGTGGGTGGGTGGAGACGGGGTGGGTGGGTGGGTGGAGTCGGGGTGGGTGGGTGGGTGGAGTTGTGGTGGGTGGGTGGAGTCGGGGTGGATGGGTGGAGTCGGGGTGGGTGGGTGGGTGGAGTCGGGGTGGGTGGGTGGGTGGGTGGAGTCGGGGTGGGTGGGTGGGTGGAGTCGGGGTGGGTGGGTGGGTGGAGTCGGGGTGGATGGGTGGGTGATGTCGGGGTGGGTGGATGGGTGGAGTCAGGGTGGGTTGGTGGGTGGAGTCGGGGTGGGTGGGTGGAGGTGGGGTGGGTGGGTGGAGTCGGGGTGGGTGGGTGGAGTCGGGGTGGGTGGGTGGAGTCGGGGTGGGTGGGTGGGTGGAGTCGGGGTGGGTGCGTGGGTGGGTGGAGACGGGGTGGGTGGTTGGGTGGAGTCGGGGTGGGTGGAGTCGGGGTGGGTGGGTGGGTGGAGTCGGGGTGGAGTCAGGGTGGGTGGGTGGGTGGAGTCAAGGTGGGTGGGTGGGTGGAGACGAGGTGGGTGGGTGGGTGGAGTCGGGGTGGGTGGGTGGGTGGAGTTGTGGTGGGTGGGTGGAGTCGGGGTGGGTGGGTGGAGTCGGGGTGGGTGGGTGAAGTCGGGGTGGGTGGGTAGGTGGAGTCGGGGTGGGTGGGTGGAGTCGGGGTGGGTGGGTAGGTGGAGTCGGGGTGGGTGGGTGGAGTCGGGGTGGGTGGGTGGGTGGGTGGAGTTGGGGTGGGTGGGTGGAGACGGGGTGGGTGGGTGGGTGGAGTCGGGGTGGGTGTGTGGAGTCAGGGAGGGTGGGTGGGTGGAGACGGGGTGGGTGGGTGGAGTCGGGGTGGGTGGGTGGGTGGAGTCGGGGTGGGTGGGTGGAGTCGGGGTGGGTGGGTGGGTGGAGTCGGGGTGGAGTCAGGGTGGGTGGGTGGGTGGAGTCGGGGTGGAGTCAGGGTGGGTGGGTGGGTGGAGACGGGGTGGGTGGGTGGAGTCGGGGTGGGTGGGTGGGTGGGTGGAGTTGTGGTGGGTGGGTGGAGTCGGGGTGGGTGGGTGGAGTCGGGGTGGGTGGGTGGGTGGAGTCGGGGTGGGTGGGTGGAGTCAAGGTGGGTGGGTGGGTGGAGTCGGGGTGGGTGCGTGGGTGGGTGGAGACGGGTTGGGTGGGTGGGTGGAGTCGGGGTGGGTGGGTGGGTGGAGTCGGGGTGGAGACGGGGTGGGTGGGTGGGTGGAGACGGGGTGGGTGGGTGGGTGGAGTCGGGGTGGGTGGGTGGAGTTGTGGTGGGTGGGTGGAGTCGGGGTGGGTGGGTGGAGTCGGGGTGGGTGGGTGGAGTCGGGGTGGGTGGGTGGAGTCGGGGTGGGTGGGTGGGTGGAGTCGGGGTGGGTGCGTGGGTAGGTGGAGACGGGGTGGGTGGGTGGGTGGAGTCGGGGTGGGTGGGTGGAGTCGGGGTGGGTGGGTGGGTGGAGTCGGGGTGGAGTCAGGGTGGGTGGGTGGGTGGAGACGGGGTGGGTGGGTGGGTGGAGTTGTGGTGGGTGGGTGGAGTCGGGGTGGGTGGGTGGAGTCGGGGTGGGTGGGTGGAGTCGGGGTGGGTGGGTGGAGTCGGGGTGGGTGGGTGGAGTCGGGGTGGGTGGGTGGAGTCGGGGTGGGTGGGTGGATGGAGTCGGGGTGGGTGGATGGAGTCGGGGTGGGTGGGTGGAGTCGGGGTGGGTGGGTGGGTGGAGTCGGGGTGGGTGGGTGGAGTCGGGGTGGGTGGGTGGGTGGGTGGAGTCGGGGTGGGTGGGTGGGTGGAGTCGGGGTGGGTGGATGGGTGGAGTCAGGGTGGGTTGGTGGGTGGAGTCGGGGTGGGTGGGTGGAGGTGGGGTGGGTGGGTGGAGTCGGGGTGGGTGGGTGGAGTCGGGGTGGGTGGGTGGGTGGAGTCGGGGTGGGTGGGTGGAGTCGGGGTGGGTGCGTGGGTGGGTGGAGACGGGGTGGGTTGGTGGGTGGAGTCGGGGTGGGTGGAGTTGGGGTGGGTGGGTGGGTGGAGTCGGGGTGGAGTCAGGGTGGGTGGGTGGGTGGAGTCAGGGTGGGTGGGTGGGTGGAGACGGGGTGGGTGGGTGGAGTCGGGGTGGGTGGGTGGGTGGAGTTGTGGTGGGTGGGTGTAGTCGGGGTGGGTGGGTGGAGTCGGGGTGGGTGGGTGGGTGGGTGGAGTCGGGGTGGGTGGAGTCAGGGTGGGTGGGTGGGTGGAATCGGGGTGGGTGGGTAGGTGGAGTCGGGGTGGGTGGGTGGAGTCGGGGTGGGTGGGTGGAGTCGGGGTGGGTGGAGTCGGGGTGGGTGGGTGGAGTCGGGGTGGGTGGGTAGGTGGAGTCGGGGTGGGTGGAGTCGGGGCGGGTGGAGTTGGGGTGGGTGGGTGGAGTCGGGGTGGGTGGGTGGGTGGAGTCGGGGTGGGTGGAGTCGTTGGAGTCGGGTTGGGTGGGTGGGTGGAGTCGGGGTGGGTGGAGTCGGGGTGGGTGGGTGGAGTCAGGGTGGGTGGGTGGTGTCGGGGTGGGTGGGTGGGTGGGTGGAGTCGGGGTGGGTGGGTGGAGTCGGTGTGGGTGGAGTCGGGGTGGGTGGGTGGAGTCGGGGTGGGTGGGTGGAGTCGGGGTGGATGGGTGGGTGATGTCGGGGTGGGTGGATGGGTGGAGTCAGGGTGGGTTGGTGGGTGGAGTCGGGGTGGGTGGGTGGAGTCAGGGTGGGTGGGTAGAGTCGGGGTGGGTGGGTGGGTGGAGTCGGGGTGGGTGGGTGGAGTCGGGGTGGGTGGAGTCGGGGTTGGTGGAGTCAGGGTGGGTTGGTGGGTGGAGTCGGGGTGGGTGGGTGGAGTCGGGGTGGGTGGGTGGAGTCGGGGTGGGTGGGTGGGTGGAGTCGGGGTGGGTGGGTGGAGTCGGGGTGGGTGGGTGGGTGGGTGGAGTCGGGGTGGGTGGAGTCGGAGTGGGTGGGTGGAGTCGGGGTGGGTGGGTGGAGTCGGGGTGGGTGGGTGGAGTCGGGGTGGGTGGATGGGTGGAGTCGGGGTGGGTGGGTGGGTGGAGTCGGGGTGGGTGGGTGGAGTCGGGGTGGGTGGGTGGGTGGAGTCGGGGTGGGTGGGTGTGTGGAGTCAGGGTGGGTGGGTGGGTGGAGTCGGGGTGGGTGGGTGGGTGGAGTCGGGGTGGGTGGGTGGAGTCGGGGTGGGTGGGTGGAGTCGGGGTGGGTGGGTGGGTGGAGTCGGGGTGGGTGGGTGGGTGGAGTCAGGGTGGGTGGGTGGGTGGAGTCGGGGTGGGTGGGTGGGTGGAGTCGGGGTGGGTGGGTGGAGTCAGGGTGGGTTGGTGGGTGGAGTCGGGGTGGGTGGAGTCGGAGTGGGTGGGTGGAGTCGGGGTGGGTGGGTGGAGTCGGGGTGGGTGGGTGGTGTCGGGGTGGGTGGGTGGAGTCAGGGTGGGCGGGTGCAGTCGGGGTGGGTGGGTGGAGTCGGGGTGGGTGGGTGGGTGGAGTCGGGGTGGGTGGGTGGGTGGAGTCGGGGTGGGTGGGTGGGTGGAGTCGGGGGTGGGTGGGTGGGTGGAGTCGGGGTGGGTGGGTGGAGTCAGGGTGGGTTGGTGGGTGGAGTCGGGGTGGGTGGAGTCGGAGTGGGTGGGTGGAGTCGGGGTGGGTGGGTGGAGTCGGGGTGGGTGGGTGGTGTCGGGGTGGGTGGGTGGAGTCAGGGTGGGCGGGTGCAGTCGGGGTGGGTGGGTGGGTGGAGTCGGGGTGGGTGGGTGGGTGGAGTCGGGGTGGGTGGGTGGTTACAACACGTGGACAGTTGTGGTTCGACTGCCGCGTCGGGAGATTCGCCATGGGCTGGTGGCCACTCACTCTCGTCTGTGTTGGGTGCCGACAGGATGGCGCTGTGCTTCTTCTTCACCTCCTGAACATTCTCGGCCACCTTCTCGATGTCCCCCCGGATCTCTTCCACCTGTGAATGTTATCATCGTCATCGTTATCATCACCGATATGATCACCATCAATATTGTCATCATTATCAGCAATATCTACTTGACCTTCATGATCATCATTATTACCATCATCATCATCATCATCAATGCTGTCGATATCATCATTGCGATCATCGTCATCTTGATGATGACGATGATCATGATGATGATATTGTCATCATCGCCATGATCAACACCTTGGATATCATCATCATGATTATCATCTACAATATCTTCATGATCTACATGATCACCATTATTACCATCATCATCAATGTCGCCGTTAGCATCATTGTGATCGAAATCAACATCAAAATCATCATCACTGTCATCAACACCATCACCAACAATCATCACCACCACTACACCCATCACTTCTATCACCATCATCCTGTCACCTCACTCAATCATTTACCCACTTACCCACCATCTCACTCACCCATTCATTGACTCATCATCTCACTCACTCACTCTCCCACCCGCTCAATAACTCACTCACTCAGACAAATGAGACTCATATCATGATGTCTTGAGTTCTCTCACCTGGTTACACAAGATTAACTGGACACTTAAACTCACTTCTCTGCTCACTCACTCATCGTCTCAGCCAATGATTGACCCACCTACCCACCCACCATTTCACTCATCCATTTATTAACTCACAATCTCACTCACTCATTTCCTCAGTCACTCATTCCCTGACTCACTCACTCACCTTCTCTCTCGATTTCTCACCTGCTTGAAGACCATTACCTTTCAACTTGAACTTCAACATGAACCCTAACCACCTTGTTGTCGCCATCATAGCTACAATTGTCACTTCTATGACCCCAGTCACCATCACTCCAATCGCCACAAAGACCGAGATCGTCCGCATAGTCTCAACAAACGTTTGGGGAAAGTGCTGTTAGCGAGCGCCTATGAAGGCCGGAGCGGCACTTTTATTTCGCCAGTGCTGACGTAAACTACACACCGAACTAGCTACTCATTTCTAAGGTTGATTCAACCTAGGGGACACCCAGGACTGGTTCAGATATTCGCCACTGACATTGGACGTGAGCGAGAATCGAACGCGGGTCGAACGGTTCATAGCGCAGTGCGCTAACCACTGCGCTAGCAATATCACCATCATCGCCATCAGCAACATCATCATCACCACCACCATTACCTTCACCACCACCAACATCATCATCACCGCTATAACAGGCATTACCATCATCACCACCACCACCACCAACATCACCATCACCGCTGTCACAACCATCATCATCATCACCACCACCATCACCACCAGCACCAACATCATCACTACCGCGATCACAATCATCACCATCATTACCACCGCCACCATCATCACCACCACCACCACCACCAACATCACCATCACCGCTGTCACAACCATCATCACCATCACCACCACCATCACCAACATCACCATCACCGCTGTCACAACCATCATCATCATCATCACCACCATCATCACCACCATCACCAACATCATCACGACCACCAACAACATCACCATCAGCACCACCAACATCACCGCCGCTCTCCGCCTCCACCAATCACGGACGCGCGCCGTCATTGATCCCTCGCGTGCATCAATTACCGCCTCATTTAGGCGTCAATTGAGTCTGATTGGCTCACTCACGTGACCTGCCTGGGGGGGTGGGGGGTAGGTGGGGGTATTGGGGGGTGGGTGGGAAGGTAGGATATCGGTACTAAACTCACCACACGACCACCAACACCGGTACTAAACTCACTACACAGCTCACCAACACTTAGGCTTCAGGCTTTTGTATTGTGTATTTATTATCCTTACAGGTTTATGAATGAATATGAGGAAGCCACTCTGGGGCAGATTGAAAACTACTTTCTTTAGAACAGTTTGTTGTCCTTCCCCCGCACCTCCGTTTATCTTTATCGCGGCTGGCTGTGTATGGTGCGAAAGAAGTTCAACGTAGGTCTGTGAGCTGCTCACACGAGACGGCCTGGTGACACCCAGGATGGGTCGTAGGCAGGCCTTCCGGGACGTTTAAAACCGCGCAGATATTCAACTCAAAACCCACACACAAACAGTGACAACAACAACCGCAATTTGCCGCTAAGTCTATATTTTTAAATCCTTTATATTAAGTTCACTTGCTTGCTTGCTTGCGTGCTTGCGTGCTTGCTTGCTTACGATCGTGCAAATCTTTCGGTCGTTTTTTAACCCACTTCCCGTGATCCAATCGAGCTGACATTTTCCACACAGACTCGTTTGTGCGTGATAATTAATTTTCGTGAAAAAAAAATTGCAAAATTTTACACTTTTTAGGGAATTTTTTTAAAATATTTAATTACCAATTGCTTAATGGTGGCAGACAATCATCTGACCCATAGGTGGCAGCCATCTCAAGCCAGAGGACGAGAGGACTCTAGCCGCCACGCATATAAAGGATTTATAGTGAAAAACTTTGTTTTTACGGGTAAATTTTTTCTGGCAGAAAAGGCGTTGGTGTTCTACATGTCAACATCAGAGGGCTTGTGATTAAATTAAGTCAACTAAAACTAGAAGTGGCAAATCTGGACCCGGACATTTTTTGCCTTGCAGAAACATTTCTCACTCCTGCCGTCAATGACTTGCAGATTGCGATTGACAACTTCAACCTTTTTCGGCTTGACCGAGGGTCTAAAGGAGGTGGAATTGCCATCTATGTTCGTAGTGCTATTGCATGCTCACCAGCTCACTCCTTGTTAAAAACAATGTTGCTTTGAAGGTCCGGCTCTCAGAATAACTCTCCCAAAGAATCAACAGATATTGGTAGTGTGCTGCTATAGACCGCCTAGTGGTAAGGATGTTGAAGCTGCACTGAGATAGCTTCTTGGGGACCTCCCTAAAGGTGAAATAGTTTAGTGGGTCATCTGAATTGGAATTGGCTAAACCCACCGGCCATAGCCAAAATTATTGCAGATTAATTTAACCTATTTCATTCTAGATTTGAAGCTTTCGTGACTGCAAGGAATCATCTTCTTAGGTTTTTTCGGTAAAGTCACGTAGAAAGTAAAATAAAATAAAAACAAAAATCACGACTTTTCGGAGGCAACACAAGTCTCCGTCATCAGGTGGGACCGTCACAGCCAGATTAGCTGTATTAACCTATTTCAATTAATAAATGTCCCCACAAGACCCAACCTAAAAAAGCCGGGACAGTCATCTCTGTTTGACGTCCTATTGACCAATGCCCCTCAAAATGTCATGCTTACTGGTGTTCTGGGTAATAACCTTAGTGATCACTCCTTTATATTTGGGGTGAAATCATCAGCCAGACCCAAAGACCCCCCCCCCCCTAAATTGGTTGAGAAGCACTCCATGAGACGCTTCAGCATTCAGGCATTTACTAATGATGTGCTTCACTCGGATATTGACAAGGTCTGTGATATCCACAACCTGACTACGGCTTGGGAGACCTTCAGGTACACGTTTCTCCAAATTATTAACAAATATGCTCCGTTGGTTAGATTTAAAATTAAAGGCAACCGCCCACCATGGTTTGACCCTTTGATTACGAAGCTTACGAAAACTAGGGACAAGGCTTGGGCATGTGCTCAGAAAAGTGATTTGGTCAATGACTGGCTAGAATACAGGATTTTAAGGAAGAGATGCGTCAAAAAGATACGACATGCAAAACATGCTTACTTTTCCTCCATTCTCCTGGAATGACATGGTCATGGCAGGATCTTCTGGAAAACAATCAAATGTATCGAAAAGGCATCTAACACAAATAATCTGCCCGTTGCGCTTAACCGAAAGGGGGACTTTTTCAGTACCCCAAAAAATAGCCGACCATTTAACCTTCATTTTTCTGAACCTGGTGACCTTTTTGATAATGTATTGGGAGTCACCCCTGCTCATGTAATTTCCTACACCCCTATCCAAACATTAAACGAATTTAGTTTCCAGCCTATCCACAAAAGTAATGTTCTGAAACAACTGTCCTACCTCAAAGGGTCCTCCTCTGCCAGAGCGGATAGTATTCCCGTCTTTGCTCTGATAACTGTTGGTCATCTAATATACAAAGTTATAGCCCATATTTTCAACCTGTCCATCAAAGAAGCATCAATACCTCTAGAATGAAAACATTCCTATGTTCGTCGACTACACAAAGGGGGCCCTAAAGATGATCCAAATAACTACCGACCTATCTCAATTTTGTCCTCGTTGATGAAATTTTTTGAAATATTATTGAACTACTAAATTAGCAGTTTCCTGTCCGACAACAATCTATTACATCGAAACCAATCTGCGTTCCGAAAAACAATTCAGCACCACATCTGCTGCATTACACTCTCTGAATCACATTTACAGTAGCCTTGATAAAAAGCAGTACTGTGCCAGTCTTTTTCTTGACTTGTCCAAAGTCTTTGATACAGTCGACCAGAACACCCTGCTTAGTAAACTAAGTTGCCTCCGATTCTCCAAACATGCAGTAGAATGGTTAAATAATTACCTCTCTTCTCGCACCCAAACTGTATTCATAGATGGTTGGAGGTCAAACAGTGTTAAGATAACAAAAGGGGTTCCACAGGGTTCCATCCTCGGCCCTCTCTTGTTCTCTCTTCATGTCAATGACTTGGGCACTGACCTGGATCATTCCAGGGTAAATCTGTTTGCAGATGACACGATACTGATTACTGCTGGCCGCTCTCCGGATGACGTGATTGCTAAGCTCCAGGGTGATTTCAACAAACTACAACATCAGCTAGTTGCTCTTAAACTAGTCCTGAATACCTCCAAAATCAATGTGCTAAGCTTCTCACCAGGACAAAAGCAGGAAGTAATTTCCCCCCAATTATATTGCTTAAATAATCATCAAATAGAACAAGTCAAGATCTATAAGTATCTTGGGGCCATCTTTGATTCAAAACTTAATTGTCAAGATCACATTGATTATAATGATAAAAAGACAAAATAAAATTGTTATTTTCTGTATCGACACAAGCACTGCTTCCCCCCTATGTTCTGCCTGGAATTGATAAGAGCTACGATACTGCCTCTACTTGATTACTGTGACATCGTATATAAATCAGCCCCCAGTACCATACTGAAGAAGCTTGACTCAATTTATCATTCGGCTTTAAGATTTGCATTACACTGCCCTTATAGGACCCATCACTGCGATCTCTACATTGGGTCAAACTTAACTTATCTTAATGATCGACGGCTTGTGCATCAGATCTTATTTATTCACGATGTACTTACAAAAAAATCAGCAGACTACCTGCTGGATCTCCTCTCTGTTTCGAAGAACAAATGTGACCTAAGGTCTTCGCTCATTTACCAGCTTAGCATTCCTTATTGACGTACATATACTGGAAGGGCCTTTTCTATTGATGCCCCCAGGGTCTGGAATGTTATCGCCAATAAACTGCAACTTGGATCACTACCTGTGAGATCTTCACTCAAAACTGCTCTAGAGGAGTTGTACACCCCTAGCCGCCACTGCTATTCAGAATGGCCTGACATCAAATGTATCGTTCTGGATGACCGCTGCAAAGTATGATCTTGAGTTTTGATCATAGTGTGCTGATCATTGAAGGTGTATTGAAAAATGTTGATACTGCTGCTGATACTCCAGCTGTTATGGAGTGAGTCATGCTGCCAGCTATGGCTGCAAAGATTGGTCATACATGTTATGTATATCGTTCATTGTTAAATTTGAATCACAGTTCCTATGATCACTGTTACATTGTTATTATAGCTTTATTTTGGTGATTTTGAAAACGTTTTGGTTTAGCCACGTTTCTAGATTTGAAGCTTTCGTGACTGCAAGGATTCACACTCTTAGGTTTTTTCGGTTTTGTCGGTAAAATCACGTAGGTGACTTTACCGAAAAAGCCTCACAGTATTAGCCATTTTTTTTATTTCCTTTTATTATGTTTTATTTTTATTATTTTATTACTTCCCTTCTACGTGACTTTACCGAAAGAACCAAGAAGAGGAGTATTAGCCATGTTTGTTTGTTGTAGTACAGAGTTAGCCTGAAAACTTTCATCTAATTTGTCTTATGATTGTTATTGTTCGACTTGCATCCCAGACTTTGCTGTTTTTTTTCTGGATTTTATTGTTGCGTGCAGTCACTTTAAGATGTTTCTTGTTCATGTTTTTGTTTGTTGCGGTTGCACCCGAGTCAAGAGCCGGTACTAAAATCGCCACACAGCTCTCCAACACTGGTACTAAACTCACCACGAGACAACCAACACCGGAACTAAACTCACCACACGCCCACGAACACGGAACTAAACTCACCACACAGCTCACCAACACCAGTTCTTAACCAACCACACTACCACCAACACCGGTACTAAACTCACCACACATCTCAACAACACCGGTACTAAACACATCAAGTGGCTTACCAACACCGGTAACGAACTCACCACACAGCTCACGAACACCCTTACTAAACTCACCACGCGGCGTACCAACACTGGTACTAAAGTCACCACACAGCTCACCAACACCAGAACTAAACTCACCACAAGGCTCACCAACACCGGTACTAAACTCACCACACCACAACAACACCAGTACTAATCTGACCACACAGCTCACCAACACCGGTACTAAACTCACCAGACGCCCACCAACACTGGTACTAAACTCACCACATGACCACCAACACCGGTACTAAACTCACTACAAAGCTCACCAACACCGGTACTAAACTCACCACACAGCTCACCATCATGTTGTATATATAGACCTTTTTCCATTATTTCATATTAAAGAATAATTCGGCCAATATATATTTATTCATAATAAATAATTGAAACCAACACTCAACCCCGCTACCCCTCACAAGCCACACCAAGCATCCGGAGGTCATAAAAAAAATCATTAAACAACAAACTTCGCTGCAAAGAGGGGTTAGCGACTATCTGGAAATCTCCAGATTGCCAAAGTACCGCACACACGGACGTTCTGGACAGTTCACAAACAAATATTCAGAGCCATAAAAAACACACACACACACATAGCAAAGACAAACAACATTACAACTATACGATAAGGTTTTTCGGTAAAGTCACGTAGGTAAAAAATGTAATTAAAGTAAAAAAAAAATTATTATTATTATTTTATTAATTTCATTTTCTACCTACGTGACTTTACCGAAAAAACTAAGAGTATGAATCCTTGAAGTCACGAAAGCTTCAAATCTAGAACATTACAAGTACCGTTTTCTTTAACGGTAAAAGTTTAAAACTCAGTTAAAAAGAACAAATCAACGTTATAGACTGCAGTCTATATTAGTGGCTTTATTGTTTTTATATTTAAAGCTTTCGTGACTGCAGGGATTCATCTTCTTGGTTCTTTCGGTAAAGTCACGTAGAAGGGAAATAATAAAATAATAAAAGTAAAACATAATAAAATACAATTCTCACGACGTTTCGGCCACAACGCAAGCAGCCGTCCCTCAGGTGAAGAACAGGGCTGTCGGAAAGACGTCGTGAGAATTGTATTTTATTATGTTTAACTTTTATCATTTCACTATTTCCCTTCTACGTGACTTTGCCGAAAGAACCAAGAAGATGCTTTATTCGTATTACTTATTTTATTTCACCCTTATTAAACTCATATATTATTTTGTATTGTATCTTCTATCCATGTAACTTCGCCAAGAGAACCAAGGAATGTGAATTCTGGCAGTCAAGAAAGTGAGGGCTTGGTTATATCTCCAGCCTCGGGATATCATAATATGCCACTCGGATAAACACTGATCCCTGGTGACGCAGACTTACAACAAAGCGTGGCAAACCATCGGAATGATGGTAGTAACAACGAGGGGCGTTACAAATATTGGTTAAACATGAACTAAATAATAACCACGAGATATTAGACCGGGGGTAATTCACTAGAGATACAAGGAATAGGTCCAACACACACGAGACCAGATAATATGTATTCCATGGAATCAAAGCCTCCCCGGCCACCTTTGTGTTCCAACAATTTGACACAAACACACGGCAGCCATAAATACGTATGAAGGGTGTCTGGCCTCGAGATAACAAAAACACTACGAAGAAGAGGGGAGAATGCAACATAAACTTGAAGGAAAACAGCCCATTTGGGGTCACCGAGGGAAGAGGGGTGGGGGGGGGATCAGGCGCGGCTGCGGAGAGAGGACGGTGACAGAGGGCATCTGTTTTTAAATCCTTTATATTAAGTTCACTTGCTTGCTTGCTCGCGCGCTTACGACCGTGCAAATCTTTCGGTCGTTTTTTAACCCACTTCCCGTGATCCAATCGAGCTGACATTTTGCACACAGACTCGTTGTGCGTGACAATTTATTTTCGTGAAATTTTTTTTCCAAAATTTTATACTTTTTAGGAAAAAATAAATTATATTTAATTACCAATTTCTTAATGGTGGCATGCAATCATCTGACCCATAGGTGGCAGCCATCTCAAGCCAGAGGACGAGAGGACTCTAGCCGCCACGCATATAAAGGATTTATAGTGAAAAACTTTGTTTTTACGGGTTAATTTTTTTTTTCTCTCGCAAGAGACGCGCAGAAAGGGGAGAGAATTCCACATTTAGGCACGGACACAGATCATGCGATTCAGTCTTGCAAAGGAGCAGGCTGCGGGGAGTCTTGAAAAGGAACAAGAGGGGCATGGCCTCGAGATAAACCATGAGCGTCGCCTCGCAGAGAGAAGGGACGATGTGCTGTTAAGAGCCGAGTTCGGCATGGGCCGACAGAGTATCGCTGAAAGTTGCATTCTACATTTGTCCCGATGTTTTGATTCGCTTGCAAAGTCAAGGGTTGCGATCAGTTGTACGGCACTAAGCTTTCACAGTCGTTTAAGAGGTGTGCGAATACGATTACAAATTTTGAGAGTGAATGCCATCGGACGAGCAGCTGCAGCTGGAGCAGAGGTCGCAAACGGGTTTTGATTCCTTACCCGTACCCGGCCGCACCAGGGTCGCAATCGGGTACCCAATACCCATACCCTACCCGATACCCGGCTACCCGTACCCGGCCGGGTATCAGGTAGGGTACGGCTACGGGTACCCGATTGCGACCTCTGGGATGAAGCCATGTTGCAGGCGCGGGTGGGTTGATTCTAGGAACTTGAGTTGTGAGAAGAGACAAGACGTTGGGAAATGAGTAACAAACGGTGACTCACCAGTGACTCACGGCCTACCCGTACCCGGCCGCACCAGGGTCGCAAACGGGTAGCCGTACCCGTACTCGGCCGGGTACGGGTAGCCGGGTATCGGGTAGGGTACGGGTATCGGGTACCCGATTGCGACCTCTGAGCTGGAGTTGAACTGACGAGCAACGGACGAGCAATCAACCTGACGAAAGTGCAGAAAGCGTCAAGCATCGACCAAGCGAGCATCGCACATCATCGGCAACCAGCAAACAAGCTGGTGCATCGCCAGAGAGCACGCAGCAGCGCCAGCAGCACTATGGAGCAAGGGTGTCAGCTGCCAGCGGACAAGCGGCGAGCGCTACGAGCACCTTCGAGGACAAGCATCGTGCCGACGCAGATCATCCAGCCGGCAGCTAACGGCAGACACGCCCCGAGCGAGAGGGGCATCTCCGAAGACGTTTGCATGCACACGCCACCACACATCGCCGGCGTCTGCTCGACGCAAAGAATTGACCAAGGGAACCAAAACCACGCTCACATACATAAACATACCCGGACTAACAATAAGGATCAATGATTCATCTTCTTGGTTCTTTCGGTAAAGTCACGTAGAAAGGAAATAATAAAATAATAAAAATAAAACATTATAAAATAATCCTCACGTTTCGGCTACAATGCAAGGAGCCGAAACGTCACGAGAATTATTTTATTATGTTTTATTTTTATTATTTTATTATTTCCCTTCTACGTGACTTTACCGAAAGAACCAAGAAGATGAATCCCTGCAGTCACGAAAGCTTTAAATCGTAAAAAGGATGAAGGAGACAAATCCCCACACGCACCTGAAACACATACCCGGACTGATGATAAGAAGACTAATGACAAGGATGCGTCAACTTTTAGTGATAATGAAGAACCCCGCTGCTCATTGAGTGATATGAATACGGTCGTTTATAAGTACATTAGTCGTTATTATTCTTTTCAATCGCATCAAAATTACCAATAGATTCATCGATGTGAACTAAACGTTTGAAACCTTCGTTACGAATCTACACGCTCACAGGGAGAATATTGTGTTAAACCTTTCTTTTGATCACGGAAATCTTGCCCACGAATTAATTGAAGCCTTAGCCAAAAGATAAGCATCTTGCGTAAGCAGGCATACAGGGCTGCACACCATTATTCCAAGACATTTTCGTTAATTATATAATCTTGCCGATGAATCTATTAACGTATACTTTCGCCTTCGGGATGTAATAATAATCGTTTTATCACCTTTCGTATGAATATCGTCGCATGCCTGTTTAAGAACTTTTCCCTATCGCCGTATATGCTCGCGTTACTCGGTGGAATTAATCAATTGTTCGGTTGCTCAGTTTACCAACGTAATCATTGATGGTTAAATGTACGGATCAATGAGGGGAACTTCCCCAGTGGTACTGTGCTGATAATTCCAAGCATAAGAGTTTGCATATTAGAGTGTTATGTTTTTGTTTAGAAATCAAAATTGCAT
The DNA here is from genome assembly GCF_965212315.1 of Lampetra planeri. Lineage (NCBI taxonomy): Eukaryota > Metazoa > Chordata > Hyperoartia > Petromyzontiformes > Petromyzontidae > Lampetra > Lampetra planeri. The sequence continues at coordinate 4,271,314 of NC_136143.1, forward strand.
AAGACAGAATTTGGAGACCTGACATAAACATATTAATACATAATCAGTAAATGTTAAAGCGAGGATAATTGTATTATTCCGATTGATAATACCACCCAAGAAAACGAAGCCGAGCTTAATTTAGCATAATTACATCACACTTGGAGAAGTTCATACAACTTATTGTATTATCCCGATTGATAATACGACCCTAAACAACGAAGCCAAGCATAATTATCATAACTGCATATATTAGCATAAGCACACACATTTGCATAACGAAATATGTTCACACGTATAATAATTAGCACAATTCATGCGCATAATTACATAACTTAAAATATTATCTTCTAATTGCACATTTTTTCAATCTTCATTAATTTTTTATTGTTTTATTAATTTTTCAAGAACCGATATATACAACAATCACCGGTACTAAACTCACCACATGACCACCAACACCGGTATTAAATTCACTCACACAGTTCACCAAGACCAGAACTAAATTCACCATGCAGCTCAACAACACCGGTACTAAATTAACCCACACAGTTCACCAAGACCAGAACTAAATTCACCATGCAGCTCAACAACACCGGTACTAAATTAACCCACACAGTTCACCAAGACCAGAACTAAATTCACCATGCAGCTCAACAACACCGGTACTAAATTAACCCACACAGTTCACCAAGACCAGAACTAAATTCACCATGCAGCTCAACAACACCGGTACTAAATTAACTCGCACAGTTCACCAAGACCAGAACTAAATTCACCATGCAGCTCAACAACACCGGTACTAAATTAACTCACACAGTTCACCAAGACCAGAACTAAATTCACCATGCAGCTCAACAACACCGGTACTAAATTAACTCGCACAGTTCACCAAGACTGGTACTGAACTCACCACACAGCTGAGCAATACCGGTACTAAACTCACCACACAGCTCACCATCACCAGTACTAAACTCACCACACGACCACCAACACCAGTAGCAAACTCACCACACAGCTCACCATCACCAGTACTAAACTCACCACACGACCACCAACACCAGTAGCAAACTCACCACACAGCTCACCATCACCAGTACTAAACTCACCACATGACCACCAACACCAGTAGCAAACTCACCACACAGCTCACCATCACCAGTACTAAACTCACCACATGACCACCAACACCAGTAGCAAACTCACCACACAGCTCACCATCACCAGTACTAAACTCACCACATGACCACCAACACCAGTAGCAAACTCACCACACAGCTCACCATCACCAGTACTAAACTCACCACATGACCACCAACACCAGTAGCAAACTCACCACACAGCTCACCATCACCAGTACTAAACTCACCACATGACCACCAACACCAGTAGCAAACTCACCACACAGCTCACCATCACCAGTACTAAACTCACCACATGACCACCAACACCAGTAGCAAACTCACCACACAGCTCAACAAGACTAGTACTAAACTCATCAAACAGCTCACCAACATCGGTACTAAATTCACAACACAGCTGACCAACACGGCACTAAACTCACCATATGACCACCAACACCGGTACTAAACTCACCACACAGCTCACCAATACCGGGACTAAACTCACCACACCACCACCAACACCGGTACTAAACTCACCACACAGCTGACCAACACTGGTACTAAATTCACTCACATAGTTCAGCAACACTGGTACGAAACTCATCACGGCTGCTCACCAACACCGGTACTAAACTCACCACATGACTACCAACACCGGAAGTAAACTGACCATACAGTTAAAAAACACTGGTACTAAACTCACCACACAGCTGACCAACACCGGTACTAAACTCACTCGAACAATTCAGCAACACCGGTACCCAACTCACCACGCGGCTGACGAATACTGTTACTAAACTCACTCACACAGTTCAGCAACACCGGTACTCAACTGACCACGCGGCTCACCAAAACTCACCACACAGCTTACCAACACCAGTACTAAACTCACCACACAACCACCAACAGTGGGACTAAACTCACCACACAGCTCACCAACACCGGTACTAAACTCACCACATGACCACCAACACTGGGACTAAACTCACCACACAGCTCAAGAACACTGGTATTAAACTCACCATACAGCTCACCAACACCGGTACTAAACTCACCACACAGCTCACCAACACCGGTACTAAACTCACTCACACAGCTTCGCAAAACCGGTACTAAACTCAATCTAGATTTGAAGTTTGAATGGATATTCGGCCCGCATTATCCGCAAAGCTGTTTCTCCAACCATGGAGAAACAACCCCCTGAGACGTCAATCAAAACCATCACGTAACCATACATAGCAGGCGTTACCAAAACGATTTCCAAAATCTTAAACAAACACAAGATCCAGGTCCGATTCAGTACAGTACACAAAATCCGTGATCTAATCCCATCTGTGAAGGATGTCATTCCTGACATGCAATATTCTGGAGTCTACCAACTGAGTTGCACCTGTGTTCATTGTTACATTGGGGTAACGAAATTACATGTCTCAGACCGTGTTCGCGAGCACAAGGCGGATCTGAAACACGGCAGGACTACCGTATTTTCCCGCATATAACCCGCAGACGCATATACCCCGCAAAAATAGCGTTTTGTGTAAACAAAAAAATTCAGATAGCCCGCACCTCCATATACCCCGCATGCATTCATATATTTAACGTCGTTACCGCAGCTGAATTCCATCATATTAATACGAAGTTTACATGTGTAATACATTCCACTATCAATTGTTAACATTACAATCATAACCGGAAACGAGTGAACTTAAAACAGTAAATAAGTAACAAAAGTAAATATCGAATAAGTAACATAACTGGTAGATAAGTAAGTACTGCTAGATTGCGCACTGCGCAGATAATAACAGCATTACGGTACACCTCCCCCCCACCTCGCCCTCCCCCCCACCTCGCCCTCCCCCCCCACCTCGCCCTCCCCCCCACCTCGCCCTCCCCCCCACCTCGCCCTCCCCCCCACCTCGCCCTCCCCCCCACCTCGCCCTCCCCCCCACCTCGCCCTCCCCCCCACCTCGCCCTCCCCCCCACCTCGCCCTCCCCCCCACCTCGCCCTCCCCCCCCACCTCGCCCTCCCCCCCACCTTTCCCTCCCCCCCCACCTTTCCCTCCCCCCCACCTCTCCCTCCCCCCCACCTTTCCCTCCCCCCCCCACCTTTCCCTCCCACCCCACCTTTCCCTCCCACCCCACCTTTCCCTCCCACCCCACCTCTCCCTCCCCCCCACCTCTCCACCCCCACCTCTCCTCTCCCTCCCCCCCACCTCTCCCTCCCCCCCACCTCTCCCTCCCCCCCACCTCTCCCTCCCCCCCCACCTCTCCCTCCCCCCCCACCTCTCCCTCCTACCCCACCTCTCCCTCCCCCCCACTTCTCCCCCCCCACCTCTCCTCTCCCTCCCCCCCACCTATCCCCCCCCCCCCACCTATCCCCCCCCCCACCTCTCCCTCCCCCCCCACCTCTCCCTCCCCCCCCACCTCTCCCTCCCCCCCCACCTTTCCCTCCCACCCCACCTCTCCCTCCCCCACCACCTCTCCCCCCCCACCTCTCCTCTCCCTCCCCCCCCACCTCTCCCTCCCCCCCACCTCTCCCTTCCCCCCACCTCTCCCTCCCCCCCCACCTTTCCCTCCCACCCCACCTCTCCCTCCCCCCCCACCTCTCCCCCCCCACCTCTCCTCTCCCTCCCCCCCCCACCTCTCCCTCCACCCCCACCTCTCTCTCCCCCCAGCTGCCCCACCCCCAACTCCCACCTCTCTCTCTCCCCAACTGCCCCACTCCCACCCCCACCTCTCCCTCCCCCCCCACCTCTCCCTCCCCCCCACCTCTCCCTCCCCCCCACCTCTCTCTCCCCCCAGCTGCCCCACCCCCCCAACCCCCACCTCTCTCTCCCCCCAACTGCCCCACCCCCCACCCCCATCTCTCTCTCCCCCCAACTGCCCCACCCCCCCATCCCCACCTCTCCCTCCCCCCCACCTCTCTCTCCCCCCACCTCTCCCTCTCCACCCACCTCTCCCATCGCCGGTAAACAGTGCGCGCACTAAAAACATTGTCGTTCAATTGTACAAACAATTAATTTAAAACGTGACAACATGTGCAATTTTAGTGTGAGTGGTTTATTCAGCAGTGCTTTAGTCAAAGGTAAGTGTTGCATAGTGGATAGTCCTACCATGAAAACATTTAACGAGTTATGACATGTCACACGTGTCAAATACTTTTGGGATAGCCCGCATCTTCATATACCCCGCAGGGTCTTGTTTTGTTTGTAAAAAGTGGTATACCCCGCGGGTTATATGCGGGAAAATACGGTAATACCTCCGCCGTGGCTGACCATTGCTCTAACGCTGTGGGCTCTCATGATATTGTTTTTTTCCGAGCCCAAGGTGCTCTGCAAACCTTCGGGCTTCTTTTCGATTTAAAGCTTTCGTGACTGCAGGGATTCATCTTCTTGGTTCTTTCTGTAAAGTCACGTAGAAGGGAAATAATAAAATATTTTTTTTTTAAATTTCCCTTCTACGTGACTTTACCGAAAGAACCAAGAAGATGACTTCGGGCTACTATCAAAGGTTTGTTCATGAAGCCATCCAGATATATAAACATAGACGTAACTTCAACCGAGAAGATGGATACAAATTGAGCAATCATTGGAAGGATGCTATTAACCAGGTAAAACCTGAAATGCTTTACGGTTGTTCCATCATATTTGCCGGGCACTTGTCTATTTTGTAGAGTTGATTGCATCTACAGCAGAGGTCGCAACCGGGTACCCGATACCCGTACCCTACCCGATACCCGGCTACCCGTACCTGGCCGGGTACGGGTACGGGTACCCGTTTGCGACCCTGGTGCGGCCGGGTACGGGTATGGGTAAGGAATCAAAACCCGTTTGCGACCACTGATCCACAGCGTTTGGCTTTGCTGCTGCATTGGCATGGTTGACTTCATTGGCGTTGTTGGTGCAGTTGCGTTGTTGTTGCCCCCCCCCCCGCGCACCCCCCCCCCAGCTCTCTCAGCCTCCCACTTCAAGCCCCGCCCACTTCCCCCCCCCGTCCAGCTTCACGTCCCTCTCCGAGCGTCCACGCAATGCTCCCCTACCCCCCTCCCTTGCCCCTCCCCCCTCTCTCACCTATATAACCTCTTACCACGGCATCTCTCTCGCACTTCAGCGAAACATTTTCTTGCTGTGGGTTTCCCACCTGATGACGATTGCCTGTGTTGCAATCGAAACGTCGTGATTTAATTTATTTTATTGTATACCTACGTGACTTTACCGAAAGAACCAAGGAGTACGGTACTAAACTCACCACACAGCTCACCAACACCAGTACTAAACTCACCACACAGCTCACCATCACCGGTACTAAACTCACCACACAGATCACCAACACCAGTACTAAACTCACCACACAACTGACCAATACCGGTACTAAACTCACCACACAGCTCACAAACACTCGTACTAAACTCACCACGCGACCACCAACACCGGTACTAAACTCACCACACAGCTCACCAACACTCGTACTAAACTCACCAAGCAGCTCACCAACACTCGTACTAAACTCACCACACAGCTCACCAACACCGGTACTAAACTCACCAAGCAGCTCACAAACACTCGTACTAAACTCACCACGGGGCTCACCAACAACACATGCCCAAATGTCTATGTAGTTTTAGCGTGAAATTCACAACACATTCCTTTAACGAAGATGTAAAATCGTTGAAAACAAAAGTATTCACGTGTAAACAAATCCATTTACTACCATAATGAGCCAAGAATGTCCGTGTGTCCCGCGCGTGACGTCACTCCACGTCGGCCAGCCCCCCTCAATAATCATGAACAGGTGACGTCACTCCACATAGTACCCCCCCCCTCATTAATAATCATGAACAGGTGACGTCACTCCACATAGTACCCCCCCCCCATCAATAATCATGAACAGGTGACGTCACTCCACATAGTACCCCCCCCCCTCATTAATAATCATGAACAGGTGACGTCACTCCACGTCGGCCAGCCCCCCTCTCATTAATAATCATGAACAGGTGACGTCACTCCACATAGTACCCCCCCCCCTCATTAATAATCATGAACAGGTGACGTCACTCCACATAGTACCCCCCCCCCTCATTAATAATCATGAACAGGTGACGTCACTCCACATAGTACCCCCCCCCCATCAATAATCATGAACAGGTGACGTCACTCCACATAGTACCCCCCCCCCTCATTAATAATCATGAACAGGTGACGTCACTCCACATAGTACCCCCCCCCCTCATTAATAATCATGAACAGGTGACGTCACTCCACATAGTACCCCCCCCTCATTAATAATCATGAACAAGTGACGTCACTCCACATAGTGCCCCCCCCCTCATTAATAATCATGAACAGGTGACGTCACTCCACATAGTGCCCCCCCCCCTCATTAATAATCATGAACAGGTGACGTCCTCTACATGGACCCCCCCCCCCTCCTCATTAATAATCATGAGCGGGTGACGTCACTCCACATCGAACAGCCCCCCACATTAATAATCATGAAGAGGTGACGTCTTCCAAATGGACACCCCCCCCCTCATTAATATTAATTAGCGGGTGACGTCACTCCACATGGTGGGGGCGAGGCGCCTCCTCCCCCCTCCTCAGCGTCAACTGACAACCCTCACGACAAAGGCAGAACCCTCACGTCACGTGATCTCCGTAACGCTGTTAGGACATCGAAGTAAAAAGGACGTCATTTGCACACGAATTGATGCAATGAATATATCACGTCGCGGTCCGCTTATCGCTTGCAAGTTTCAGATTTACTGAAATACACCGGGTCCTTGGACGGGCAAAAGACTAGTATTTATTTTTCGATTTAAAGCTTTCGAGACTGCAGGGATTCATCTTCTTGGTTCTTTCGGTAAAGTCACGTAGAAGGGAAGTAATAACATTTTTTTTATTATGTTTTATTTTTATTATTTTATTACTTCCCTTCTATGTGACTTTACCGAAAGAACCAAGAAGACTAGTATTTATGTAATTATCTTTGCATTGGAATTATTGGTCAAGTGTAATTGAGAAATCTCTAGGGAGGCATTCATCCAGCAGTGCATCGAACAAGGCTGGGCTGATGATGACGATGGTGATGACGGGGGCAGCTGCAGTCGCTGATGAAGTTGCTGCTGCTGCGAATGGTGATAATGATGATTTTTTTTATTTAAAGCTTTCGTGACTGCAGAGATTCATATTCTTGGTTCTTTTGGTAAAGTCACGTAGAAGGTAAATAATAAAAATAACATAAATATAAAACAATACAAATTCTCACGACGTTTCGACTGCAACACAAGCAATCATCATCAGGTGTTGAAACGTCGTGATAATTTGTTTTGTTTTTTATTCATATTATTTTTATTATTTCCCTTCTACGTGACTTTACCGAAAGAACCAAGAATATGATAATGATGATGTTGCTGCTGTTGATGATGGTGGTGATGATGATGATGGTGGTGATCACTGGCGGAGCCAGTGGGGGTGGGGGGGGGGTGTCACGTGCCCCCCCCCCAATGATCCGATCATTGGGGTTTATTAGTAATAAATCGGCATTTTGCGACCCCCACTGCCACTGTGTAGCATATTATTACGTGCCAAGGACTCTTTGAGATGATAGGACAATAGTCCGAGTCCATAATTGGCAATACGTAACGGCAAAGCAGTTATAAGTGACTCAGAATTGTGCGCAGTTGCGTATACAGGACACGACTTCCCTGAAGGCATTCACCTTCAGCGAGCGCGATGCCGATCACACAACGCGGTTCGAATTCGACCCTCGATCGATGGCTGTGCCATCGCCGCACACGCGTCGAATGAAAAGCAAGGGACAAGTCCTTACTCACTAACAAGTCCTTACTTAGTTACAACAACTATCATTTTTCATTGCTGGAGGGGTTGCCCCTCTACCTGAAAATCATGGCTCCACCGTTGGTGGTGGTGATGGTGATAATGATGATGTTGCTGCTGCTGATAATGATGGCGATAATTATGATGTTGCTGATGCTGCTGATGCTGCTGCTGCTGCTGCTGCTTCTGCTGCTGCTGCTGCTGCTTCTGCTGCTGCTGCTGCTGCTTCTGCTGCTGCTGCTGCTTCTGCTGCTGCTGCTGCTGCTTCTGCTGCTGCTGCTGCTGCTTCTGCTGCTGCTGCTGCTTCTGCTGCTGCTGCTGCTGCTGCTTCTGCTGCTGCTGCTGCTTCTGCTGCTGCTGCTTCTGCTGCTGCTGCTGCTGCTGCTGCTTCTGCTGCTGCTGCTGCTGCTTCTGCTGCTGCTGCTGCTTCTGCTGCTGCTGCTTCTGCTGCTGCTGCTGCTGCTTCTGCTGCTGCTGCTGCTGCTTCTGCTGCTGCTGCTGCTGCTGCTGCTTCTGCTGCTGCTGCTGCTGCTTCTGCTGCTGCTGCTTCTGCTGCTGCTGCTGCTTCTGCTGCTGCTGCTGATCATGGTGGCATTGTGGTGCGCGCCAGCAACCTTCCCCTCCGCCCTCCTCCGCCCCCCTCCCCCAGTCCCCCTCGCCAATGGATACAGATGCTCTCGGGGTCCCGGCTAATGCAGACGGGGCCCCCGATGGCACTGTCAGTGCCTCCAACAATAGCCACTCGCCGCAGTATTCATCGAGCCAATATCCCGACCCGCGGGCCATTTGCACACAAAGGCAAAGACAAATGCCCCCCCGCCCCCGCCCCCTCCCCCGCCCCCTCCCCCTCCCCCTCCCCCGCCCCCTCCCCCGCCCCCTCCCCCGCCCCCTCCCCCGCCCCCTCCCCCGCCCCCGCCCCCTCCCCCGCCCCCTCCCCCGCCCCCCTCCCCCACCCCCGCCCCCCTCCCCCACCCCCGCCCCCATCCCCCGCCCCCGCCCCCATCCCCCGCCCCCGCCCCCATCCCCCGCCCCCGCCCCCTCCCCCGCCCCCCTCCCCCACCCCCGCCCCCATCCCCCGCCCCCGCCCCCATCCCCCGCCCCCGCCCCCGCCCCCGCCCCCATCCCCCGCCCCCGCCCCCATCCCCCGCCCCCGCCCCCTCCCCCGCCCCCTCCCCCGCCCCCCTCCCCCACCCCCGCCCCCCTCCCCCACCCCCGCCCCCATCCCCCGCCCCCGCCCCCATCCCCCGCCCCCGCCCCCATCCCCCGCCCCCGCCCCCTCCCCCGCCCCCCTCCCCCACCCCCGCCCCCATCCCCCGCCCCCGCCCCCATCCCCCGCCCCCGCCCCCGCCCCCGCCCCCATCCCCCGCCCCCGCCCGTGTAGCCGACACGGGCCGCTGGGGGAAAGTGCTGCTCGCCGGCTTCGGAGCGCAGTGCGCGCTAACCACTGCGCCACCGCTCCCTCCCTCCCCCCCCGGCAGACACCCCACAAATGCTCATCACACACACACACCAATTAGACACTCATCCAGCCACGCACACGCATCACAAACACACATGAAGCCACACGCGCGCACATTACACATCCACACACAGCCATCGTCACACACACACACACAAAACAAGACAAAGATCCCCCGTATAGTCTTAACAAACTGTTGGGGCAAGTGCCAACACCAGGTCCAGCCGATTTTGTCTCCCTAGTGGCGATGTTTGCACATCGCAGAAGGTACTCATTTGAGGCCGAGTCGACCTAGGGAAGGCCCAGGACCAGTTCAGATAATCGTCGCCGGTGTTGGCCGTGAGTGGGAATCGAACTCGGGTCGCCAGGTTCGTAGCGCAGCGCGCTAACCGCTAAACACTACCGCTCACATCAAGATCACACACACACATCCCACACACACATCCCACACACACATCCCACACACACATTATACACAATCACCATCACACACATACCCACTTTAAGCCCCCCGCCCGCCACACAAACACTAATCCCACACACGTAGACACATTTTACACACACACAGACACATCATTCGCTGGAGATGAGCACAGCTGTGGACTAGCCGTTAGATGGGCTCACAAATGACCCCCACGGGAGACTGGACACGTGGAAGCAACGAAGACCCCTCCCTTCCCACCCTCCTTAGACCTCCCCCTCCTCCTCCCCCCTCTCCTTACCCCCTCCCACTCTCCCCACCGCACTCGCTTATCTCATACCACACACACACAGACTCGCAGACGCGCAGACGCACCCGGAGAATCGTTAGCACCCGCACACTCACAGAGTCATCGATGAACTCACGCACTCATCGACCACGGAAGGTCTGACAAACTCATCGACACACTCATAGGGTCATCGATGGACTTGCGCACTCATAGATCGTGGATTACTGACAAACTCACAGACACACGGACAACACTCAAACACTCATTGGCATGCGGATACACGCACACATACTTAGTCAGCGATGGACTCAGCAACAACCATCGTTCACGACTAAGTAGCGGTGACGTCGCCACGGCGCTTGTGCCAGGCCAGGTGCACCTTGAGACCACGTGAAGCTTCAAAGGCTCGCTGCTGGCAGGAGGTCACGTTACAGACCCAGGTGCCATGGTTTAACTGACTGAGATGACAGGCAGATGCGCCACCTGTCCTCCTCACTGTGCTAACTTTCTGCGTTTAACCGCCCGACCCTCCACTCGTTGTTGTGAGCCTTTGGATTTCACTCGACTGATGCTTCTTTAAAGGGCTCCATGCATCAACAACATCGAGAAGGGACGGCGTAACTGTGGCGGAGAAAACCCGGAGATTCATTTGAAGCAATATACCAGGTAGCCTCCACACGGCGTTATGCAGCCGATGAAAAGATGATGCCACCCGACTGATTCGGAGTTAGACGTCTGCTGCCAAACTTGAGCTGGTCATAAGCTTATTGCTCAGGTATGGAGACGTCTCCACTCTCTCCACAACTATCCCACAACTCATAGGGAGTTAAGGGGGTGCATCATTTGATAGGGCTGATGGAACGGCCCCACCGCTTAGTGGCGCCCTCCAGATTCGGCAGCAGCATTTCCAACTCCGTTTCCAGAACAAGCAGCAATTACCAGATCATCAGCATATACCTCGATGGACTCAGACACAGACAGAGATCCCCCGTATAGCCTTAACAGACTGTTGGGGCAAGTGCTGTTAGCGAGCAGCACCTATGAAGACCAGCACGGCACACGAGAGGATGGGAAAGCAACACCACGCCTGGTCGCCTTTGTCTCCCGAGGTACTCATTTAAAATTAGGTCAAATGTCACACACACCTGTTCGAAGAACTGGTCCATGAAGTGGTCCCGGTCAACGATGACGGCCACCTCCTCGTCATCGTCGCTGTCCTTCCCCTGCACACGCAAACAAACACACACATGTTGCGTACGTTGTATGTGTGTACGTCGAACTTATTTCGCACCTTTCGTAGCCAACCGCGCTACGTACGGAGGTGAGGGGGAGGACAACAAAGTGAACACGACATAGGTTCAAGAGAATTGAGTTTTCAATCGACGTTTCTACGGAAACAAGTACACGAGTAAGCGAGCAAACGAGCGGAAGAAATAAAAACCTCGCAGCGAACGCAGAAGCGATCGTCACAGAGCGCACAGGGCGTGGTCGCAGCGTCCCCGCAATTGACACGTGCACACAGAGGTCACCTGCCGATAGACACGTGCACACAGAGGTCACCTGCCGATAGACACGTGCACACAGAGGTCACATGCCGATAGACACGTGTCACCTGCCGATAGACACGTGCGCTCAGAGGTCACCTGCCGATAGACACGTGCGCACGCAGAGGTCACAAAAACAACCAAGATAAAGATCCCCCGCATTGCCTTAACAGACTGTTGGGGCAAGTGCTGTTAGCGAGCACCTATAAAGGCCGGCACAGCACACGAGGGGGTGGGTGGCCGGCACCACGCCCGACCGCCTTTGTCTCCCCAGTGGCGATGTTTACACATCGCACCAGGTACTCATTTGAGGCTGAGTCGACCTAGGGGAAGCTCGGGACCGGTTCAGATATTCGTCACCGGTGTTGGCCGTGAGCGGGAATCGAACCCGGGTCGCCAGGTTCATAGCGCACAGAGGTCACGTGCCGCACGCGTCACTGAGGCCGTGACGTCGTCAGCGATTGTATGAAAACCACAGCAGCGTCTGTGAACCTCATGCAGCTCGAATTAATAACACTACTACTACTATAATTATTATTGATTTCATCATTGCGCTCTTCTACCCACGAATGCCCCACTGAGTATCCAGACTCGTTTTGCAGGGGGGCTCCTGCCGAAGTCGATTGGACATACGTGAAAAAGAGCTTCATGAGGATTATCGGATTCCTCCTCCAGTGCAAATGAATATTCAGATTGTCGCAGCATATCTTCTTGGTTCTTTCGATAAAGTCACGTAGAAGGGAAGTAATAAAATAATAAAAATAAAACATGATAAAATTAAATAATATAATAATCTAATAAAATTATATAATATATTATTTTTATTATTTTATTACTTCCCTTCTACGTGACTTTACCGAAAGAACCAAGAAGATGAATCCCTGCAGTCACGAAAGCTTTAAATCGAAATTTGTCGCGGCATAGTTGTGGGGTCGCGGGAGAGCGATGTTCCCAGTAAACATGGAACGCGTGGCCCAACGTTGAGCCACACGCCAACGTTGGGCCACACGCCAACGTTGGGCCCAACAGGGGGTTGCTCCGTGCAATCCCTATTGAGTAATTTGCAGGTAATTCTTGCAGCGGTGGGATCTTTGACCGACACCGGTGACATCGTGTTTCTTAGCTCCCTCGACCGCGCGCGGAAAGACGAACTTGGCGATGAAAAGTAGCCACGTAGCGACGTGGCCTACAGGGGCCAGGTCTCGCGTAACTACCCAGGTGAGAGGGAAGAGGATGAATCGAATTTCCAAGGGTGACCTGGGGACATCGGTCTGCCAGTTAGAGGGAGCGACGATTCGCTTGGCGTCGAAGGGAAGACCGTCAGGGTAGATGGTGGAGGAGACCGTCAGGGCAGAGTTATGGATCACTGTGAGTCTGTGGGGCTCTGTGCGAGTCTATGGATCACTGTGAGCCTATGGGGGGTTTCTCTCAGTCTATGGGCCTCTGTGTGAGTCTATGGGTCTCTCTGAGTCTAGGAATGGATGGTGAGATTCTGCTGGGGTAGATGTATGGGCCTCTGTTGTGAGTCTGTGAGTCCCTGGGTGAGCCTACGGGCCTCTGTGTGAGTCTATGGGTCTCTCTGTGAGTCTGAATGGATGGTAATGTTCTGCAGGGGCAGAAAAATGGGCCTCTGTTGTGAGTCTGTGAGTCCCTGGGTGAGCCTATGGGCCCCCGTGTGAGTCTATGGGTCTCTCTGTGAGTCTATGAATGGATGGTGAGTTCTGCTGGGGCAGAAATATGGGCCTCTGTTGTGAGTCTGTGAGTTCCTGGGTGAGCCTACGGGCCTCTGTGTGAGTCTCTGGGTCTCTGAGTGAGTCTAAGGCCAAGTGGTTGGTGGTGCAGCAGCTGCGGGCTCTGGTGGAGGGCAGAACGCGTTGGCACGGTGGTGGTGGTGGCGGCAGTGATGGTGGTGGTGGCAGTGGTGGTAGGTGGTGGCGGGTGGTGGTGGCGGTGCTGGTAGTGGTGTCGGTGGAATCAACAACGGTTTTGGCCGCGATGATGATGCCGCGATGTCGATAAAATTGTGTACGTGTGTACGTAGCCAACCGTGCTAATCGGAGGTGCGGGGAAGGACAACAAAAACATAGCATGCAAATGAGAATGCTCATCTTACAATTGGGCCTAATGAGCCACACACACACACACACAACTGTGCACGCGTGATACACAAACTAAAATGCAAAACGATATCAATTTTAAAATAAAAAAAATGATCTATTTATTTAACAGAATCGCCAGGGCGAGTCGTCACGATTCAGCCAGTGTAGCGGCGGTGCGTGTGTCTCGTTACATGCCCGATCATCGTCGAGTAACGCGTTACTTGCATAACATTGCATAACGCGAGGGGAGGGGTCTAAGGCGGGGTGGGGTAGGAGGGAGGGAGCGGTGGGGGGATAGAGGGGGGGGGGGCTGACCCCCCCCCCTCCCGACACCCCGCCCCCCAGCAATCTCTGTGCGTGCTGTCCAATTTCGCAGTGTAATTACGCGTGAGTGTGATCGTGTAATTCCTGACACTATACTTGCATGTGTGTGTGTGTGCGCGCGCGTGTGTGTGTGTGTGTGCCTGCACTTAACTTGTTACACGCTTGTTTATGTACGTGTTTGTGTGTGGGGAGACAAAGGCGGCCGGGCGTGGTGTCGGCCACACCCCACCTCCACCCCCTCCTCCTCCACAATGCGTCATGTTGAACTGTAAAGGTGCTCGCTAACAGCACTTGCCCCCAAAACCTTTGTCTTTGCGTCTGTTGGGGGGTGAAGAGCGGTGGCGCAGTGGTTAGCGCGATGGGCTATGAACCTGGCGCCCCTGAGTTCGAGTCCCACACCCAGACTGAAGAGTTAGTAGCGAGTGAAATCTGAACGTGCGATGGGTCCCCCTTAAGTCAACTCAGGACTATTCTTTTTGAACGAGAGCCTGGCGCTGCGTGTCAGCTTCAACACTGGGGAGACAAAGGCGGTCACGCGTGGTCATGGCCGGTGCGGGGTTTAATAGGTGCTCGCTAAGCAGGTCATGAGGATGACAGAAAAGGGGATTGCTATTTTGTTGTGTGTGCGTTAAATTGGTCTGTGTGTTACATTGCTCTGTGTGTTTGTGTGCTAAATTGGTCTGTGTGTGTTACATGGGTCTGTGTGTTAAATGGGTATGTGTTTGTGTTACATTGGTCTGTGTGTGTGTTAAATTGGTGTGTGTTTGTGTTACATTGCTCTGTGTGTGCGTTAAATTGGTCTGTGTGTGTGTGTTACATTGGTATGTGTGTGTGTTAAATTGGCCCGTGTGTTTGTGTGTTAAATTGGTCTGTGTTTGTGTTACATTGGTCCGTGTGTGCGTTAAATTGGTCTGTGTGTTTGTGTGTTAAATTGGTCTGTGTTTGTGTTACATTAGTCTGTGTGTGTGTTAAATTGGTCTGTGTGTGTTACATTGCTCTGTGTGTGCGTTAAATTGGTCTGTGTGTTTGTGTGTTAAATTGGTCTGTGTTTGTGTTACATTAGTCTGTGTGTGTGTTAAATTGGTCTGTGTGTGTTACATTGCTCTGTGTGTGCGTTAAATTGGTCTGTGTGTTTGTGTGTTAAATTGGTCTGTGTGTGTTACATTGCTCTGTGTGTGTGTTAAATTTGTCGGTGTGTTTGTATGTTACATTGGTCGGTGTGTGTTAAATTTGTCGGTGTGTGTGTTAAATTGGCCCACGCGTGTGTGTGTGTCAAATTCCAAATGTGGATCGGTCGTGTCGTGGTTAGCGCACTGCGCCACGACCTCGGCGACCCGAGTTCGATTCTTCACTCACGACCAGTACTCGCGGTGGCGAATATTTTGAACCGGTTCTGGAACCTCCGCTCGGTCGACTCGGCCTTAACATCAGTAGCTGGTCGCCATGTGTAAATATCAGCATCGGAGAGACAAAGGCGGCCGGGCGTGGTCCTCCTGGCCACATACCCCCTCGAAGTGCAGGGTTGGTGCTCGCTAACAGCACTTGCCCCAACATTATGTTAAAGGCTATACGGGGGGATCTTTGCATTTGGCCATTGTGTCAAATTCCCTGCCGATTAATTATAGAATTGTTTTCCAAGTTTATGGAAAAGCACCACGTACACATATACATCGATACACAAAGACAAAGCCTTCCCCTAGAGCCTTTAACAGATTGTTGGGGCAAGTGCTGTTAGCGAGTAGCACCTATGAAGGCCGGCACGGCACACAAGGGGGTGGGTGGCCAGCACTATGCCCGTCCGCCTTTGTCTCCCCAGTGGCGATGTTTACACATCGCACCAGGTATTCATTTGAGGCTGAGTCGACCTAAGGGAGGCTCAGGACCGGTTCAGATAATCGTCACAGGTGTTGGCCGTGAGCCGGGTTCGTAGCGCAGCGCGCTTGGCACAACACAACTGTTCCCCACACACAGATGCATAGAGACACCCATAGACACACGTAGACACACATAGACAGCACACACACACGTAGGCATCACACACAGCATCCGGAACAATATCCAACACAGACAACACACACACACATCACACCACAGCACACACATAGCGCACACACGGACAGCACACAAACCACACCAAACACAGCATACCATACACAGCATACACGCGGTGATACCGCAACACACCCCCACCCCGCCCCCCCCGTCCCCACCCCTCCCACCGCCTCCCACCGCCTCCCCCCGCCCCCCGCCCCCGTGCCCCCCTCAGCCATGTTTGATGCGGCGCGAGCCCCCACCCCGCAACAGCCACGGGGAGAGAGCGGGCGATGGTGGTGGTGGTGATGATGGTGATGATGATGATGGTGGTGATGATGGTGGTGGTAATGATGATGATGGTGGTGGTGATGATGGTGATGATGATGATGGTGGTGGTGGTGATGATGATGGTGGTGGTGGTGATGATGATGGTGGTGGTGGTGATGATGATGGTGGTAATGATGATGGTGGTGATGCTGATGGCGGTGGTGGTGATGATGATGGCGGTGGTGATGATGGTGGTGATGATGGTGGTGCTGACGATGGTAGTGCTGATGACGATAAGAGTGCTAATAATGACAGTTATGGTGCTGATAATGATAATGGTGGTGATGATGATGGTGATGATGATGGTGGTGATGATGCTGAGGATGGTGCTATTAGTAAGCCCATAGTGACGGTAACGTTGGTGGTGAGTTCGATTCCTGCTCACGGCCACCAACATCGGTGACAATTATCTGAACCGGTCCTGGGCCTCCCCTAGGTCGACTCAGCCTTTAATGAATACCTGATGCGGTGTGTAAACATCGCCACTGGCGAGACAAAGGCGGCCGGGCGTGGTGCTGGCCACCCACCCCCTCGCGTGTCCTCTCGGCCTTCATAGGTGCTCGCTAACAGCACTTGCCCCAACAGTCTATTGAGGCTATGCGGGGGAGCTTTATATCTGTGAATTACCCCTGTGTGTAAGTCTGCGTTGTTGTCGTAGGTCCCCGTGTGCTCGTGAACTGCTGGGGCACGGGATGTGCTGTCCGGTACCACGAGGACCGATCGACCGCTCCTCCTCCACGTATCCCTCCCCCTCACCGCTCTCTCACTCTCATCCCTCTTGCACTCCCGCTTTCCTCGCTCTCTCCCTCCCATCCCCCCCTCTCACTCCCATCCGTCTCTCCTCCCTCCCTCCCTCTCGCTCCCACCCCCTATCGCTCTCCTCCCTCTCTCACACTCCCATCGCTTCGCACCTGCTCCGCAAGTCAGCGTCGTTGGGGAGTGATTTGCTGCTCAAATGAGCATTGAGGCATTGGTGGAAGTTCCACATCGCTGATGCGCGACAGAGTCTGTGCATAGCGTAAATATAACTGCTGACTCCACACACGCAGAAAGTGGTACTCGTTTTATCGACGCCAGGATGGGGGGGGGGGGATGATGGGCTGAGTCAACCCCAGGAGTTCAACTTGTAACTTTCCGATTGGGAAGTCGTTCGCTCGACCGCTGAGCGACCGGGTCCGACAGAAGCATTGCACGTTGCGGCAGCAGCAGCAGCAGCAATGACAGTGGGGTTGGCTTTGTGTGCGCGCGGTTATATCGATAATCGCATAAAAACCGGTAGAGAAAAAAACCAACAACCGGTCATTACCGGTTTGCGACGCGACTCGGCATGTCTAGCATGTCGGCCGGACAGGTCTCGTGCGCGGTTGGGGTGAAGTGTGGGTACCGCTACTCCAGTACCCACACTTTACACGCACGTGTGGGCTGGCCAGGAGCTGTGGACGAGCTGGGAGGCCGCGCGGCACCACGCGGGGAGCGCATTCGGAGTGGAATGCTGCTCTCCTGACAGCAGTCGCGTGATCGAGCAGGTGCTGCGCCTGTATCTATTTTTTTTGTTGTTGTTGCACATGCTAAGCCGATCTAGGTGGGGGGGGGGGGGACCCGGGACCGGTTCAGATATTTGTCAACGACTTTGGGCGTTAGCGGGATTCGAACACGTCCAGTGGCCGGTGCAGCCCTAACCACTGCGCCACCGCTCTCCACAACACACGCGCACACACACACACAGACACTGCTACGTACGCAAATAAATATACGTCGAGTACACACACGCAGACACAATAACAGTGCTCACACACGTGTATTCACACATCGCACAAAGACACAATACAAAGATCACCCTATAGCCTTCAACATGCTGTTGGGGGCAAGTGCTGTCAGCGAGCACCTATTAAGGCCCGTATGGTACATGAGCTAAAGTGGCGAGCACCACGTCCGGCCATCTCTGTCTGCCGAGTGGAGGCGATGCTTGCACGTCGCACCCAGGTACTAATTTGAGGCTGAATCGACCTAGGGGAGGACCAGGACCGGTTCAGACAATCGTCACTGCCCCGTGTTGGTGGCCGTGAGCGGGAGTCGAACCCAGGTGGCTGGTTTCGTAGCTTGGCGCGCTAACCGCTGCACTACCGCTCCCCACACGCACACAAACACACGCGAATGCAAATATAAATACACACAGACAGACAAAGGCACGCACACGCGGACACACACGAGCGTGGAAGACGCACCACACAGAAGCGCCCGTATACAAAGATCACCCAGAAAGGCTCCACCGATTCTGGGGTCAAGCGCTGTCGGCGAGCGCCTTTGAATTCCTGGCACCGTGCAGCTAGGCAGGGATGTGGTGGCCAGCACCACCACACACGGCTGCGTTGTCCCACGCCACAATGAGGTCTTCATTTAGGGCTGAATCTACCTTAGGGGGGGGGTGTGAGGACCAGTTCAGATGTTCGACGTGAGCTGGAATTGAACACGGGGTTTCCAAGTTCGTAGGCGCATTGCGCTAACCACTTAGGCTATCGCTCACCATACACACACACACATAAACCCGGACACACACAAACACATACAAAGATCCCCTGTGTAGCCTTTAACGGGATATTGCGGCAAGTGCTGTTAGCGAGCACCTATGAAGGCCGGCACCACGCCCGGCCGCTTTTGTCTCCCGAGTGGCGATGTTTACACGTCAGAACCAAGTACTGATTTGAGGCCGAGTCAACCTAGTGGAGCCCTAGGCACCGGTTCAGATAATCGCCACTGGTGTTGGCCGTGAGCGGGAATCGAAGTCGGATCTCTGGGTTTGTAGCTGCACTGCCGCTCCCCCATTAGGGATAGCACACACACGCACAGAGACGTTGACATGGATATACACACAAAGACATAAGAGACACAAATACAGACACGCATATAACACACACACACAGACGCAGAGGCACACACATGCACACTCACGCACACAGACAAATAGACAGACGCACACTCACAAAGACAGACGCACACACACACACATGACAGTCACACACACATGACAGTCACACACACACAGACACATACAGACACACACCATAAACTCGTACAATGAGACACACATGAGGGCACGGACACGCGCACACACTCACACCGTGACACACAAACCGAGGGACAACAGGCAGTATGGAGCAAGACTGGAGGCTTTTGCGGATTTCAGTCTCTCGCCCCGTGCCGAGCAGAAACAGCTGGGCTCCTCCAGCCCCTCCCCCACCCCCCCTTCACCCCACCCCCCTCCACCCCCCCCCTACTCCCATACACCCCCTCCCCTCGCTACCGTAGCCGGGTTATGCAGAGGCGGTTGCGATAGTGATGGTGGTCATGGTGGTGGTGATGATGATGATGGTTGGTTGGTGCTGATGGTGGTGGTGGTATTGGTGATGACGGTTGGGTTGGTGGACGATTGGTGATGTGATGATGATGGTGGTGGTTGGTCGGTTGGTGATGAAGATGGTTCGTGATGGTGATGATGGTTGATTTGGTGATGATAATGGTTAGTGGTGATGATGATGATAGTTGGTTGCTTCTGACGATGCTGATGATGGTGGCGGCCAGACACAAATGAGGCTATCGCATCGCGCAGACCACACAGAGAGTGAGACGCGCACACACACACAGACAACAGCAGCAGCAGGAGGAGGAGCAATGATGCTGTAGCTCACCGCCTTCAGATCCTGCATTCGGTCCTTCATGATGCCGGCAGGCGCAGCGGGTATCTGGCTCTCGGCGCCTCTCTTTCTCCGTGATCTCTGCCACTACCGCCACTACCGCCAATGCCGCCGCCGCCGCTGTCGTAGAAGGAGAGACGGACCCGGGGCGAAGAACGGTGGGGAGAGAGAGGGAGAGAGCAAGAGAGAGGAGGAGGAGGAGAGATGGGGGAGGGAAGGAGAGAGAGAGAGAGGGGTGGGTGGGTGGGGGAGAGAGAGAGAGAGGGGGAGCTGGAGAGAGGGCGGAGAGAGAAAAGAGAGATAAATGGGGGGAGAGAGGGTTGAGGGCAGGGAGAGAGATAGATTGAGAGAGGAGAGATGGGAGACGCGGGCAGACAAGAGATAAATGGACGGGAGCTAGATGAGGTGGAGTGAGACGGGAAGAGAAAGAGAGAGAGCGAGCGAGCGAAGGGAGCTGGAGGGAGAAGAAAAAGAAGAATAGAGGGAGAGATAGGGAGAGTGAGAGGGGGAGAGAAAACGGACACGAATGGGCGTGACGATGCCAGTGCCGCTGCTGCGCTCCGGGAATCGATCGTTGCTCGGAATGAACACGCACGCGCAGGAGAGGGAGGGGAGAGCGTGGAGAGAGCTTGGAGAGAGCGTGGAGAGAGCGTGGAGAGAGCGTGGAGAGAACTTGGGGGGGGGGGGGTTTGAAAGCGTGGAGAGAGTGGAGCGGGGAGCGTGGAGAGAGCGCAGAGAGGGAGAGAGAAAGGGAGGGAGAGAGGGGAGCGAGCGTGAGTGCGTTGGAGATGGATGGGAGAGACAGAGAGAGAGAGCGGGCAGGGAGGGGAGAGCGAGGAGGGAGAGGGATGAAGGGAGCGTGGGGAGAGAGAGGGGGGAGAGCGGCACAGGGGGAGAGAGAGCGAGGAGTGGGGAGAGCGAGGGTATGGACGTGAATACGAACACGGGCACGAGTCTGCGAGAATGGATGCCACATAACGCATGCATGAATGTGTCTGGGAGGGTGGGGGTGATGGGGGGGGGGTGGTATTTCATTGGGGGGGGGGAGGGTTGGGGGGCACGGGTATGGGGGGGGGGCGTTGGGGGGGGTGAGTTACAATGGGGATTCTTCACCGAAATTTCGGCTTTAAAAAAAATGCGTCAAAAAAATTGACATCCGTCCAGAGCCACGAGCTGACAATTGCTCGAGGAGGGGGGGGGGGGTGTGTATGTGTGTGTGTGTGCGTGTGTGTACGTGTGTGTGTACGTGTGTGTGTGTACGTGTGTGTGTGCGTGTGTGTGTACGTGTGTGTACGTGTGTGTACGTGTGTGTGTGCTTACGCGTGTGTGTACCTTTATGTGTGCATACGTGTGTGCATACGTGTGTGTACGTGTGTGTGTACGTGTGTACACGTGTGTGTGCGTGTGTGTGCGTACGTGTGTGTGTACCTTTATGTGTGCATACGTGTGTGCATACGTGTGTGTACGTGTGTGTGTACGTGTGTACACGTGTGTGTGCGTGTGTGTGCGTACGTGTGTGTGTACCTTTATGTGTGCATACGTGTGTGTACGTGTGTGTACGTGTGTGTGTACGTGTGTACACGTGTGTGTGCGTGTGTGTGCGTACGTGTGTGTGTAGGTGTGTGTGTACCTTTATGTGTGCATACGTGTGTGTACGTGTGTGTGCGTACGTGTGTGCGCGTACGTGTGTGTGTACGTGTGTGTGCATACGTGTGTGTGTACGTGTGTGTGCATACGTGTGTGTGCACGCGTATGTGTGTACGCGTGTGTATTCGTGTACGTGTGTGTGTGTACGCGTGTGTATTCGTGTACGTGTGTGTGTGTGCACGTGTGTATTCGTGTACGTGTGTATGTACGCGTGTGTATTCGTGTACGTGTGTGTGTGTACGCGTGTGTATTCGTGTACGTGTGTGTGTGTACGCGTGTGTATTCGTGTACGTGTGTGTGTACGCGTGTGTATTCGTGTACGTGTGTGTGTGTGTGTACGCGTGTGTATTCGTGTACGTGTGTGTGTGTGCACGTGTGTGTCCGCGTGTGTTTGCATTATGGGTGTGCACGTATGTGCGTGCACGTGTTCGAGTGCACGTGTCCACGAGTGGATGTTGAACTTCTTTCGCACCGTACGTAACCAACAGTGCTAATCGGAAGTGGCGTGTATGTGCACGTGTGTGAATTACGTATGTGTTTGTCACGGGTGCATTGCTTGTGTACTTGTCTTTGTGTATGTGTGCAGTGGGGAGCGGTAGCGTAGTGGTTAGCGCATTGCACTGCAAACCCAGCGTCCCGGGTTCAATTCATGCTCACGGCCAACACCAGTGACGATTATCTGACTCGGTCCTGGGCCTCCCCTAGGTCGACTCAGCCTCAAATGACTACCTGGTGCGGTGTGTAAACATCGCCACTGGGGAGACAAAGGCGGCCGGGCGTGGTGCTGACCCACCTACCGCCTCGTGTGCCGTGCCGGCCTTCATAGGTGCTGCTCGCTAACAGCACTTGCCCCAACAGTCTGTTAAGGCTACACGGGGGAACTTTGTCTTTTTTGCATCCCTGTGTGTGTACGTGTCTATCCGAGATCTAGTGTGTGCATAATAACATGGGGAGGAGCGGTGGGGCAGTGGTTAGCGCGATGCGCTCGGGCCCCGACGTGTCCCGAGTTCGATTCCCGCTCACGGCCAACATCGGAGACGATTATCTTGAACCGGTCCTGAGCCTCCGCTGCACGCTAACAGCACGTGCCCCCCCCCCCCCCATCAGCTTTGTGTTAAGCCTCTGTGTAACCCTGTACACACGTACACGCGAGTATAGGGATACGACGGGTGCACGCGTAAGTGTATATGCATTCGCGTGCGTGTGTGTGTGTACACGCATAGGCTTCTGCGTGTACACGCCAGCTCTGAAAATAATCATCACCACCACCACCGCGAGGTCGGTTAAATCCATTCCCCTGGGAACCATGACGTCACCACAATCAGCATAATCAGCAGGAGCAGCCGAGGACGTGGTGACGTCACACAGCTCTGACGTCACCACGCACTCAGCCGCGTAGCCGCTGCTCCGGGCTCGGTGGGGGGGGGGTTCACAAATGGCCACGTCCGAGACACTGAAGCCGATAATCGCCGAGGAGGCCTTGGGTTTCGTGACCGTGGTTCGGCCGCCCACGACTGATGCTCCACACGCCGTGTTGGCAGTAATTGAAAACGCACGGACGTCAATGACGCCGTGCTGTGCGGCTGCGAAGGGGCCGTTGCCTGAAACGTCGTCATAATTCTATGCGTGCAATGACATTGACGAGTGTGTTGTGTGGAGAGCTGATGTCGGCAGCACAGCCATCAGTGACTCGCAGAGACCCATACACTCGCATAGAGACCCATAGACTCACACAGAGACCCATTGACTCACACAGAGACCCATACACTCACACAGAGACCTGTAGACTCACACAGAGACCCGTAGACTCACACAGAGACCCATAAACTCACACAGAGACCTATAGACTCACACAGAGACCAATAGACTCACACAGAGACCCATAGACTCACACAGAGACCCATAGACTCACACAGAGACCCATAGACTCACACAGAGACCTATAAACTCACACAGAGACCAATAGACTCACACAGAGACCCATAGACTCACACAGAGACCCATAGACTCACACAGAGACCCATAGACTCACACAGAGACCTATAGACTCACACAGAGACCCATAGACTCACACAGAGACCCATAGCATCACACAGAGACCCATACACTCGCATAGAGACCCATAGACTCACACAGAGACCCATTGACTCACACAGAGACCCATACACTCACACAGAGACCTGTAGACTCACACAGAGACCCGTAGACTCACACAGAGACCCATAAACTCACACAGAGACCTATAGACTCACACAGAGACCAATAGACTCACACAGAGACCCATAGACTCACACAGAGACCCATAGACTCACACAGAGACCCATAGACTCACACAGAGACCTATAAACTCACACAGAGACCAATAGACTCACACAGAGACCCATAGACTCACACAGAGACCCATAGACTCACACAGAGACCCATAGACTCACACAGAGACCTATAGACTCACACAGAGACCCATAGACTCACACAGAGACCCATAGCATCACACAGAGACCCATAGACTCACACAGAGACCCATAGACTCACATAGACTGAGCGGTGATTAAACCGGGTTCTCAAGGGTCGTGAATTGATGGTATCAGCTCGGTCACCAATGAGTGCACAAAAAAAACCGCCCACGACTTTCAATTTGGTGCGTAATCGAATTGAAAGCATTTCGCGTACACTGTAGAACCCCCCAACGACCACCTCCATAGAGCCCACGGTGTAGTGTATAGTGTAGTGTATAGTAGTGTAGTGTATAGTGTAGTGTATAGTAGTGTAGTGTATAGTGTAGTGTATAGTAGTGTAGTGTATAGTAGTGTATAGTAGTGTATAGTAGTGTAGTGTATAGTGTAGTATATAACAGTGTAGTGTATAGCAGTGTAGTGTATAGTAGTGTAGTGTATAGTAGTGTATAGTAGTGTAGTGTATAGTAGTGGAGTGTATAGTAGTGTAGTGTATAGCAGTGTAGTGTATAGTAGTGGAGTGTATAGTGTAGTGTATAGTAGTGTAGTTAATAGTAATGTAGTGTATAGTAGTGTATAGTGTAGTGTATAGTAGTGTAATGTATAGTGTAGAACCCCTATATACAGTTCAACGTATTCGCATATTGACCATTCCCCTGTTAACGACAGGCTGCTGTCGGTGCAGTAAATATGAATGAATGCATCGATGAACCACGATTCTTTCAATATTATGTTCTTATGTTGTTCGTATCTTTATGTATTCATATTCATTGTTTAAATATTACAACGTACATTTTTTTGGGTGAAAGAAGGGTCACTTTCGATGCTATTGGAACGCATGAAGTCTTTAACGTGCATTTCTTATACTCGCTTAACGACCAAATCACTTAACGATCGGTTTTGTGGAACCAATTACCGTCGTTAAGAGGGGTTCTACTGCACTTTACAGAGACGGGGTGGGGCTGGCAGGGTGAAGAGGGCGAGGGGCAGGGGGAGAGGGGGGACAAGGTGGGGAGGGCGAGGAGGAGAGGGGGGGGGTGAGGGCGAGGGGTAGGGGGAGAGGGGGGGGGCAGGGCGGGGAGGGGCAGGGGGAGAGGGAGGGTTGAGGAGGGCGAGGGGTAGGGGGAGAGGGGGGGGGAGGGGCAGAGGGGGGGTTAGGGTCGGGAGGGCGATGGGGAGGGGAAGAGGGGGGGGCAGGGTGGGGAGGGGGCGGGGCAGAGGAGGGAAGGGCGTGGGGGTGGGGCGGGGGAGAGGGGGGTAGGGGCAGGGTGAGAGGGGGTGCGAGGGGCAGGGGAAGAGGGGGGGGCCGGGTGGGGAGGGGGCGGGGGAGAGGGGGGTGGGGCTATTTCTCGTACCTTTAACTCCAGAGACTTCTAAAGGAGACGCAGAGGGACACAGACAGCCACAGAGTCACAGTTCACTCAGGAAAGCCTCAGCGTGTATCACGACTCTCTTTAAGGAGAGTCACAGATACTCAGAGATAGAGGCAATGCTTCCCTGGCGCTTCTCAATGCTTCTGCGATGCTTCTCCAGTGCTTGCCTCCCTTGACCTTCTTCCATCTGTCCCCCTTGTTGACAGTGCCACGCTCTGGGCTCATTCTACATCTGGGCCGTGATCCGTTTGGAGGCGATGAGCGTGTGATGTGTAAATCAAACGCCGAGATCCATCAGCCTCTTTGCAGATGACACTGATTTCCCCCCCACCCCCCTCCTCCCCCACTCCCCTCCCCCCCTTAACCCCCCCCCCATCCCTCCAGCATGGCTTTTAGCAGCCGCCTGAGTGTTCCGTCACAGAACCACCAGGCGCTTTAATCGACACCTGGGAATAACCTCGCGAGACAGAATGAGAGAGGAGAGAGAGAGAGAGACACACACAGATCACCCACGTGGCCTTACGCCAGTGTTCTGGGAGGAGGGGGGCCACTCTCGCCGATAAGACATCATGAGCGTGAGGTCCGCCACACCATTTGAAACCATTGGGGGTTTGACAGCAGCACGATGGTGATGATGGAGGGGGTGGTGTCATCATCTGTGTATTGTTGGGGGCCGCACTAAAGGCCGTCTAGATGCCGACAGCGACCCCCGCGGCTCTTGCGCTGAAAAACGTTGCCGTACGTGGACACGTGGTGTGGGGTCGGGGACTGTTTGCGAGCGCCTATTAAGGCCGGCACGGCGCGCTGCGCCGCCGAGAATCTGGCGAGGTGGGAGAGTAAATCGCTCAATTGGGGTTCATTGCACAATCCGAGTGAGTTACCAGCGCCCCCCCCTCCTCCCTCCACCGCAGCCCTTTTACTGAGCCGCATTGAGCCGCACAAGGACAGCTGCTGGCACTGGGGGTGCCCCTTTCAATTTGTCTCCCTGTGTCTCGACGGTGGCTAGGAGATGTTAACTCCCTCGCCTGGTCTACAGGAGGTCGTGGGTTCGATCCCGACCTTGACGGCTGTTGTATATTTGGACTGTGCGTGTCTCTCTCCCCGTGGTTGAGTGGATTTTTCTCCGGGTCCTCCAGTTTTTTCCTCCACATTTAGAATCAACATCACGCGTTCAGAGTATTTGGCTGCAATACATTTCCACGTGATCAGTCCACTTCGTTAAAGCAATCATTTGTGACCAGGTCGCTTCTGAAAAAAGAGCTACATAGCTCAGTGGGCTTTACCTGGTAAAATAAAACATAAAGTTTCTGTTTAGTTTTTTGGTATCTACCTGCTCCTCCTATCTCTCTATTTCTCCCTGTGTATCTGTTCCTCCCAGTGTCTCTTTGCTTCTTCCTGTGTCTCTGTTCCTCCCTGTGCCTATGGTCCTCTCTCGTGTCCCTCCCCTTCTTCCTGTGTCTCTGTTCCTACCCGTGACTCCACGCCTCTCGCCGTAACTCACCGCAGGTGTTTCGCTGTAAAACCGTTGCGTGATTATAGGAGATGCAGCACAACGCGTGCTGCAAGAGACTAATGATGCTCATTAGGCACAGAGTGAGAATTAGTCACACACACAAAGACAAATATTCTCCCGTATAGCCTTTAATAGACTGCTGGGGTAAGTGCTCTGAGCGAGCACCGTTCTGGGCCGGCATGACACACTAGACCGTGGGTGGCCAACACCGCACACCGGCCCGCCTTTATCTCCCCAGTGCTGATGTTTATACACACCGCACCAGGTATTATATTAAGGCTGAGTCGACCTAGGGAAAGCCCAGGGACGGTTCAAGAACATTTTTCACAAATGTGTCAGTCGTGAGCGGGTATCGCACTCGGGTCACCTGGCCTCTAACCTACCCTGACCCTGACTATATTTCACCAAACGCTCCCACCATAAACCCACCACCCTCGACTCATCCAACCCTACCCACCTCATTCGGTGCCGAGATGTTAACTTCCTCGCCTGGTCTACAGGAGGTCGTGGGTTTGATCCCGACCCTGACGCCTGTTGAAAATTTGAAATTTTTGCATGTTCCCCTCGTGGTCGCGTGGGCTTTTCTCCGGGTCCTCCGGTTTTTCCCACCACATTTAGAAACACGCGTTTAGAGTATTTGACTGCTATAAATCTTCACACGACAAACCACTTCGTTGAGCTATCATTTGTGGCCAGGACGCTACTGAAAAATAGCTTTTTAGCAGCTCAGAGGGCCTTACCTGGTTAATTAAAAACTGTTTCGTTTTAGTTTCTATTCTCTGCTGTTCCCTCCCTCCTTAACCATAGCCATGGCATCCCACCGTGACCTTGACCCTCACCTTGATCCTAACCTTCCCTCCCCTACCCCTTTCATGTAGTGGGCGGATCGTGTCCCCCAAGTGGAAGCGTTTCAAAGGGCTCCAGGTGCTGTGGAAGGACACAATTCGGCTCAACACCGCCATCTGGCGGCAGTGACACGTGCAGTGCACGTGGCGTGGTGCACCGAGCCCCGGCCACATCGGCGCGTGATCTCCGTTGCGTGCTGCGAGTCGTGGTGGTGATCGTGCTGCTGCTGCTGCTGGCTGTGATGATAGTGATGGTGATGATGGCGATGATGGTGATGATGGTGATAATGATGGAGGAGGTGGTGGTGGTGATGACGATTAACCTGCGCGCGTTGCCCCATGGAGGTCTGGCCGGGAGTCGATCGGTGCTGTTGGTAGCTGGGAGATTTTGCTTTCAGCATAAGCTGTGGTGACCTGCTCACGGCCAACACCAGTGATGATTATCTTAACCGGTTCTGGGCCTCCCCTAGGTCGACTCAGCCTCAAATTTAGTACCTGGTGCGGTGTGTAAACATCGCCACTGGGGAGACAAAGGCGGTCGGGCGTGGTGCTGGCCACCCACCCCCTCGTGTACCGTTGCGGCCTTTATAGGTGCTCTCTAGCAGCACTTGCCCCAATAGTCCGTCTAAGGTTATACTGGGGATCTTTGTCTTTGTGTTTATATGTGTGTAGTGACAGGGAATGAGTCACTGGAGCGCGTGCCGCTGGGACATTGGTAGACAATGGGATTGTGGGTAGCGGCGCGTGCTACCAGTCGCACCTGTGGACGAGGCACGGAGCCTTCTGGGAGATCCAGAGGGGGGCGTGGCCGAGGGCGGAGCCTGGCCACGCTGGGCAGGATAAAAGGCGAGCCCCGACTCACAGTCGGGGCTGTTGCGAGCTGGAGTGGAACTCGTCGTTGTGATCATCGCAATCTTCAAGCTGTGGGTCTTGCAGCGTGTTGGCTGTCCCGACCCGGTATGTGGTTATCCCCTGAGGCTGTGAAGGCCGGAATAAAATAAAGAGTACCTCCTACCAGTGTCTGTGAATTAGCACACGATATATGTTTCGTATCCATTGCTTTGCACTAGGGAGACAAAGGCGGCTGGGCGTGGTATTGACCAAACACGCCACTTTGTGTACCGTGTCGGACTTCAGCTGGCGAAGAGCACTTCCCTCAACAGTCCATTGAAGGCTATACGGGGGATCTCTATGTGTACGTGTCTGCGTGCCTTTCCGTCTGTCGCACTCTTAGCGCTTAACCGGATTTGTCACTGCCCTCTGTTTATTTCTGTCTCTGCCGCTAAACCCGCGTGGGTGCCCTCCAGGCAATTGCCCTGGAGGGCACCGCGTGGCTGCAGGCGAGTCGATAGCGTGGTGGGGAGAGGACCACACGTGGCAAATTCACCACAAACACCAGACACGTGTGGTCGTGGCGTCACCATCGTCATCATCATCATCATCAATCACGCTCCATTATCCTCCGTAATCACCACATCACCACCACCATCACCACCATCACCGCCATACTCAATCACCACCCACCACCGTCATCACCATCAAAGACAAACAAATCCCCCGTATTGTCTTAATAGATTTAATTTAAATTATTTTATTTTATACCTACGTGACTTTACCGAAAGAACAAAAGAGTATGGATCTCTGCAGTCAAGAAAACTTGAAATATATATTAAAAATTCTAATCTAGATCTTAACAGATTGTTGGGGCAAGTGCTTATAGCGAGTAGCACCTATGGAGGCCGGCATGGCGCATGACGGGGTGAGTGGCCAGCAACACGCCTGGCCGCCTTTGTCTCCATAGTGGCGATGTTTCCACACCGCACCACCACCACCACCACCGTCATCACCATCATCATAAAAATCGCCTAAACAAACTACAGCAGCTCCTTTAATGCCACAGCAAACCACCACCACACCTTACGCATCTGGGATCGTTGTGGTCATAGTTATACACCTACACGTGCACAGCACTGCTCGCTCATTCACACTCACACACACACTCGACCGGACGGGCATTGGTGGTGGCTACGCTGCTGCACGTGGCTGCCTGTAGTCCACCAACTGTGGAGGCAGGATGGTGCTGAAGCGTCGTAGCTGCCCAAGGTCCTGAATGTAATGTCGCTGTCCATGGTGCTGAGTGGGATTTCACTGTCCAACGTAAGTTACTTACACCATGTCTGGCCCATATGGAAGTGTAGGCCAAATACCTTCTAGAGGCGCTCTCTACTGGAGGCTCTTCCACCAGCAGTGGCATGACGTGAGCAATTGCAGGGCTGCACCTTTAGGGCGGCACAGTGGTGACATTTGCGCCACAGAAGAAGAAGAGCCTGGGTTCGATTCCCAGCTCGAATATCTGACTGTGTGGAGTGTGTATGTTCTCCCCCTGTTATGCGTGGGTTTCCTCCTAGCCCTACAATTGTTTTGCAAGGTAACTGGCATTGGCCCAATCATCCCAATGCTGAGAAATCGCCAGAAAATTACAGCTGACAACATCACTCCCCCCCCAAACTGCAAAACACTTGGCAGGACCCTTCTGAAAGAGAGTTTTGAGACTCAGCGAGGCTTTCCTGGGTAAACGAGCGTAGCTATAAAGTTGCTATTTTCATCCCCTTCCTGTGCAAATATAGGTTATCTTGATATTCCCTTTTGCTGAAGATGTGGACCCCGTTATGTGAGGTGGGGGGGGGGGGGGTCTTCTGTCCACAGGGGCCTCGCGGGGGACCCGTCGGGGCACACTGCACACCTCCACGGAGCAGAAGCTCTTTAACTTAAATCTCGGGATCGACAACCTGGCCAATCTGGTGGCCACTGCCTCTGCCCGAGCCCCTGCCAGGGTGAGACCGAGGATCCCAGAGGGGGACCGGAGGGGATGGGAGACCCTGATAGCCTGCTACTGAATTACAGCATGGACACTAATTCCTGTTATAATCTTAACCCTAGACTTAGCTTACAGCCCACAGCTTTGGCCCCATCTTTTATCCAGATCCACGACTCTATCACATTTTCCCTTATTCCCGGGCGGTCTGTGGCTATGCACGAGGGTTTGTGGATCACTGCACAAATGCGGTGAAACTCCCTGTCCATGGGCGTGAAGGTGCCATACCCGGGCTCGCCAGAAGGCGGTACAGCAGAGTGCGGACTAATCACTATTTGTTTGGGGATATAGCGTTGCCCCCTCGCACGAGTCGGTTTCTCCGGGTGGGGTGCTCCGAATTCCTCCCAGACGCATGCGCAACTCATTGATCGGCTGATGATGAAGACGACGAGGGACCTTGACCCCGTGCCCCAGTTCGCCCTGCCACTCTTCGATGCCGTACCTCGGGGTCACGAGGTACGGCATCGAAGGAGGAGTTGGGACGCCGCGTGGCTGTCTTGGCTGGAGCAGCACTTGCTCTTTGCCCGCCCTGCGCGCCGGCCCGTCTTTGTCTCTCCACGGTAGTGGCGATGATGATGATGGCGATTAGCTGTGATGCGTGGGTTATTATCGGATTAGTGCCGGGGCGAAAGGGGTCATTCTGGGCGTGTCGAGCCGCCTGTGTGAAATACACAAAGTGCAAGATTCTGTTCCCACTGCACCCCCCCTCCCTCCCTCTGCTCCACCATGTCTCCCTCCTCCCCAGTGTCCCCATACCACCCCATATCCCTCATTCTTCTTCGTCTCAGCCCTCCCCCCGCCCGTGCCCCTCCAATTCTCCCCGTGAAGCCCTTCTCCTTTCGTCCCCCCCTTCTCTCTCATGCCCCCCACCTTCTCCCCAGCGTCTTCCCTCTTCCCCTTTGTCTCCTCTCTTCTCCACCGTGCCCCCCCCCCCCTTCCCTTCTTTGTCTTCCCTTCCCGGTGCCCCCCCCACCCACCCACCCCGCAGTGGTGCTGCGGGCGTTGTGTCTTCTCTCGTCCTCCGTGCTGAGCCACCCGGCCAGGCACCTCGCAGAGGCGCTCAGAGCCGTACTCAGTTGTAACCTACCCGGCGAGTGGAAACCCCTAACGGTCTAACGGTGGCGAGATAGTAATAGGTTTTTACCCTTTTAACTGGTACAAAATCTGACACCTTTATACAAGGCATCATGTTTGCAATAACCTCAACACAAGAAGTCAAAATGCAAACAAAAAGAAACAACTCTGATGATGATAAAGATATGCACTGTCCTTGAAGTTGATTGGTCCACACCCGAGACAGCTTTCTTTAGAGCCTATCTTTATCATAATCAGAGTTGTTTCTTTTTGTTTGCATTTTGACTTCTTGTGTTGAGGTTATTGCAAACATGATGCCTTGTATAAAGGTGTCAGATTTTGTACCAGTTAAAAGGGTAAAAACCCATTACTATATTTTGCCACTGGTAAAGGAGATCTCATAGTGCGGTGGCGAGATGTTAACTACCTCGCCTGGTATTTTTTGTATTGGGTGCAATTGTGAACAATAGCCATATCAGACCGTACATCTAATAATTGGCATACTCATTGGTGCACTGCAAACTCAAAGACTTACCCCTAGAGGCGTGCGGTGAAGTTAGGATATGTCCACGTGCTCGGCATTTGAAGGCCCAGAGACCGAAATCGGTGATTTCGCCGACAATGTGTTCAGGGAGGCAGTTCCATATCCGGACAGCAGAGTGTAGAAGGGAGCTTCTGTCCAGAGAGCAATGTTCTTGCAACTTGGGGAGGGGGGCAATTGCGTGACTTGAAAGGGGGTGTGTACAATCGGGTGGCACTGCGTCTTTCATATTGGGGTGGTAGCATGGCCTGATGGTCTGTGGTGGGGGGGGGGGGGGTGATGGTTGGTGTGTATTTTGTACAGGGACCGTGACAGCAGCAACGTGTGAAAGGTGTTGCCGGCTGTGGATGGTGAGTTGTGTGCTGGCGGTGGCTTAATCAACACCAATTATTTTCAACGCCTTCCCCTGGATGTAGTCGAGAAGGTTGCGGTGATTTGGTGGGGCGTTCATCCAGCACAAAAAGGCGTGCTCCATGATACCGCGGACTTGAGCTTTGTAGTCTCTGGCTCGGCCCTCTGTGTCAGGTTTGTTGGCCACCTTTCTCAGTTCTAGATTTGAAGCTTTCGTGACTCCATGGATTCATACTCTTAGGTTTTTTCGGTAAAATAATAATTATTTCTATTATTTTAATTTTAATCATTTATTTTTTCCTCCGTGACTTTACCGAAAAAACCTAAGAGTACTTTTCTTAGTGGGCCCAGTTTCTGTCCAGCTCTGATGGAGATATTGGTGAGATGTTTGGACCACGTCAGCTTGCTGTCAATGGTGACACTGACAATCTCGAGCTTGTCGGTTGATGCAAGCTGACAGTCACCAAAATGTAGATCCAGCTTAGATGAAAATCTCTTCCGAGATCGTGTCATGGTCTGGCACTTTGTTGGTTCGAAGGTCCATTTGTCTGCCCAGATGGTCATTTGATGAAGATCCCTGGTTCAGGCTAGGCTGCCACTGCGTTGCTTTCTGCAGATACAGATACAGTTGATTTATAATTGCCCTGTGAGCGAAGAAGTAAAAAGACTGTCAAATTAAAGCGACGTTTGCAACAGGTCTAAAAAAATTATGAATACAATAAATACCGCAATGAAAAAAGTCAGCAAATAAAAAAAATGTACAATATATTACTTGATAATTGTTTTTTTACCCTTTTATCTGGCAACAAAACTGACACCTTTTTTACAAGTAATCATGTTTGCATTGACCACAATACCCGCAGTCGGAATGCAAACAAAAAACATAACTCTTATAATGTAGGCATTGTCCTTGAAATTGATTGGTCCACACCCGAGACAGCTTTCTTAGAGCCTAGTCTCACATGGTGTTGGACCAGATGACGAATGATGAATTAAATATGTAACTATTTAACAACAGGTCTGACGCTGTCTTTCCGACAGACCTGTTCTTCACCTGAGGACGGCTGCTTGCGTTGTGGCCGAAACGTCGTGAGAATTATTTTATTATGTTTATTTTTTTAATTTTATTATTTCCCTTCTACGTGACTTTACCGAAGGCACCAAAAGGATGAATCCCTGCAGTCACGAAAGCTGTAAATCGAAACCTGCAGGTTATCTTATTGGAGCATAGAGGGTTGAGTCGTCAGCGTTGAGGTAGAGCCGTTTCTCGCAGACATCGATCGGGTCGTCAATGAAGATGGGGAAGAGAAGTTGACCGATAATTAGAATTGATCCTTGTGGTTCTGAGGCCTGGCCGGACAAGACTACTCTGATGGATCTGTTGGAGAGGTCGCTCTGTAGCCAGTTTGGCACGTAGGCCGTTGTGCCACACTTTGTCAAAGGCTCCTTTGATGTCCAGAACTGTGACACAGACTTGTCCAGGGAGCTGTTACCATCCCTGAGAGAAGACATTCAGAAGGTCCGCTGTGCTGTGACCTGGTCTGAATCCAAACTGCCTGCAGGAGATCTGATTGTCGTTGAGCATGTACCTTTGAAGTTGATTGTTCACTGCTGCCTCCATGGCCCTGCTAATGATGCTGAGCAGGGATGTGGGGCGATACTTTGATGGGTCGACTTTGGAGTCCTTCTTGTGTATTGGGGTTACTGAGGGCAGCTTCCATTGGTTTGGAAATACTCCACTTGAGAAGCAGCAGTGGAAGAGGCGATGTTTCGGGCAATGGTCCTACTTCAAAGTACATCAATGGAGAAGGGCCATTGCTCGAAACGTCGCCTATTAGATACTTGTTTCCTTTTAAAGGCCACAGTATAATTGACATACACGATTAGTCTTTTTGTAAATAGATTATAAATCGATCAATCGAAAATAAATAACAATTTTCGATTCATACATATTTTCGATCCATCAATCAATGTCATACAGGACAGTATGCTGAAATCGATCACGAGTTTTTACAGCGCGATTCCCGCAGATGTGACTTTGATCTAATCAATTAATCATTCGATTAATACTGCGATTAATCGATACCTCAAGTACCACGTATTCTATTGGGGGGGGTGGTGTGAGGGGGGGGGGAGGTGAGGGGAGGGGCTGTGAGGGGGAACACGGCGGTGCGTGACGTCACGCACCACGTGCTTGTTCGCGAGCCAATCAGTGGGACGCGGCCCGCCAATCCCAACAGAGGCCTTCAATCCAGGCTTCGCCATCACCAGGGCAACACGGGGGCGAGCGAGGCCGAGCCGGGCCGAGAGCTTATAAAACAGTTAAAAGTGTAACCCGGACGATTAATTATCAAGGCAATAAGCAGTGGCCTCTACTGCCTCGACATGCGCACGGTGCTCATGGTGGCGGAGAAGCCGTCTCTGTCTCAGTCAATAGCGAAGATCCTGTCGCGAGGTGACGGCTTAGGCCCCCCCCCCCCGTTCACTCGCCATTGTCGGTCTCATTGCCCACCGCCTGCCACGGCCTTATCCACTGCCGGATGAAGGTCTACACCACTGGCCGTGTTGTCCGCTGCGGGATGAAGGTCTACACCACTAGCCGTGTTGTCGGTCCTGGCCGTTTGGTCGTACCAGCGCGGGTTCGGTGAAGATCGGTGGGGTGGTGGGGAGTGGTGGTGGTGGTTGTGAGAGCCGTGGAAATTGCCTTATACTCATTCAGATGTCATTCAGATGACACTCGCCACTGATGTTGCCGTGGCTTGGACCGAGTCGTTGCATTGCAAGCGGCAGCCCACAGTGTGCATTGTCGAACTTCTGTCGCGCCGCGCGTAGCCGATCGATAAGGTGTGGCGGGGTTGCAGTCAAAAAGTGTTTCCACTGCTGGATGGGGGGGCTACACGAGGTCGTGTTGGCCGCTGGGGTTGATTGACTCCTCCAACTTAGCAACGCTGGTCAATGTTGACGAGGCGTGATAGGGGGAGCGATAAGACCGCTTCGGGTATGTCTCGCCATCGATGTTAGGTCCTTGGGGTAGTGCGCTAAACGCTTAAACTCACCATCGTTTGTGTTGTTAACTATCCTCTGGGTTCAGTACGTTTGATACTACAGCGTTAACTATTAACACTACATTCGCTACTATGGGTACGGTACAGAGGTTGTTCTCAGGATGCACTTGTCACAGCCATAGTAACGTGGAATGTCGACATTACTATGCCACGAGTAATCGCATCCATGAGCGATGTGGTGATGCAATTGGTTACGCATTGCGCTACGAACCCGGCGACTTGAGTTCAATTCCCGGCCACGGTGAACATCAGAGGCGAATGATATCTGAACCGGACCCCACCCCTTACCAGTCACCACTTCAGAATCCCCACACAGACCACCGTGACGAAGAATGGCCAAACAATATCTCGTAAAACGTAACTCAGTCAATACATTTGCAACCGCAGGTTTAGTTATTAACGCTACATTCAGAGCCGTGGATGGACATGTCACTGTCATAGGAATGTGGCATTTTCACCACTGGCTCTGGAGATGGACACCACTGGTTTGAGTGGGGGAGCCTTGCTTACCTTAATTTTTATTACATTCACGAATAAGGATGTTGAAAGGTGTGGCCGCAGATTTTATTTATTTATTTATCGTGACTTGCTTACCTTTTCGCTCTTGCACTCCTATCGTTTTTTTGTGTTGTAACTCGCTGACCCACCCCTACTTGGACGTCTGTGAAAAAGAGCTTAATATACTCATCGGATTCTTCCAGGATAAATAAATGTTCTGATATTTCCTCCCCGGTGCTGGGTCAATCATACAAATATTGTATGGCGGACCCTAGTGAAAATGAGTCCATTTGGCTTTGCAGGGAAAATAAGTAATGTTCGTAGTATTCTTCGCTAATAATGCTATTTCCGAACCGCACCGGGTCATTATCTACTTCAACCCGCACTAACCACGGTGAAATATCATCAACACCCTTGGGGCATTGTGTCCTTGTGTGCATGTATGTTGAACTTCTTTTACACCATACGTAGCCAACCGTGCTAATTGGAGGTGCGGGGGGAAGGACAACAAAACTAAACACAAAGCAGTTCTAAATAAATTAGTTTTTCAATCTAGATTTAACAGTGCATAGCTCCAGTTGCTTCCTAATATCCGAACGAAGAGCGTTCCAGACGTCCGCAGAGGTGCATTTAAAAGCGCGCGCGGCGGTGACCGTCTTTGTTCGATGGCTAGCCAAAAGCCGCTGCGAGGATGTATACTCTAATTTTAAATTTCGATTTAAAGCTTTCGTGACTGCAGGGATTCATCTTCTTGGTTCTTTCGGTAAAGTCACGTAGAATGTAAATAATAAAATAATTAAAATATATTTTATTATTTCTACTCTAATTTTGTTCGATTGTGCCCCGTTGGCTGTCTCGCAGGCAGCATGACGTCTCGCAAGGGGTTCAACGGTGCGTGCTCGGTGCACGAGTACATGGGCTCGTTCCAGGGGCAGAGCGCGCGCTTCAAGATGACGTCCGTGTGCGGCCACGTCATGACCCTCGACTTTATCGGTACCGGCGTCGTGTTACGAACGCCCGCGCCAACACGCCATGCCAACGCTCGCACTGCCCTAATGCCCACACTGCACTAGCGCACGCTGTGCTCGAACACATGCTATGCACTAATGCCTATTACGGTGTTTTTTCTGGAAGATTTTGCTGGTTTTTCCTGGATTTCTCTGTTGCCTGTAATCACTTTAAGATGTTCTTTGTTCATGTTTTTGTTTGTTGCGGTTGCACCCGAGTCAAGAGCCACATGGCTGACAGGTCTATACCTAATAACTGAATCTGAGAAACTGAAACAACCCACTCTGCATGCTGGATGAGGTTAGTTTGGAGTCTCGTTGATGAAAGCACAGCCACTCCTGTGATGCAATTATGTCTTCGTAGTGGTGGTGCTGGTTGAGGTGTGTGCTCACTCGCAGCACTTGCCCCCCACATTAGATATGGTCTATATGGGGGATCTTTGCGTGTCTTTGTGTGTTAGGCAAATACAACAACTGGGACCAGGTTGATCCTGCAGAGCTGTTCAGCAAGGCTCCTACAGAGAAGAAGGAAGCAAACCCCAAGCTGAGCATGGCGAAGTTCTTGCAGGTGATGACTTGCATACATAGTCATTAACAATTTACATGTCCTTGATTAAAACTAGGTGAGAGCCAATTTAAGATGTGTAGTCTGTTTTCTTCAAGCGAAGATCTATTAAATTTCGATTTAAAGCTTTCGTGACTGCAGGGATTCATCTTCTTGGTTCTTTCGGTAAAGTCACATAGAAGAGAAATAATAAAATAATAAAAAATAGAACATAATAAAATACAATTCTCACGACGTTTCGGCCACAACGCAAGCAGCCGTCCTCAGGTGAAGAACAGGGCTGTCTTTCCGACAGCCCTGTTCTTCACCTGAGGACGGCTGCTTGCGTTGTATTTTATTATGTTTTATTATTATTTTATTATTTCCCTTCTACATGACTTTACCGAAAGAACCAATAAGACGAAATATCAAGATCAGGATGAACGCATTTTAAAACAACAACAACCACCTTGGGGGTGATCGACCAGGAACATATTTCCTCACCGGGGACACCACATCCACTGTTGTCAAGAAATACACAGTGATTTTATGCTAAAATGAGCATTGGGAGAGTACTCATCTCCTGTAGGCTGACGTCACTGCGGCGAAGCCACAGGCATGGCCGAAGGGACGGTGACGTAATTCCTAAACAGTGGGTTTCAATGTAAGTCAATGTAGGCGACCCATCTTCTGGACAATTCTGGCAACGAAATGCAAAAATTTATCCTGGAAGATTGTGGCTCCCATTGCTTTGTATTGGATGTAATTTTTGTAAAAAAAATTGTATGTAAAACGTTAATTCGGAAGGGGCAACAACTTTGCAGCAATGTCCTCGCCAAGAGAACTATTTCGTTTTCAATGTGTTTTTTCGTCCAACGTACCGTTTGGGAGATTCACAGTGTCACGGCCGGATACTTGCACGCTATATATCTATAGATGGCGGCGTGATTTTGTGTGTGTGTGGGATGTAGATCGAGGGCAAAGGATGCGACTACGTGGTGCTGTGGCTGGACTGTGACCGAGAGGGAGAGAACATTTGTTTTGAGGTGAGGTGGCTTTACACCTGGTCTCATTGTTAAACACAGCATAACCCAGCAGTGTAGTTATCTTTAAAATTGTTTGTGTCGTGTAATTACTTACGTGTTTGTAAAGAAGCATGAAAGACATGATCGCTCAGAATCAGTTATTTTTAATATATATTTACACCGCCATTATGAACCTCCCGAACGAACCAGCTGACTTCCTATGAGTTCATACTTTTTTGTCAATCCGCTGCTGGATGAAGGCCTCCCCACACTATTTTACCTTGCTTCACCATCCTGGCCAGTGCAGGTTGATTAAGGGAAGCGGTCTCAGGACCGGTTCAGATGTCACTCGTGAGGGATGTTAGCTGTGGCCTGGAATCAAACTCGGGTTGCTGGGTTCACAAACCACTGCAGCATCACTCCACCCCAACCTGCTATTACATCCGTAGTGTTAATGAACTTGGGGGATGGGGAGGGGGTTTGGGGTGGTGGCGGCACAATGTTTTGTGCACTCCGCCACAACTCCTGACAAATGAGTTTGATTCCCAGCCATGGCCAACGCCAGTGACGAGTTATCCCTGCATCAGTTCCTAGGCCTCATATAACCTTCAAGACAGACACGCCGCCATGCGACAGTGAATTGAATCTGTCATCGACGATTCGAGTGCCGTGTTCGATCAATCGATCGATCGGCGGTTCCGTGCTCGACAGTAGTTTCTCACCACCGCCTCCCAACGGCGTCACACCCTCTGCCACCCACCCCCCCGACTCACCCCCCCTCACCCCTGGCTCGGCAGGTCCTGGACGCCATCGCGCCATATCCAGTGAAGCACGGCTCCGAGCAGGTCGTGTTCCGAGCCAAGTTCAGCGCCATCACCGACACGGACATCCACAACGCCATGAACAAGCTGGCCGAGCCCAACCGCTTTGAGGCGCTGGCTGTGGACGCTCGTCAGGAAGTGGACCTCCGCGTCGGATGCGCCTTCACCAGGTCTCGGCGCCAGCTGCCACGTAGGCGTCGCCACCGTCGCCGCCACTGTTGACATTCAGTGGGGGGTGCAGTGATGATTGTTTCATTTCAGTTTCAGTTTTCATTTATTTGGAATAACCCTGTGAGCCATTCGGCGCTTGATTCGGGTGCAACCGCAACAAACAATATAATTACAAGACGCGTTTTAAATTTACTGTACGCAAACTGAAACATCCCCTACAAAAACAATAAAATGTTCCAGGAAAAGCACCGTTTGTTTATGCTGCGTACTAAACTGTACAAAAAAATCCCATTTTGATTGGATGATGTCTTGTGATCGGAGGGGTGTAGATGGATTTTTACGAATTGGGGTTATGAATTTGCTGTGCCTTCAACGCGCACGTCTTGTTACCACAGGTTCCAGACCAAGTACTTCCAGGGGAAGTATGGCGACCTGGATGCGTCGCTCGTCTCGTTTGGGCCGTGCCAGACGCCGACGCTGGGCTTCTGCGTGGAGCGACATGACCGCATCCAATCGTTCAAACCTGAGACGTACTGGGTGCTACAGGCCAAGGTAGAGGAGACGTACTGGGTGCTACAGGTTAGGGTAGAGGAGACGTGTAGTCGGTGCTACAGGCCAAGGTAGAGGATATGTTCCTGGGTACTACAGGGTAAGGTGAAGATATCGTATATTGGACCACAAAAATCACATTAAATGTGAATTTCGGTGACTGACGTATGTCTGCTTGTTATGCATATGGGTGCGGTGGTACACGTGTGTACAGGTGTTGATTTGCACACGTGTGTGTGGTGGCACGCAAACACGCGTATAGGTGAGCACGGTGGCGGGCCAGGCTCTGACTCTGGAGTGGGAGAGGGGCCGCATGTTCGACCGGGAGGTGGCGCAGACTTTCCTCGCCATGGTGCGGGGAGCCACGGTGGCCAAGGTACAGCTCGCTTGCCATTTGCCACTTCATAAATTGGCGTACGAGCGAAGGTCCGCCGTGCGTAGCATACGGCAATCCGTCGTTTAACGCGGTCGTAGATGCGCTTCTGAAAAGTGCCACGTTAAGGGAAATGTGTGTTGGGGTGAAAAGAAGTTCCCCATAAATAATGTAACGAAAAAGTTTGACGTTATGCTACGTACCACGCGCTCACGGTAAGATGGTGGGATAAATAATTAAGGGTACGCCACCGTGTCACTGTATTATTCTGCATACTGTATCGTGCCGCTCAACCGCGCAGCTCAAGAAAGTAATTTCTCGTCTATTGCACTGGGGGGACAATGGCGGCCGGGCTTGGTGCTGGCCACCTCCTCCGCCTTCGTGTGCGGTGTTGGCCTTCGTAGGTGCTGCTCGCTAACAGCACTTGCCCCAACAGTCTGTTAAAGGCTATACGGGGGGATCTTTGGCTCTTGCCTTTGTGTATGTAAGCGTGTAATAGTCTGTCACAGGAGATGTTGACTATAACTTGGTCTCGGCGTGGGTCAGGTGCTGTCCGTGACTCAGAAGGAGAAGGCGAAACAGCGTCCGTTGGCTCTCAACACGGTGGAGATGCTGCGCATAGCCAGCTCCTCTCTCGGTGAGGGAGTCGCCAATCGCGATCGACCAGGGACGGGGAATTTTCCGGAATGGGGTGCCATGGTGGCCAGATGTTAACTACCTCGCTTGGTATACAGGAGGTTGTGGGTTCGATCCTGACCCTGCCGCCTGCTGTATATTTCGAGTTTGCATGTTCTCCCCGTGGTCGCGTCGATTTTTCTCCGGGTCCTTCAGTTTTTTACCCCACAGTTAGAATCAACAACATGCGTTTAGAGTATTTGGCTGCTATAAATGTCCACATGATAAGCGACTTTGTTGAGCTATCATTTGTGGCCAGGTTGCTTCTGAAAAAAAGGCAATAACTCAGTGGGCCTTATCTGGTCAAATAAATCGTTCGGTTTACTTCATTTCTCACGGCCCGCAGTCGCACGAGGCCTACCGCTTGAAAAAGGGCCCATTAAATGATATTTACCCCTTACTGCAAGAATCCTTTCTGCACTAATTGGGTACGAGAGGGGAAAGTTTTATTCAATTACACGTCTGTAACGGTGGGCGGGGGGGGAGGTGGTGGCGAGAGTGCGGTAACCCTTGTAAAGATGAGCGTTATTGAACTGAACGTTTGCGTGAATAATTATAGGTTAGTATAAAGGTGAACCCTACTCTGGCCCAACGTTTCATAAACAGTGGTGAAAATGAGTGCTAAGAGGATGTTCGGTGGAAAAAAAAAAAGTATCGGTCACGATTGATTCCGGTCTCGTGAAACGATGCGTAAATTGCTATCCTTTAGCC
The DNA here is from genome assembly GCF_965212315.1 of Lampetra planeri. NCBI lineage: Eukaryota > Metazoa > Chordata > Hyperoartia > Petromyzontiformes > Petromyzontidae > Lampetra > Lampetra planeri. The sequence continues at coordinate 4,313,553 of NC_136143.1, forward strand.
CAGTGTTCTTCACTCATTTTCAGTGGAGGAGTGGGGGGGGTCACTTTCGCCAATAAGACATCAGTGCGACGGCCGTCACACTGCCTACAAGGGGTGTTTTCACATTTGTGTATTGTCGGGGGGGCCCCGCACGTCAGGGGCTACACTAAAGGCCACCAGGGGCCGCCGGTGGCCCACGCGGGCCAGTGAGGAACACTGGCATAGGAGCTACTCGCTACCTGCGCTTGCCCCATCAGCCTTGTAAGCCTACACGGGGGATCTTGCGATGAGGAACACTGCTTTAGGAGTTGGTGGCGCGTGTTTGTTGTGCTCATCTCTCCGTGCGTAATGCGAGGCATGGGGCCTCAGCACAGCATGCAGGTGGCGGAACGGCTCTACATCCAGGGCTACATCAGCTACCCGCGCACGGAGACCACCAGCTACCCCGAAAACTTCGACCTCAAGGACGCGCTGCGCCAGCAGGCATCTAGCCCCTTCTGGGGGGACTTGGTAAGCCCGGCGCCGGCCGGATAAGCACTCCGCTCGCCCCACCTCTGATTCGCATTGTTGGCTATGTACGGTGCGAAAGAAGTTCAACATACATGCATACCTCACCGCAAACTTGTCCAACCTCGCCTCGGCTCGCTTGGATTGTTTAGATTATTTTGCTGTTATAAATTTCGTCATATCGGGCCATTTTGTTGAGCTATCGTTTTTGGCTGGGTTGCTTCTGAAACAGAAGCTAATGGCTCAGTGGGCTTTACCTGGTAAGATAACATTAATTCTAGATTTGAAGCTTTCGTGACTGCAAGGATTCATATTCTTAGGTTTTTTCGGTCAAGTCACGTAGGTAAAAAAATTAAAATTAATAAAAGTAAAATAAAATAAAAATCACGACGTTTCGGAGGCTTGTGTTGCCTCCGGAAGACGGAAGCTTGTGTTGCCTCCGAAACGTCGTGATTTTTATTTTATTTTACTTTTATTAATTTTAATTTTTTTACCTACGTGACTTTACCGAAAAAACCTAAGAATAAGATAACATTAGTTGAGTTTTATTTGTATATTTTTTTTTTAGTGATTTGTTTACGTTCCCTATACTTTGCACTCCTATCGTGTTTTTGCATTGTTTGTTGTTGTCACGTTCTGATCTGCCCCTACTGGACATCTTTACAAAAGAGCTTAATAGGTCATCGGATTCCTCCAGTATACATAGGTATTCGGATTCTTATTCTGAACAGCATTTGCCCCAACAGTCTGAAGGCTATACGGGCGGGGAACCTTTGTCTTTGAGTGCGGTTCGCGTGCGTTTTCCGCCCACAGGTGAGGGCCTTGCTGGCCCAGGGCCTGAACAAACCTCGCAAAGGGAGCGACGCTGGCGACCACCCGCCCATCACGCCCATGAGGGCGGCCACAGAGAGCGAGCTGGGTGGGTCTGCGCGGCGCGTGGCGCAGCAAACCCAGGGTCCAGACGGCACCGCTGAGACCATGGGGCTCAAGTTCCGGCTTTCAGATGCCTGCGATTAAACCAACTCAACGCGTTCGTCAATAATTGGTTTTGTGGCCGTAAAGAGAGAAAAAATATATATAATAGGCATTGTTTAGGGCACATGGATAGGCTGGAGAGGTTAAGAGTCCCATCTATGTGCTGTGAAGGTCCATTGCTTGTTCTTTTTAGGGCCACATTAGTGTTGATGAAGGTGTTAAGTCATTTTTGTTTTTGCTCGTGCACCACTGCGAACGTAGCAGCAGCATCGCCACCAAATAAATCGTTGTTTAAAAGCAGGTTCTCAAGTGTGGTGAGTTGAGCTGATGATTTCCCCAAAGACTGGTATAATTAAACCCTATCATAACGTGTTTTTTTGCACTTTAATTTTGCTCAATTTCAGTTCTCAAAATGAGAATTTCGTGACATGGCACGTGCTCGAGTGAGTGAGCGATTGAGCACCTAAGTGGGTGAGTGAGCGAGCGAGTGACTTATTAAGACAGTGGCTGAAGGAGCGTGCAAGCGAGCGCCTGAGTGAGTTAACGAGCGAGTGTCTTGAGCGAGTGACCAGTTGACGAGCGAGCTACAACCGAGCGTGTGAGCGAGTTTACGAGCGTGCGGTTTTTAATCACCGGACGTATTTTTGTTTCTTACAATCGCCAGGTGGCGACGCGTGGCGTCTGTACGACTACATCGTACGGCACTTCATCGCCACGGTGAGCGAAGACTGCCGCTACCTGCTCACCACCATCACGCTGTCGCTCGCGTGCGAGACCTTCCACTGCGTGGGCAAGACGCTCGTGTCGGCCGGTACGTCGGTGTCGCCGGAGCTTGCCGGCCAATGTTGGCTCCCCTGTGTGTGTGGTGCTGTGTGGTGTGCGGTGGCGCAGCGATTAGCGCGTTGCAACGAACGCGGCGACACCAGTTAGATTCCCGCTCACGACCAACATTTCAGTGATGGAACGTCTGAACCGATCATGGGCCTCCCGCTTGGTCAGCGACTTGGCCTTAAATTAGTGACTGGCGCGGTACTTAAACATCAGCACTGGGGAGACAATGTATGTGTGTTTAACTTCTTTCACACTGTACCGAGCCAACCGTGTTAATCGAAGGTGCGGGGGATTTGGTGTTGGCCACCCCAAACTCCTCGTGCACTGTTCCGGCCGAAATAGGTGCTCGCTAACAGGAATTACCACACAACAGTTCGTTTGAGGCTATACGGTGCCGGTGGTGGGGGGAGGGGGTGTGGATCTTTGTCTTTTGCGATGCCGTTTGACCGCGCAGGCTACACAGAGGTGATGCCCTGGCAGGCCATCCCGCTTGAGGAGAGCCTGCCAGCGGTTGTGGCCGGAGATGAGCTGCCGGTGGACAGCGTGGCGCTGCTGGAGAGGCAGACGGGGCCGCCGGACTACCTCACCGAGGCCGAGCTCATCACACTCATGGAGAAGCACGGCATTGGTACGACACCAGTACAGCGACGCAGAACCTCCCTCCCTCTCTCCCTCGTCGTGTGCCGTGCTGGCCTTAACAGGTGCTCACCAACAGCACTTTCCCTAACAGTCTGGTGCAGGCTATACAGGGGATCTTTGTCTTTGTGCGTGCTCATCCACGGCACACGCGGGGTAGCGGTCCACGCAGTGCAATGCAGTACAACACAAAGCGATACAACGCATCCGTCAATAGCACTGTGTGCTTAACAGAAAAACAACGTATAATAGCACATGCGCTAAAACACCTCGATTGCATATCTGCCTTCATTGACACTGAGTAATCTCTAAAAACTCAACACATTTGCCAATAGTAGAAAATGTATGGCCCTTCTGCAGTGCACACACGGAGGTTCGAGGGGTAGAGTGGCCTCTCGGTGTGCTGCGACGAAGGGCCGTTGCCAGAAACGTCTCCTGTTATTATTTATTTCACACAAAGTGCTCGCCACAGGTGAACCGCAATACCTCGCTGATCTCGTTAAGGGGCATAAACCACCAGCAGCGGCTTTTGGCTGGCTGTCGAACAAAGACGGTGACCGCATCGCGCGCTTTCACATGCGCATCTGCGGCCGTCTGGAACACTCTTTCTACCGATATTAGGAAGCCACTGGAGCTATGATAACTAATTTCTTTGGAACTGCTTTTTTACTTAGCATGTTGTCCTTCCGCACCTCCGATTAGCACGGTGGGTTATGTACGATGCTAAAATAGTTCAACATACATTCACGCACCATCATGACTCTCACAATCGGTTTCAAAGACACTACATATTATCAGCGCATGTTTGTTTGCATGTTTTGCCACAAGCATGTTTGGTTAATGCAGACTTGATGCCTTGCAACAGGTTTCTATTTGGTGTTTGAACATCTTAATATTTCCTGGTTTTTTGCCAGACAGGGTAAAGCCTATTCTTACGTAGGGATAGAGTCCAACAATAGATGTTTGCTACATGGCACTCTACTGCCCACCCTGATGTAGTCACGTAGAAGCTATAATTTCTCCTTCGTCCTAACAGGAACCCCGGCGATGGATCTTGACTCGCACTTGCCTTGACTTATGACGCCCTCCCCCCAACCCACCCTGCCCCCCCCCTCACCCCACCCCTTCCCTGCCAGGCACGGACGCTAGCATCCCCGTGCACATCAACAACGTGTGCCAACGCAACTACGTGACGGTGGAGAGCGGTCGCCGCCTCAAGCCCACCAACCTGGGCATCGTGCTGGTGCACGGCTACCACAAGATCGGTGGGCAACCTCACCGCCACCTCATCGCCCTCCTCACTTCCGACCACTCGCCTCATTCCTCATGCGACCTCGCCTCTCCCTCACCTCTCACTCCGGTGGTGAAATGTTATCTTCCTCGCCTGGTGTACAGGAGGGGCATGGGTTCTATTCCTGTCACTGACGCCTGTATATTTTGAGTTTGCATCTTCTCCCGGCGATCGCGTGGATTTTTCTCCGTGCCCTCCGGTTTTTCCTCTCCACATTTAGAAACGTGCGTTTAGGGTAATTGGCTGCTGTCAATTTCCACGCGATAAGCCACTTCATTGAGTTATCATTTGTGTGGCCAGGTCGCTTCTGAAAAAGAGCGATGTAGTTTTTATTCCATTACGCCGTCTTCATGGGAACGTTGCCTCTCACTCACGACCCCGGCTCTCAATCTGACCTCACCCATCTCTCGTCTCTGCCTCGCCACTCCCGCACTCCACCCTCACCCCTTCCTCTTACCCCACCGTCACACACACCTCTCCTACACTCACCCTTCTCTCACCTGCACTGTCATCTCACCCTCACCACCCCCTACTAACTCCTCCTCCACCTGCAATCGTATCTCACCCTCGGCCTTCTCTCACCCATCCCACACTCACTGCCTCCCTCACCTATGGTCACACTGATATCACCCCACCGTCACCCGTGCCAACCTTCCCAACCTCATTGCCATTTCTAACTGGCCGTGTCGCTTCCTGATGTTCGTTGCGCGGAGCTCGGCTTGAGCGCTCTCAAAGGACATCGGATTTGCATGCCGCGCAATTCCACTCCAACGCAACTCATCATCATCCCTTTTAGCACGATGGCCAAACCCCGCCGCACACCATTCGTCTTCGTGTGTATTCAACAATCAACACGTGGCCTTTCAAAATGTTCCCCCTTTTTACCAGCTTGTTTTTGCCAGTGTTCTCATCCGACCGCGTGTGCGTGTGTGCATGCGCATACCTGCGTGCGCGCCATCGTCCGACTTTAACCCTTGGCCATCGCCCGTGACGAATATCCGAACCCGTGCTGGGCCTCCCCTACGTTGAGTCGGCCTGAAATGAGTACCTCGTGGGGTGTGTGAATGTGAGCACTGGGGAGACGGAGGGTGGTCGGGCGTGTGGCTGGCCACCTGCTTCCTCGCGTGCCGTCGTTCATAGGCGCTCGCTCGCAGCACTTGTCCCAAGAGTCTGTGAAGGCTAATGTGCGGTTGTGCAAACGCAGACCCTGAGCTGGTGCTACCCACGATGCGGGCTTCGGTGGAGAAGCAGCTGAACCTGATCGCCATGGGCAAGGCCGACTTCCAGGCTGTGCTGCAGCACGCGCTCAGCATCTTCCAGCGCAAGTTCCACTACTTTGTCGACCACATTGCCGGTGCGTGCTGTCTTACTCTAGTCATCGCCGCCATCGTCATCATCGTCGTTGTTCTCACAGTTGTCGTGAGCTTGATCGTCATCCGTTATTTATTTTGTCATTGTCATGGTGATGATCGTCATCGGCATCGCGGCCTCTTCATCACCCTTAATGTAATCATCATTGGCATCTACATTATTATTTTAGTCGTCTTCGTCATGATCATTATCGTCGTCATCATTATCATTGTCATCATTATCATTGTCATCATTATCATTGTCATCATTAACCTTACACTTATCCTTGCTTGGCAGACGTGATTGAGCTGGGAACACGCTCTCTGTGCGTGTGCGTCTCTGTACGTGTCTGTATGTGTGTGTGTCCGTGTGTGTTTTCATCTGTGGGGAGCGGTGGCGCAGTGGTGAGCACGCTGCAGTGTGTAAACATCACCACTTGGGAGACAAAGGTGGCCAGGCATGGCGTTGGCCACCCACCCCCTTGTGTGCCGTGCCAGCCTTCATAGGTGCTCACTAACAGCACTTGCCCCAACAGTCTGTTAAAGGCTACACGGGTGGTCTTTGCCTTTCTCTTTGTGGTGGAACAGGCATGGATGAGCTGATGGAGGTCTCCTTCTCTCCGCTGGCCGCCACTGGGAGACCTCACTCGCGCTGCGGGAAATGCCGTCGCTTTATGAAGTACATCCAGGTCAGTGGTTGCCCTACGTGTGTCACTGTAGTGGGTGCGGGGGAGGTGGTGTTGAGTGTGTGTTTGCACAAGCAACTCTCACTTCTCATCCTCCGTAGTAGTGGGGTTGGTGTGTGTACCCTTCACTCTTCCTCTCTTTCTGCGTGACCTCACACCGCCCTTGTCAGACGCTCGGAATCCCGACAAGCCGTTCAACACGAGCTCAAGTCCTCCTCGTATAGCAGCACCCAGTGCCAGTAACGGTCAAAGCTGTCGTCGCCCGCTCGTGCGTGTCGCGTGTCACGTGACCCGCTGGCTTGCGGTTGCGGTGCGGGGGTGAAAAAGAATCCTCTGCGTAACTCCGCGAATCTTTAATGCGCGGCGGGAGAAGAAGAGTCTCGTCTCATTGGAAATTGTGTCCCATCGCACAGCCGCGATCTACGCGACGTGAGCACGTGCCCTTTCCACACCGCGCTCCGTGCGCCCCCGTGAAACGTTCTCTTCTGTGCCGCCAAAATGCCGTTGTCAGTGGAGATAGCGTGCACTGGAAGGACCCATCAAGCCATTTTAGTGATTTAGGTCATTTATCCAATTGCCCGCGCTTGTTGAAGACACCAGCGAACAACGGTCGTAGCGAGTACGAACGGCATCATGCGGCCCTCTGTTTAAGCCCGGTTATATATTTATTCACCACGCGTAGTCAGCGAAGGACCGTCGCGCCAAATGTGTGACCTCTTGCGACAGCATTCGCATGAACTGCTCTTGCTGTCATACGCCGGCGTCTCGAGTGATTTTTTTTTTATTCACATGGATCACGGCGGGGGGGGGGGGGATGGTGGCGAGGGGGGAGGGGCGGCCACCACAGGGGCGGTACCATTCCTTTGAGGATCGCAGTCCGCTTGGGATGTCGACGGCCAGCCTGAAGTGCTCACTCTGCTGTGATACAGCCGGCTCCCTCGGCGGACTAAGCTCTCCATTGCGAGGAGACCGCTCTCGTAGATGCAACGGTGACAGCTGTGACGAAGTCGAAGCATCGGGGTGCCAAGAAAGGCGTCTTTGGCATCGCACGTGAGCATTCAAAGAAACGGCCTCTGCTAGCGCCGGGAACCAGATCCGCTTCGGTGGCCACCAATGCGCGGGATGGAATGCACGATGTCGTTGTGGACCTCGAGACAAAATCGGAACGGACACTAACATCGTAAAGCTATGGTGCTCGTTACAGCTGATGGCAAGTAGAAATCTCCAACTTAATAATTAATACGTAAAAAAAAACGTAATAACTTCTACCAATAGACGGCGCTAGTGCTTTCATGGCTAGAGTATATTACAGGCTTTAACGGTTTAACCCATCTGCGTAATTGATGGTCACGGGCTTTCTGGTGAATCGGAATCCCGTTGAGATCCACCAGGATGGATCGTCAAAGTGCTTGGTGCGTCGGCCACCGCTGGACCTTATTGGACGATAATGAACAATGCTGTTGCAGTGTGCACGGTTGGCTACATGCGGTGCGAAAGAAGTTCAACATTCATACATACGTACGCTCTCCGTTTGTGGGTGGAGCGGTGGCACAGTGGTTAGCGCATTGCAATTATGAATCCAATAAGCGACCTGGGTTCATTTTGCGGCAACGGCTGACGTCAGTAGCGAGTCGTACCTGCACCGGTCTTGGGTAACCCCAACTCCTTTCCTCCACTGCACCAGCATGGCGAGGTATGGTCAAAACAACACCTTTGATCGATCTGCTGTGGGGAAGCTCTTATCCAGCAATGGATTGATAAAGAAATTGCAAATCATCATTTGTGTTCTTTTTATTATTGTCTATTCCTCTTGCTGAACAACTTAGATAAGATGCCTCATACACCACTGTATATGCAAATGCTGTGACTACGATCCATTGCTTCGTCAATGCTCACCGATTGGTCAGCTCGTAAAATATTAATCATAGACGCGCCTTATTCCGATTTGCCAACGTCGTTATTTCTGCACAATTGCACAGCTCGTTGCTATATATTGGGCTGTGAGCTTGCCAGGAGATGGCCAGTACAGCAAGTAGATTTTTCAAATCCACCGTGTAGAGTGTTTTAGTGTTGTCCCCTTGCGTGTATTGCACGGTGGCTTTTTTACGCCACCGTGCCGTCTCACGAAACGGAATTGACCAAACAGCCCAGTGTAGCAGGATCCACCTGAGTTGGAGTCTTGAGACTCGGCGAGGCTTCCCCGGATAAATCAATGATCTTATCATTATAATTTTGTTTTCACAATGTCGTATGACCTGATGCTTGTCACCTCTGGTTTGCTATCCTTGCGCATGCTCGCACTCTCTCTCTCTCTCTGTGTGTTTTGCTGGCTGCTGTGCATTACTGGCCTCGGGGCATTCAATTAGCAACTGTAATTACAAACATATAGAGTCACACTGTGCAGCTGCTAATCATGCAAATTAAGCCAGATGATGGATGGTGTTTAAGCAGCGGGCGGAGGGACGCGCGCTTTGGAATTGCGCTCGGAGGAGGACACGGGTCGCTGAGCGATCGTGAATCAGACGAGGGAAGCGAAACGGGGCCTGCCGGCAGAGTCGCCCGTTCCGCGCCATCTCCCGGTGCGGCAGTTGCAACGATGGTGCGGCAGTTGCAACGATGGTGCGGCAGTTGCAACGATGGTGCGGCAGTTGCAACGATGGTGCGGCAGTTGCAATGATGGTGCGGCAGTTGCAACGATGGTGCGGCAGTTGCAACGATGGTGCGGCAGTTGCAACGATGGTTGCGGCAGTTGCAACGATTGTGCGGCAGTTGCAACGATGGTGCGGCAGTTGCAACGATGGTTGCGGCAGTTGCAACGAAGTGACACCGCAGTTAGTCCACGGGTGGGCGGTCGTGTGTCCGGTGGGGTAGAGCGTGGGTAGTCCAAACGTCTAATCATTTTTAATGGCCGGGTCGCTCCTGAAAAATAAACCGCGAGCTCAGTGGGCTTTACCTGATAAGATAAAAATAGTTTAATTTATTTGTATTTGTTTATGAAGTGATTTATTTACCTTTCCTATACCTTTCACCCCTATTGTGTTTTTGTATTGTTTGTTGTGACCTGCCTCAACTGGACACGTGTGCAAAAGAGCTTTATCGGATTCCTCCAGTATACATCAATATTCTGATGCTGATTCTTCCGAGACGTCTGCTCAGTGCGGAAGAATTGGCCATAAATATCCCTGAGAGGAGGGGGCTCTCTCTCGGGCTCCCTCCAGTGAAAACCTCTTCCTCTGGCATTGGCCACCACGAGCGAGCAATTGCAGGGCTGCGCCTTAACCTTTTGCGTTGGTCGATCGTTGTGATGATGTCGACGTCATCGCGTGATCTCTCGGAGAACGACGCCACTTCGCCTGTCAGAACCACCCACGTTCCTCCGGAATGAGCAATCATTGCCCCACCCCATCCTAATAGCAGACTCAAAGAGGCCCTCTCACAGACCAGCTGCTGAAGTAGTCACCTTGTGCCACACAGGGCACATCTGCCACTAGGGGGGGGGGTTGCCCTTTGAAATAAAACGTGGTGAGATGGAAGCGGCCTATCGCCGGTCGAACTCGCTCTTGAGACACCTCAAAGAGGACGTTCTATCAACATCGAATTGTTATCACCACTCCCTTCTTCTCTTCTCCTCCGCGACTGCCCCCCCCCCCCGCTACAATCTCTGCCGCTCCCAACTCCCTCCCCCCCGGCCCGAGCAGGCGAAACCGAGCCGCCTATCGCGGGTAGAGCTCGCTCTTGAGATGGCTCCAGGAGGACGCTCTGTCAACATTGAATCATTATCATCACTCCCTTCTTTTTTTTCTTCTCTGCGACCGCCTCCCTCCCTCCCCCGCGCTACCCCCCCCCCACCCCTCTACCGAGCAGGCGAAACCGAGCCGCCTGCACTGCTCGCACTGCGACGACACGTACAGCCTGCCCCACGGCGGCGCCCTCAAGCTCTACAAGGAGCTGCGCTGCCCGCTGGACGAGTTCGAGCTGGTGCTGTGGACGTCCGGGCCTCGCGGCAAGAGCTACCCACTGTGCCCCTACTGCTACAGCCGCCCACCCTTCCCCGACATGAAGAAAGGTGGGCGGGGGTGGTCATCGTTCCCCCCTCCCCCCTTCACTTCACCCCCCACCACACCCTCCCCCCCGCACACCTAGCCAACCCACCCCACCATGCCCCTCGGGTTAGAGCATTGCCCCGCGGTGATTTTAGCAAATGTGGTCAGTGCAGCTCCCAATATATTTTGTATATATTTCAGGCTGCCTTGAAAACTCACCTCTTTAAACTGGCCTTCACCCCGAGTTTTGGCCAATTATCCTTGTTCTGTTTATTTCCTGCTTTCCAAACACGGGTGGTGCAATGGGATCTAGGGATGGAATGCGCCTTGCAAATGTAAATTCTTATTATTGTTGATGAAGGGGTACCAAGAAGTAGTTCTGTAATATTCTGTTTCACGGCATTTACCAACACGACTGGAGTCTTGGTTGTCACTCCGCTCGCCAAAGTGGCCATGTAGCTCAGTGGTGAGAATGAGTCCATCGCTGGTGACATCATGGGTTCGAATCTGGGTATCAGGCGGTCCGTAGTGGCCGTGTCGGAGGCACTGAGGCGGCACTCTGGATCTCCGCTCGCGCTCGGGGCAAGGGGAGCAAGCGGCATGCCTGGGTGTCTTGCTCTGTGCTATCGTTTGTGTGCTCCCTCCGCTCCCTTTGTGTCTGTCCGTCTGTGAAAACATCTCCGTAATCCTCCTCCTCCTCCTCGTGCCATCCCCGTCGCATCCTCCGCGTCCTCCGTGTAATCCGTCATCGTAATCCTCTGGGTAATCCTGCCCCATAATCCCACTTACTGGGCTTCCTTCCCTCTTCCTCCTGTCCCTCTCTCACCATCTCCTCCTCCTCTCTCCTTCCTCCATCTCCCTCGCTCTCCCCTCATCCCTCCCTCCTACTCTTCCCTTGTCACTCCCATCCTCTATATCTACCTCCCTCCCTCCCCCCCCATCCGTCCCCCGCTGCAGGCATGGGCTGTAACGAGTGCACGCACCCGACGTGCGCCCACTCGCTGCTGGCGCTGGGGGTGGGCCAGTGCGTCGAGTGCGAGGGGGGGGTGCTCGTCTTCGACCCACTCTCGGCCCCGCGCTGGCGCATGGTTTGCAACCGCTGCAGCGTGCTCGTGCACTTCTTCGCCGGCGCCCTGCGCGTCAAGGTGGTGGCGGCGTCGTCGTCGGGTGAGCGCCTGCGGTGCCGCTACTGCTGTTCGGAGACGCGGAGGTGCCGCGGACAAATGGAGGGCTGGATACGGGGACCCCGGCGGGGGGGTAGATGTATGGGACTGGGAGAGACTGGGGATAGGCGGGAGACGCAGAGAACGGGTGGTAGATGCAGGGGACGACCGGAAGACCCAGGGGACAGGCGGGAGACCCAGGGGACAGGTGAGAGACGCAGGGGACAGGTGAGAGACCCAGGGGACAGGCGGGAGACCCAGGGGGCAGGCGGAGACCCAGGGGACAGGTGAGAGACCCAGGGGACAGGTGAGTGACACGGGACAGGTGAGAGACCCAGGGGACAGGCGGGAGACCCAGGGGACAGGTAAGAGACCCAGGGGACAGGTGAGAGACCCAGGAGACAGGTGAGAGACCCAGGGGACAGGTGGGAGACCCAGGGGACAGGTGGGAGACCCAGGAGACAGGTGAGACACCCAGGGGACAGGCGGGAGACGCAGGGGACAGGTAGGAGACGCAGGGGACAGGTGGGAGACCCAGGGGACAGGTGGGAGACCCAGGGGACAGGTGGGAGACCCAGGGGACAGGTGAGAGACCCAGGAGACAGGTGAGAGACCCAGGGGACAGGTGGGAGACCCAGGGGACAGGTGAGAGACCCAGGAGACAGGTGAGAGACCCAGGGGACAGGTGGGAGACCCAGGAGACAGGTGAGAGACCCAGGGGGCAGGCCGGAGATGCAGGGTACGGATGCGGAGAGGGAGACAGACGCGCAGATTCAGCGACAGATGCAAGGAGAGTAGCAGACGCAGTGACAGATACAACCCCCGTGACCGACGTGGCATGGAGATGCCTTCGTGCAGCAGTGGATTGCTCATGGCTGACGATGCTATATGTAAATAAATTTTGCACGGAAAAAAAAGATTAACGCCGCAGTGTGAATTCACCGTCCTCAACATCCATGCGCCGTCCCCTTCGCTCACAGCGGATGTCAAAAGACCACGCGACGTCACTCACAAGAGTAGCCGGTGTCACGTTTCCGAATTTTACATCAAAACGACGCGCAAAATTGCTTGAATTGTGATCACGCGTAGCAGCGACATCGCCGCCTGCTCCTGCACAAAGAGCTTGGCAGGATCCTCCCGGGTAAGCAAACGGAATGGAAATAATAATTAGTTTTGTTTGAATTATGATATTCACGTCACATATATTTCCCCTTGGCGTTATCGATAGAGCCATTGATTTCCCGACTTCACTACCCCCCCCCTCCGCACCGTGGTCCCACTGACGGGAGAGATCGCTACTCAATCATTAAACCTTAATTAATTTAACCGACGGTAATTGTCTCATAAGTTAACCTGTCAAGTGCCCGTTTAGCATTGACATTGTGTCAACCCTCTTGCAAGGGCGACCTCAAGAACAGAAAGTTCACCGAAACGTTTTGGTGGGGGGGGGGGGGCCTTCGTCCAGCAGTGGATAGACCACAGCTGCTGCTGCTGCTTATCATGAATATGATTTGTTAGTATTGGTTGACATAACTCCCACAGCCACTAGAGGCGCTACGCATTCACCGCAGCATTAGGAACGTAAAGACGGCTCGACGCATTCTTCAGGAACACTTCAGAGCACTAGATGAAGGTCCTTTACGCGAAACGTCACCTATTATCGAGTTTTCTTTGAAGGCCGCACACGCAGACAGACAGTCACTGCATCGAGCACTTTCAGATGCGCTTCTGCGTCCGTCTGGATCGCTCTTTCTTCTGATATTAGGAAGCCACTGGAGCTATCCACTTTTAAATCATCTAGATTGAAAACTCATTTTCTTAGAATTTTTTTGTTTAGTTTGTTTTCCTTCTCCCGCACCTCCGATTAGCAGGGTTGGCTTCGTACGGTGTGAAAGAAGTTTAACATACAGTACATACACGCATGCGTGTGTGTCGGGGCTAGGCGTGCAGGATCTTGCGTCGCAGGATTGTGGGAGGAGGTGGCGGTGCGGTGATGGCTTGCGGTGGGAGGGGGGGGAGTCCTTCATCCTTGGTTGACGACGACTAATTTCCACTCAAGATCAGTTTGTGCTCTTTATAACTCGCGCAGAACCCCCAATCAGGCGGCAGATGGATCTGAACCTGTCACGTCTGCGCACGTTGGCTCCACGCAAGTGACAGCTCGGCTATCCAGCTGCCCGAGCGGCGCTAAGCACTCGCGTTTATTCGACATTGATTAAGTTGCTGCTTTCGTCCGTTGTTTGAGAGATAAAAACGCGTTGGTGGCCGCGAGGACCTGACTAGTGCGCGGAATGTTAAACGTGGCAGTGCGAGTGTGGGAAGTCTGCGTGTGGCAGAGTGGGGAGTACAGTTCTTTTTCAGCGACCCACCTGGCCACAAATGATAGCTCAACGATGCGGCTTGTCACGTGGAAATTCACAGCAGCCAAAGACTCTGAACGCGTGCTGTTGATTCTAAATGTGGAGGGGAAAAAACTAGAGGACCCGGAGAAAAATCCACGCGACCATGAAGAGAGAGACACGCAAACTCCAAATATACAGGCATCAGGGTCAGGATCGAACCCGCGACCTCCGGTATACCAGGCAAGGTAGTTCACATCTCGCCACTGCGGCGGCCCCAAAAATCTGATCAACATCATGATCACCATCATCACTCGGTGGCGTTGTAGAGGCTTGCCATGCTGCGGCGCTCTATAGATGTTGTCGTTGTCGCTGTTACAGGGACGCAGGCTCGGCTGGACCCGCCGGACGTGGAGGATTGCGCCCGCGCGGCGTGGGCCTGCGAGTCGTGCGAAGCGGCGCTCGTCGAAGTCGAGTACCCGGCAGCGCCAGCCGGCGCCGGCAACAACAACAACAACCAACAACAACAGCAGCAGCCGGCGGCCGCCGCCACCGGGGCAAAGGTGGTGAGGTCGCCGCTGCCCGACGGAGCGACGCGGCACGTGGGTTGCGTGTTCTGCGACCCCGTCTTCGAGCCGCTTGTGCAGTTGAAGCACGCGCGGGCGCAGAGGGCCCGGCGTGGCGGGGGCCGGGGGGGACCGGCGGGTGCTGGCCCAGTGGGGGGCAGGGGGGGAAGGGGTGGGGGCGGAGGGGGGTTCCGTGGGGGCAGGAAGCCCAGGGATAAGATGGCGGCGTTGGACGCGTATTTCGTTTGAGGTGGCGGTCGTTTCCGAGTGTGTGTGTGTGATGTTCGCGTGTGTACGTGTGTGTGTGTGCTTGGCTAAAATGCAGGAAGTTGGTACAGCGGAGGGCACAGGTGGTGCATCTGCCAGTCATCTCAGTCCACCCATGTCACCCGGGTCTGTCCCGTGATGTCTGCCAGTGAGCCTTTGACACTTCACGATGCCTTAATTTGCAAGAGTGAACCTGGGTCATCAAAAGTACCAAAGCATAGCAAATCAAAATCAGAACTAAAACTAAAAGAACTGCGCTTATCGCGCGTCGAGGAATAAAAAATATTGCAAAACATAATTTCCCAACAGCGCAAATCTGCTCGGGAAGATTTACCTCCACACTGAACACAGACAGCACAATATTACAAAACTTAAGCTGCGGGAAACATTAATCAGGAGATATATGGTGACTATAATACCATACTAATATGTGAACAAACAAGGACGTGTGACGTCAAATGGAATTGCAACTCAATTCATCGCAAATAAACTAAATCGCAGCTTAGCATCAAATTGTGATCGAGGAGTTAGGATAACCAATGGGTGCGTTTGAAGCGATGGGATTCCAGGCAGTTTTTTGGTGCACTGGCAGAGAGAGAGAGAATACGAGTGGAGACCCGTGGGAGTGAATTGGTGAACGCGGAAAAACGGAGCGTGTTGGTGGTGGGGGGGTGAGGAGTGGATTTTGGGAAACTCAGTAAACGGCAAACGTTTCTTGAAATCCCGCTTATTCACAGCACATAGTCAGAGGGGGTACCTCTCTGGCCTCCTCTCTTACGTGCTATGAAGGAGGACCACTGCCCGAAACGTCGCCTTATTGTATGCTCGTTCACATTAAGGCCACACGCAGTGTTGTTGACAAATATGTTGATTTGCTTTTTTTGTGTGTGTGATGTTTAACTGTGCTTATGCACCACTGCCAACGCAGCAGCAGCAGCAGCATAATGTGTTTAATTCCGAATGATCATTCGTGTCGTTATGGAGAATATAAGTAACAAAATAAACAAGCAGACAATTCGCCTGCGGCACTATCTACATAATGGGATGTGGAATAAAAGAAACACTTTGATATGTGGAGGGACAGTTATGTAAAGCAGGCGAAATATCTGCATGTTTATTTAGTTCCTGATTTACATGTTGGGGGTGGGAGCACTAAGGGAATGTTGAACTCAAATTGTTTTATGCAACTGAGCCCTTGGCCTTATCGCGAGTTTCGTCGTGTTTTGCCGACTGCAGCTTGTTCTTAGGTTTTTTCGGTAAAGTCACGTAGGTAAAAAATCCAAATTAATAAAAGTAAAATAAAAATAAAATAAAAATCACGACGTTTCGGAGGCAACACAAGCTTCCGTCTTCAGGTGGAACCGTCACAGCACGCTTGCTGTATCAAGTAAATGAGAGATTCCAAGGGATACTTGATACAGCAAGCGTGCTGTGACGGTTCCACCTGAAGACGGAAGCTTGTGTTGCCTCCGAAACGTCGTGATTTTTATTTTATTTTTATTTTACTTTTATTAATTTTGAATTTTTACCTACGTGACTTTACCGAAAAAACCTAAGAATATGAATCCTTGCAGTCACGAAAGCTTCAAAATCTAGACTGCAGCTTGGTTGCGATTGTTGTTGTTGCCGAGTGTGGATGCGCGGGTGGTGCAGATCAAGAGTGTAGTTGCGAAGGTGGCGTCGAGACCACTTTGTTCACCGGAGGAAGAAACGCGATCACGTTCGGCGCACGAGAGCCCCCCCCCACCACCATCCGCGAAGGTGCCCGATCTCGCCCGCTTCTTCTCGAAAGTCTCAGCAGTTTTTTTTGCCTGGCGAGTTGTCACTCAGATGCGTGACCAACCACCAACCACTTAGGGGGGAGCTTGCCATGTCCGGAATAGAGGTTTTTTTTGTTTTGGGTCAGATCGCGTAAATATAAATGTTTCGTTAAAGCCGCCGCCGCCACCACCCGACACAGCCAATTAGTAAGGTTGGTCACGTGAACAGAACGTGCCAATTCGTTACTAGTACAGTGCACCGGTGTGTTGGAGAGGAAGCCCACAACATTTACATTTGGAGTCCGACGTTTCGCCAGTTATTGCAGCTAGCATCATCAGGCGGACAGCCAGGTTTGTGGAGAAATCCTCCTGCTATCGTTCTTAAATAGAGGGATATAAATGTGATGTCACCACCTGTGAGCCAATCGGGTGCAAAGGCCAGAGGGGGTTGGGGAGGTTAATGTATGCATATCAATTACAATGTATGCATATAAATTACAATGTATATCCATTACACATGGCAAGCCCTGTGGCTTGCCATGTGTTTGTAGGCGTGGGCCTTGTGAGTTGTGGCCAGGAGATGGCATCGCTGAGTGTTGTGGGGGTAGCTGTAGCCTTGTGGCGGTGAGCACGACACGCTAGGAACCCCCGGCTACCCAGGTTCGGATTTCCCGCTCACGGTCAACACGTACCATTTACGATTATCTAAAGCGGTTCTGGGCCTCCCCTAGGTCGACTCAGCCTGAAATGAGTACCCGGTCAGGTGTGTAAACATGTTGTTTTCTCCTTCCCGACACGAAGACAATCTCTCGCGAGCAAATGGAACTGGAGCCAAACATCATCGCGATGTAGCCGGGACTCCTTGCTGAGCAAGAGATTTGAAGTTCGGTTGGGTCCTTTCGTGGCGCCAGTGATCGGTGTTACAATGGAAGCGGCGTTACACGAGTGTGTGTCGATGCCGTCTCGGTGTGTTTGTAGTTATCACGGCGGTTTTGCATTTTACTGCCACCAGAACTTTTGTACAGAACCGTGGTGTGGGGGTGCGAGCTGGGATGTGGTGTGGAAGAACATTACGACATGAGGTCGACAAATGAACCTTTGCAAATGGCTTTACACGTTTAATATTGTACATAAGAACGGTGGGGGGGGGGGGGGGCGAAATTATAAATAAATATAAAAAAAACCGTCAACTCTTTCTCCGTTTTATGAAAGATGGTCGTGTTTGTATCGTAGTCGTGTGTTTCACGGTGTGTAATGTTCGAGCTGGGATATCCGAGCCTTGGTTATTGATAATTATCGATGATCGAGTTTTCTAAATGCCGACTCGTAGTGTAATGAATGCACTTGGCTTGTCATCACACTGGTAGGAACCTCCTGGTTACACCAGCCCACAGGGGATTATTCCGTCCGTCGAGCAGGGAGGGGGGGTGGGGAGGGAGGGGCTGGGTGGGGAGAGTGGGCTGGGTGGGGAGGGGAGGGTGGGGAGGGGCTGGGTGGGGAGGGTGAGGCTGGGTGGGGGGTGGGGCTGGGTGGGGAGGGGCTGGTCACCCCGTGGTGCCCTTATAAAACTCAACGTTTAACCTACTCACGCCGGCTTGTGCCCGCCCTCACAGTCAGGCATATTTGCGAAATACACCACGCCGCCGTTGACCCTGGCCATTGACCGAGCAACCCAACGTTCCTACCAGCTTCCTCCGCAGGAATGTGTTTATCATCATCTGTGTCCCGAGGCTTTAACATCCACCCAGAAGAACTCTTCACCTCGCTCATCAAACCACTCGGACGGTCACAGGACGCGTCTCTTCATCGCCACTGGAACATCACTTTCCTGCCTGCGAGTTACCTCTCTGCGTGGAGATCTGTGGGGACGTGTGGACGACACTGGGGGTCTGCGATAGCGCAGCGGATTCGCGCGCTGCTCTACGAACTCGGTGACCCAAGTTTTATTATCCCGTCACGGCCAACACCAGTGACGATTATTTGGATTGGTCCTGGGCCTCTTCTACGCGATCGGCTCAGCCTCAAATGAGCACAGGGTGCCAGAGGTCGCAACTGGGTACCCGATACCTGTACCCTACCCGATACCCGGCTACCCGTACCCGGCCGGGTACGGGTTGCCGTTTGCGACCCTGGTGCGGCCGGGTACGGGTAGGCCGTGAGTCACTGGTGAGTAGCTGTCACTCATTTCGGGTAGGGTACGGGTACGGGTAGGGACCCTGTTGCGGCCGGGTACGGGTAAGGAATCAAAACCCGTTTGCGACCTCTGCCGGGTGCCGTGTGTAAACATCGCCACTGGGGAGACGAAGGCGGCTGGGCGTGGTGCTGGCCACCCACCCCTTAGTGTGCCGTGCCGGCCTTCATAGGTGCTCGCTAACAGCACTTGCCCCATCATGGGACCTCTCTTGCGAGTATGAAAATATAAGAACAGGTTTCACCCTTTCTGGCAATGACACAGGTGTTAAGATGTCAGAACACCAAACTGAAACCTTTTACGAGGAATCATGTCCGCGTTAACCACGCGTACTTGTGGTGAACATTTCATGAATATGTTTTTAAAAACCCGTAAACTCTCCGTTTTTATGAAAGATGGTCATGTTCGTGTCGTAGCAGTGCGTTTCACTGCGTGTAATGTTCGAGCTGGAACATCCAAACATAAACATGCTGTGTTTTTGTTTGCATGTTCACCACAATTGTGTGGTTAATGCAGACATTGTTCCTTGCAAAAGGTTTATTTAGTTGTTTTAACATCTTTACACCTATTTTATTGCCAGAAAGTCAAGGCTATACGGGGTTGGGGGTCTTTGTTTTTTTTGTGGTGGTTGGTGGAAGGATTCCTCCAGATTGCAATGGCTCTGCTGTGATGTTTCTCCATTCGATTTGCAACACCCCAACTTACTGTCCCATAGCACACGCTTCGCTAAAGGGGGCGCTGTTGTAGTGGCGACACACGCCGCCACCACCACCAACCACCAAGTTCAACGTTAAAAGTTGATTTTGTTTAACCCAGCTGTGAGAAAGCTCAAGACACCAGGATGGAGTCTCGTTTGCAAGAGTGATCGGGTCACCAAACAAATAGAAATATTTCGATTTAAAGCTTTCGTGACTGCAGGGATTCATCCTCTTGGTTTTATCGGTAAAGTCACGTAGAATGGAAATAATAAAATATTAAAAAATAAAAATGTAATAAAATAATTTTTTTGTACGTTTTGTTTTGTATTATCCATTATTTAATTATTTAATAAAGAATAATATCTTTGTATTACTTTCGAATTTTATTATTTATTATTTTCTTATTTCCATTCTACATGACTTTACCGAAACAACCAAGAAAATAGAAATATGTACAAAAACAACCGCAGCATAACTGATGGCGATGGCGATGATGATGATTTAAACACTGTGGGCCATGACCGAGCGGGCTGCGGGCTGAGCCTCCACCCCCCACCCACTCACCCCACCTTACAAATGGTCGCCACTGATCTGCCCAAGTTGGTTTCGATGGACACGGGGTGAGTGAACGAATGAATGAGTTATAACCACCGTGCTTGCACGGCTTGTTATCTCTGCCCCCACCCCCCCCTCCTCTGCTGCCTGGTTCTCATCATCATCTTCATCACCGTCAGTAGCGGCAGTACTGGCATCCTCCCGTCCCTCCCTGCACCGAACCGTTCTTGCCCCGTCGCGACAAAGTGGGCCCATTTAGGGGGCGTGGGGACATTTTTTATAGAGACCCGCGCCGATTCTTCCCGAAGCTTCAGCCGCCAAAGGGCAGCGCCGCGCCTCGCCGCTGCATAATTGGCGGCGGTTTAAAGGTCGCGCGTGTTGACCGACTCAATGGGGGGGGGGGCGGCGGAGGTAACAGGCGGTGGGCAGCGAGAGAGAGGGGGGGGGGGCATGGGGATATATCCACCAGCGCCAGTGGAAACACGGGGGGGGGGGGAGCTTTGTCGTCTGCGGTGTGAATTTTAATTGTGCTGGAAAACGTTGCCGCTGGAGAGACAAAGGCGGCCGGGCGTGGTGTTGGCCACCCACCACCGGCATGTGCCGTGCCGGCCTTCATCGGTGCTTTGTCTTTGTATAGATCGTGGGTGGGCGACCTGCGGGTCCGAAGCCGCATGCGGCCTCTTCAAGGACTGCTCTTCGTGACCGTCATTTAGCAAGGAGCGCAACTACCCGTCCTCGTGTTCGCCACGCAGCGCATCGCGGCTCTTGAAATATTGAGCTTCTTGCAGAAATTCGGAAGAAAAAAAAAACTCCGCCTCTTCTTCTTCAATTATCCCGGAGAATCAACACTGGGTCGTGGGACTCGTGTTCAGGAGGGTCCTGCCGGGTTTTCTCAGTAGGGGTGGCGACGATTGTTGCTGCTGCTGCTGCGTATAAATCGCAGCGGGAGTCATTATTTCTGGTGTAATTGTTGTTATATTCTTGGTTCTTTCGGTAAAGTCACGTAGAAGGGAAATAATAAAATGATATAAATAAAAAACAAAAAAAATTCTCACGACGTTTCGACTGCAACACAAGCAATCATCATCAGGTGTGCAATCCACAGCTGGATTTCACACCTGATGATGATTGCTTGTGTTGCAGTCGAAACGTCGTGAGAATTTTATTGTTTTATATTTATTATTATTTTATTATTTCCCTTCTACGTGACTTTACCGAAAGAACCAAGAAAATGAATCCCTGCAGTCACGAAAGCTTTAAATCAAAATGTAATTGTTGTTGTTTGCAAATTTGCCAAATTTGGACCACGTGGCCGGCCGGCACACAACGGTCAACTGGTCCGCGTAACGGTCACGTGACCTGTAACGTCCAATGCGAGTCAAACAGAACCAGTCGTGGCGGGTTTATTGATTTATTTAAGGTTAATACCGCAGTATGAGTTAAACAAATAAAATAAACTGAACACACTGTCAACAACGCTGGCCTCAGAATAGAATTATAATCGGCGACGTTTCGGGCAAAGGCCATTCATCACAGCATATTTATTCGTCGATGATTTTATATATTTATATATATTTTTTTTATTTTAATGCCACATTATTGTTGACGAGTGTGTTGAGCCTCTTTTGTTGTTGTTGGCTGTGCTTTGGCACCCCTGCCAACGCAGCAGTAGCAGCATCAGCTTCGCCAATCGTATTAATCAGGGCGGCCCTCAGGTTTCCAACCGCGAACCTCTCTCTCTCGCTCGCTCGCAATCTCCTGTCGGGCAGCGAGACATCGCCTTCCATAAATCAGACCACTGCCGAATAGAATTAATAATATATATTAAAAAAACAGGAACTCATTGTACCGAGAAAGGTAATCTTCTGAAATGAGAATAAATGTATGTTCCAAAACAGACTTAACAGATATGAACGTTTCGCCGAGACAACGCGGGTCGCCGTGACCCGCGTACCCTCCCCCAGGCACGCGCTCCAGTGACTCCTCTGGGCGGGGGTCGGGTTGGGGGGGGGGGCATCCAGGTGGATTGCAGCAGCAGGTAGACGCAAGTGGATTCTTAAATCCATCTGTGCGGGTGTGTGCACCGGTGGGGTTTTCTCCCATCGACCACACCGAGCCAAAATCACCAACCATGGAACAAACACCCCGGTGTAGCAGGACCCTCCTGAGAAAGCGCGTTCATGAGACTCGGAGAATCAGTGCTGCCATCTCATTGCTTGCTAAGTCTGTCTTCTTCTTCTTGGTTCTTTCGGTAAAGTCACGTAGAATGGAAACAATAAAAATAATAAAATAAAACATAATTAAATAATTCTCACGACGTTTCGGCTACAACGCAAGCAGCCGTCATCAGGTGAAGACCTGGTATGTCGGGGAGACAGCGTCTGAAAATTTGCTACGCCTGGTTTACCCGTGCAGTCTCCTATCCCAAGTACGAACCGGGTCCTAACGCTGCTTATCTTCCGAGATCTGGTGCTTTGCGTCGAGCCCAACTTCTCAGCGGCGAGGGCTGAGTGCCTCTGACACGGCCATCATGAACCACACCGAGAGAGACAGATGCTCACTAGATTTTAAGCTTTCGTTACTGCAAGGATTCATACTCTTAGGTTTTTTCGGTAAAGTCACGTAGGTAAAAATAAATAAAAATATAAATAATAATAGAAATAAAATAACAAATCACTGTGATTGATTATTATTTTATTTCTATGATTATTTCTAAATTTTTTTACCTACGTGACTTTACCGAAAAAACCTAAGAGTACAGATATACACCCTGACCCAGGACTTGAACCCAGGTTCTGAGTGGTGTGGGCTGCGTGCCTCTGACACGGCCATCATGAACCACGCCGAGAGAGACAGATACACATCCTGACCCAGGACTTGAACCCAGGTGCTCAGTGGTGTGGGCTGCGTGCCTCTGACACGGCCATCATGAACCACACCGAGAGAGACAGATACACACCCTGACCCAGGACTTGAACTCAGGTCTTCAGTGGCGAGCGCTGCGTGCCTCTGACACGGCCATCATGAACCACGCCGAGAGAGACAGATACACACCCTGACCCAGGACTTGAACCCAGGTCTTCAGTGAGTGCCTCTGACACGGCCATCATGAACCACACCGAGAGAGACAGATACACACCCTGACCCAGGACTTGAACCCAGGTCTTCAGTGGCGAGCGCTGAGTGCCTCTGACACGGCCATCATGAACCACGCCGAGAGAGACAGATACACACCCTGACCCAGGACTTGAACCCAGGTCTTCAGTGGCGAGCGCTGAGTGCCTCTGACACGGCCATCATGAACCACGCCGAGAGAGACAGATACACACCCTGACCCAGGACTTGAACCCAGGTCTTCAGTGAGTGCCTCTGACACGGCCATTATGAACCACACCGAGAGAGACAGATACACACCCTGACCCAGGACTTGAACTCAGGTCTTCAGTGGCGAGCGCTGCGTGCCTCTGACACGGCCATCATGAACCACGCCGAGAGAGACAGATACACACCCTGACCCAGGACTTGAACCCAGGTCTTCAGTGAGTGCCTCTGACACGGCCATCATGAACCACACCGAGAGAGACAGATACACACCCTGACCCAGGACTTGAACCCAGGTCTTCAGTGGCGAGCGCTGAGTGCCTCTGACACGGCCATCATGAACCACGCCGAGAGAGACAGATACACACCCTGACCCAGGACTTGAACCCAGGTCTTCAGTGGCGAGCGCTGAGTGCCTCTGACACGGCCATCATGAACCACGCCGAGAGAGACAGATACACACCCTGACCCAGGACTTGAACCCAGGTCTTCAGTGAGTGCCTCTGACACGGCCATTATGAACCACACCGAGAGAGACAGATACACACCCTGACCCAGGACTTGAACCCAGGTCTTCAGTGGCGAGCGCTGAGTGCCTCTGACACGGCCATCATGAACCACGCCGAGAGAGACAGATACACACCCTGACCCAGGACTTGAACCCAGGTCCTCAGCGGTGAGCGCTGAGTGCCTCTGACAATAACTCGGCAGCAGGAGTGGTGGCTCTGACACTAAAACTATAAAACGCTATTTTTTTATTATTTTAACCAGGTAAGACTCACTGAGCTAGAAAGCCATTTTTTGTTGTTGATGTTATTCTCGATGTTGTTCATGTTGTTGTTGTTGTTGCTGCACCTGCGAGCGCGGCTGGTGAGTGAACACGCGTGCCAAGACATCACAACTCCCAACATCACCGCAGTCGCCAGCGCGGTGGGAAGCGGGATGGTGATGGGCGGGGCTGAGGGGCGGGGTGGGGGGAGACGCTGTTCGCTGCTGTCAGATGAGATCAAGTATCACAGCTCCCCCCATCTCCCTCCCTCCCTCCCGCCTCCTTCCCTGCGTCTCTCTTTTGTATCACCTCATCATATTTCTCCCTCCTCCCGTTCTCCTCCACGTGTTCCATCCTGCTCTTGCTTGTCCAAACCCCTCCAGCCATTCCTCCATCCAGGGGCGGTTTCTTCATTAGGGCGATTGGGCGACGCACCACCAATGTCATTCAACCACAGAGTCACGCTAGCCGTCACTGTGCCTCTGGATATAGTCCAATCAGCATCATGCTACGTTCTGTGGAGTACCGCCTCTTTTTGGGCGATTTCCCTCCGGCTGAGAATCGCCCCGAGTGGCCCCATATACTTACATTCAAAGATGTTTTTTTTCGAACGGGGGGCGCTGCAATGCATTCTCTATGGCTTCCGGGAGGGCTCGCTCTAACGTGCGAACGTCATCATACGTAAGCACGTTGCATCCAACAATATTATTTGTCGCCACCTAGTGGAATCTTTAATAAAATAAACTTGAGTGGATTGTATTAATAGTGAGTATAGAAACAAACAAGATGTATTGTAAGAGTCACTTTATTTTTCATTAATATTAAAGAAGTGAAGTTGCCTTTACATGCTTAAGCTGTTAATTTATCCTTTGCATGGGTGGACCTTATCCTTATAAATCATCCAGACATTTGCCCCCCCTGAGAGATTTTGCAGGAGCCGCCACTGCCTCCATCCCTCACTCGTCATCCCATACAATCCCCTCCCG
Source organism: Lampetra planeri (assembly GCF_965212315.1). NCBI lineage: Eukaryota > Metazoa > Chordata > Hyperoartia > Petromyzontiformes > Petromyzontidae > Lampetra > Lampetra planeri. The sequence continues at coordinate 4,338,465 of NC_136143.1, forward strand.
ATCCCCCTTCCTTCTCCCCACCTTGGGCGCCACAGTGGCTAGGAGATGTTAACTACCTCGCCTGGTGTACAGGAGGTCGTGTGTTCGATCCCGACCCTGACGCCTGCTGCTGTATATATGGAGTTTGTGGTGGTCGCGTGGCATTTTCTCTGAGCCCTCTAGTTTTTTCCCCTCCGCAGTTAGAATCAACGTCGCGCGTTTAAGAGTATTTGGTTGCTATAAATGTCCACGCGATGATAAGCCACTTGGTTAAACTAATCCATGTGTGGCTAGGTCAATTCAGAAAAAAATGGTACAATAACAATCGTTTAAAACGTTTTGTTTTCTTCCTCGCTCTCTCCACGTGTGTGTGAGGGCGCTACGAACCCGGCGATCAGAGATCGATTCCCGCTCACGGCCAACACCGGAGACGATTATTTAAACCCGGTCCTGGACCTCCCCTAGGTCGACTCAGCTTCAAACGAGTACCTGGTGCAGTGTGGTAAACATCGCCACTGGGGAGACAAAGGCGGTCGGGCGTGGTTCTGGTCATTCACCCCCTCGTGTGCCGTTCCAGCCTTCCAATAGGTGCTCCTCGCTCACAGCACTTGCCCCAACGGTCCGTTATAGGCTATACGGGGGAGCTTTGCCTTTCGCCGGAGCACGTGGTTGACTCTAACGAGCAGAGACGCCGCGCGCCTCGCGCCGTGACCCCGGGCCCATCACGGGAGACCCGACGCATCGCCTCAACAACAACAACAGCCCCACTCACTCACGCACGCACGTGTGTGTGTGTCCATGTCTGTGTGTGTGTGTCCATGTCTGTGTGTGTGTGTATGTGGGGAGCGATAGTGGAGCGGTTAGCGCGCTGCGCTATGAACCCGGCGACACGAGTTCGATTCCCGCTCACGGCCAACACCCAGTGACGATTATCTGAACCGGTCCCGGGCCTTCCCTAGGTCGACTCGGCCTCAAATGAGTACCTGGTGCGGTGTGTAAACATTGCCACTAGGGAGACAAAGGCGGTCGGGCGTGGTTGTTGGCCACCCACTCCCTCGTGTACCGTTCTGGCCTTCATAGGTGCTCGCTAACAGCACTTGCCCCTACAGTCTGTTAAGGCTATATGGGGGATCTTTTTTCTTTGTATGCAGCTTGTATTGCTTTCGCACCGTACGTAGCCAATCGTGCTAATCGGAGGTGCTGGGTCCATGTCTGTGTGTCTATGTCTGTGTGTGTGCCCCCATGTCTATGTGTGTGCCCCCCATGTCTCTGTCTGTCTGCTGACGTCTCTTGTCTATCTCCATTCCCTGTGAAACAAAAACAAACATTCCAACCACAAATCCAGACGGCGTCTCGTCACGTGATGCGTCACCGATTCACGCGTGAATGGAAACGAATCTTCAATCAGGATGACCTCAATTCGGAGTGACATCCATCCAGCAGTTGATAGACCATAGCAGCTTCTAGTGATGATGACGCACACGGCATGACACGCAGGGCGACACGATCTCCCTCGCCGCCCCCCCCTCGAAAATTCCCGGTAATTAACATCAACCAATCACCACCACGACCATCGTGACGAATCAAGGGGACTGATCTCCATCTGTGCCCATCTGTCCGGGGGGGTGGAGTGTTGCCGCCTCGCGCAGGGCCTGGGTTTTCTTCGGGTTCTCCGTTTTCCTTCACTCCACCCACCACCACCACCACTACGTCCTTTCCACGTGTATCATAACCACAACGTATCGTCAATTTGTCTGAAAAATTCTAGATTTGAAGCTTTCGTGACTGCAAGGATTCATACTCTTAGTTTTTTTCGGTAAAGTCACGTAGGTACCTACGTGACTTTAGTTTTTTTCGGTAAAGTCACGTAGGTACCTACGTGACTTTGCCGAAAAAACATCTTAAATAATGAAAATAAGGCCTCAATGTAGCTGGCGGCAGGACCCTCCTGAAAAAGGGTCCAGGCACTCAGCCCGTGGTTCATCGTCGACGAAGACGTAAATGATAATTTGAAGAAAAAAGAAACCAGCCATGATCAATCCACCGCTGGATGGAAGCCTCTCCCGCAAGGTGTGTTCCCCATGGCAACGGTGCAATGATCTACAATAATGAATTATGACTCGGGTTGGTGACACGCAGGGGTGAATTGTAAATTGACGTGTTTATCCATTTATATATTTATTTATACATTTGTAAGATCATCACCTTGCCAGCAAAAAAAAGGTGATGGTGATTGATGTCAACATTTCATGCATTCATACATCACACCCCCCTCCCTCCCTCCACACACACACACATCGCGAGGCCACGTACGGACATGAATACCAGACAGTTACATTTGCATGCGCATACATACGGCGAGGCGTCGCTAAAACGCTCGCTCACGCGACGCGTTGTCGCTCTCCTCTGCAAGGACACTTGTGGCACAACGCGGAACGCGGAACGCGCCCGTTGTAGCGCCGAACGCGCAGACTATAACGCGGGTAGGCGCACGCGTGTGGCTCCGATTTCCTCCCTCCACATTCCACGTGTTAAACGGTCACCATTAATTCTTGGAGGAAAGCATATTTTTATATATATATGTCGAGGACCGCAGATGTTGGGCAATTGTTGGTAGCCGTCTGTGGTTCCTCCTCGCGCCTTTCAAAGAGGGCGAGGAAATGGATAATATTCGGCGGCGGAGCAGCGTTACAAGTTGACATGAATACTATTGGAGACATCATAGTGACTGTGAAGCAAGTTTATAGGCACGTAGGTAAAAAAATATAAAATGAATAAAAGTAATAATATAAATAAAATAAGAAATCACGACGCGTCGTCGCGATTATTATTTTATTATTTTATTATTTTATTTTATTTTTTATTATTACTTTTATACATTTTTAATTTTATTTTTTTACCTACGTGACTTTACCGAAAAAAAACTAAGAGTATGAATCCTTGCAGTCACGAAAGCTTCAAATCTAAAGTTTATAGGCTTTGGCAGGGCGCGTCATGGCTGAGAATGATTGATGGCCAAGTGGTCGAGCGGCAGGACGGAGTGTCAGCCAAAGTAGGGAGAGAGAGAGCACGCGAAATCAGCTCGTGGACATATTGATACGTGGACTGTTACATCGTGAGATTCGGGTTAGGATGGCGACGGCACGGAGCAGAGGCTTTCACCCTGCACTGAATTAAGCATGGCCGATTACACTGGTCAAAAAAACCCCCCATTTTTTTCTGGCCTGGACTTTTGCAGCTGTTCTAGACTAATTTCAGGGTGCTGATTCCAAATCTGATCTCAGATTTGCTCTATCACTTCTCATTTTTATGCTATCGGCATCCCCCATTTTCATTGATTTTACCCGAAATTAACTCTGTCACTTATGATTGCAAGTTGTTGCGAGTCAGTGACTGCTTTAGTGTTAAAATATGGTGCTGTATTTTTAGCAGAGTGTGTTTATAATATAATTTTATGTAGATATCCACATTTATTTAATATTTTTCTTCTGCCGTTTTCATTGAAAATGCAATATTTTATATCTCAAAAACCTGATGTGATAGGCAAAAACTGATGCCAGATTTGGAATCAGCACTCCAAAATTACCTCAAGACCGTTGGAATACCTTGTGCCAGAAAAAGTGTGTTCACCAGTGTTATTGAGAGATGGTGGAAGGAAGGGAAGAGCGTGGGGAGAGGAGAGAGCGTGGGGAGAGGAGAGAGCGTGGGGAGAGGAGAGAGCGTGGGGAGAGGAGAGAGAGCGTGGGGAGAGGAGAGAGAGCGCGGGGAGAGGAGAGAGCGTGGGCAGAGAGAGAGCGTGGGGAGAGGAGAGAGCGTGGGGAGAGGAGAGAGAGCGTGGGGAGAGGAGAGAGAGCGTGGGGAGAGGAGAGAGAGCGTGGGAGAGAGAGAGCGTGGGGAGAGGAGAGAGCGTGGGGAGAGGAGAGAGAGCGTGGGGAGAGGAGAGAGAGCGCGGGGAGAGGAGAGAGCGCGGGGAGAGGAGAGAGCGCGGGGAGAGGAGAGAGCGCGGGGAGAGGAGAGAGCGCGGGGAGAGGAGAGAGCGCGGGGAGAGGAGAGAGCGCGGGGAGAGGAGAGAGCGCGGGGAGAGGAGAGAGCGCGGGGAGAGGAGAGAGCGCGGGGAGAGGAGAGAGCGCGGGGAGAGGAGAGAGCGCGGGGAGAGGAGAGAGCGCGGGGAGAGGAGAGAGCGTGGGGAGAGAGAGAGAGCGTGGGGAGAGAGAGCGTGGGGAGAGAGAGAGAGCGTGGGATGAGGGGAGCGTGGGAAGTGAGGTTGGGGGGGGGAGTATGCAAGAGAGAAGACCGGTGCAGGAGAGGGAGGGAGGTAAGAGAACGGAGAGAGTGGAGAGCGAGGAGAGAGGCGATAATATAGAGCGAGAGAGACAGCAAAGGGGGGAAAGCAGCAAGAGCCCCCACGGCAACAAGGCCCCCAACAGCCCACACCGGACCCGCCAGCCACGCAGCCTCCTACACCTGAGGTAGTGGCCCCAACATCGCCACCTCAAGGGACTAATCGCAAGAGGAAAAATACAGAAGAAACCGGATCGCAAGGGTCTCATTCAGAGGAGGAACCCCTCCCAGACCTAGAACCGGAAGAAGCGGTGAAACCTCCCACACCGGGGGAGGAAGCAGAACAGCTGCCGGACGCTGACGACATGGTTTTCGCCATCCCGGACGCCACGCCGAGTGACGCGCGGGTGGCGAGGAAGAAACTCGTCAAGAGGAAGAAGCAGCGTGTGTCTGGGGACGGGTCTCCACAGCAGGAGAGCGTGGACGATGAAGGCGACATCGCCACGGAAATTGACCTGTCTACTGCGGTGATAGAGACTCACTCCCCACCAGCTATGCATGAAACGATGACAGATCCTATTGGCTCAGCCCTCGACCAAGAGGAGGAAGTCGGTGGAGAGTCATCAAGCACACTCGCCGAGGATGAAATGGATGGGAATGACGAGGAAGGTCCCCGTCCCACTGCTGACCCAAAACCAGTGGAAGAGACACCCCGGGGCCATCCACCCGAAGAGCCTGAGCAGGAGACATCCCAAGTCGTCCACGACACTGGGGGAGAGGATGCCGCTGGGCCATGCGCCAGCCCAGTCGCTGCAGCTCTTCCAGCAGAGACGGACGCCGAGGAAATCGACTCAGATCGGGACGACTGCCTCAGTGTGGGGAGCGAGAGCAGCCAGGGGTCTACAGTCCTTGACTCTCAGACTTGCTTGGTCTCCTTGGAAGATCTCTGCAAATTCCTTGACGACACCAACGTGAGGAAGGACAGAGCGGACATTGCCATGGTTCGATGGAAGGACAGCAAGGCATTAAAGTCTTCTGTGACTCAAGCCGACAGAGTCCTCGCCAATCAGGGACTCAAGTCCCGGGGTAAGGAGAGGGCAAGGCTGAGATATTTCCGCAAACAAATTATTAAGTGGGAGGACGTGGAGGCAAGTAAAAACCAATGCCTATGTACATCGCCTCCCTAAACGTGAACGGCTGCAGGGAGGCAGTGCGGAGGTTTTCCGCAATGTCTCTTGCGAGGAAACACGCTGCCTCTGTCTTCTTCATTCAGGAGACGCATCTCACGGTCGAGGACGAAGATGACTGGACGAAGGAGTGGGGAGGGGACTCCTTCTACAGCCACCTTGACAACACCTCCTGTGGAGTCGCGACCCTGTTCGCTAAAGGGTTTCATCCCGAACTCATCACCCAGACCGAAGTGGTGAAGGGAAGGCTGCTCGCGGTAACGGTCAGGGTGGGCGATGTCACCACCCACCTACTGAACGTGTACGCGCCGGTCAACAACAAGGAGAAGATCCCGTTCCTGCACCTCCTGAGGAGGCACCTGGCTGGGATCCCGGACGACGAGTGCGTGATTGTGGGTGGCGACCACAACTGCACAATCGGCGCCCTGGATCGTTCGGGAAGGCAGCAGGGGGGAGTTGGGCCGAAGAGGGAGATGCAGGGACTACTGGAGGACGCCGCCTTGGTGGACGTGTGGCGCATACATCACCCAGGCCAACGCCAGTTCACGTACACGAGGACGAGGCGCGATGGCTCGGTGACACAGTCCAGGCTCGACAGATTTTACATCTCTAAAAACTTTGTGACGTGCGCCATAACGTCTGGCATCAGGGCGGCACCCTTCACGGACCACAACCTCATCGTGCTCCGTGTCAAGCTGGAGAGAGCCCGCGAGGGTGCGTCCCACTGGCATTTTAACAACTCGCTGCTGGGGGATGGCACCTTCATAGAGATGTTCGAGGACTTCTGGGAAGAGTGGAGAAAAACCAAAACGCAGTTCGACTCTCTGGCCCAATGGTGGGATATGGGCAAAGTGCACACCAGGCTGTTGTGCCAACAATACACCTGGGGGAGCACCAGACTGAAGAACGCGGACATCACAGACATGGAAGCCCGGGTCCTCGATTTGGAGAGTCGCCTCGCCGAGGACAGTGACCCTGCTCTTCTTCGAGAATACGAGGAGATTAGGGAGCGTCTCAAAGGCCTACAGGAGGAGCAGACGAGGGGAGCATTTGTGCGATCCCGGGTGAAGCTCATCACAGACCTCGACACGGGATCCCCGTTTTTCTACTCCCTTGGGAGGCAGAACGGGAGACGCAAATACATGGAGTGCCTCTTTGATGGTGACGGTGTCCTGGCGCACGAACTCCAGCAGAAGTCGACCATCATCAGAGACTTCTACGGCAGCCTGTTCTCCCCTGAACAAACATCGGGAGTGGCCCAGGCGGAGGCATGGAGCGGTCTACCCACCCTGGAGGAAGACGGGAAAGAGCTGCTGGAGCAAAAGCTCACCAGGAATGACCTTGACGCAGCTGTAGGAGGACTGGCCCCAAATAAATCCCCAGGGTTAGACGGGCTAACAGGGGAGTTTTACGCCGCTTTTTGGCCATCCCTACGGGAGGACTACAGAGAGGTGCTGGAGGAAGCCTCTGTCACCGGGGTGATGCCTCAGTCTTGGAGGAGGGCGGTGCTCACTCTGCTTCCCAAGAACGGAGACCTGAGGCACCTACAAAACTGGCGTCCGGTGTCCCTCCTGAACACCGACTACAAAATATTGACGAAGGCTCTCTCCCTGCGACTGAAAGGGGTGATTGCACAAGTCGTAAACAGGGACCAGTCCTACACCATCCCCGGACGAACCATCCACGACGGCATCTTCCTGGTCAGAGACCTCATCGCGATGTCCCGGAGGTTGGGCATCCCAATCGCGTTTCTGGCCCTTGACCAGGAAAAGGCTTTTGACAGAGTGGACCACAAATACCTGCTGGGAACCCTCAAGACCTTTGGTTTTGGAGATGGGTTTGTCCGAACGATCCGCCTACTCTACACCAAGGCAGAGTGCATGATCAAGATCAACGGCACCCTCACTGCCCCCGTCAAATTCGAGCGAGGAGTGAGACAGGGATGCCCATTGTCGGGCCAACTTTATGCACTGGCATTAGAGCCTTTCCTGAGTCTCATAAGGCGGAGACTCAGCGGCCTGGTGCTCAGGGAACCAAGCGTCAGTTTGGTCCTGACGGCATACGCCGATGACATCCTCCTCATCCTTCGTTCCCTGGATGATGTCGCCCTGCTGCACGAGTGTCAGGAGGTCTTTTCGAAGGCCTCCTCATCCAAAATGAACTGGCAAAAGTGCTGCGGCCTGCTGGTTGGAGCGTGGGACATGACCGAGTGTCCGGAGAAGGCAAAAACCATCAATTGGAGCACAACATCGCTGCACCACCTGGGGGTGTTCCTGGGACCAGAGGAGGAACCACCGCAAAGGAACTGGGTCGAGCTGGAGGAGAAGGTGAAGGAGCGGCTGGGCACCTGGAGTCGCCTGTGCAAGTTCCTCACCTTCAGGACAAAGACGTTGGTGGTGAACCAGCTGGTGACGTCCATGCTGTGGCACCGACTCTTCTCCCTGCACCCCCCCATGAGCCTCGTCAACGCGCTTCAGAAGCGAGTCCTCGACTTCTTCTGGTCGGGCAGAGGACACCGGGTCGCGGCTGGGGTCCTGGCCCTGCCACTGGACGAGGGCGGTCACGGGCTGGTGTGCGTGCAGAGTCAGCTGGCCACCTTCCGACTGCAGGCCGCACAAAAGTTCCTGCACACCACCACCCCTGCACCAGCCTGGAGCGTCACGGCCTCCTTCCTACTCAAACAGCTGGGGGGTCTGCAGTGCTCCAAACAACTATTCTATATGGACCTGCAGGGCCTCCCACTGGGACAACTGCCACCTTTCTACAGGAGCGTCCTGCAGACGTGGAGCACCCTCGCCGTCAGGAGGCTGAACCGGCCGCGATCGGCCGAGGATCTGGTCTTCGAACCGATCCTCAGGAACCCGCAGACAAAGCTGCCGTCCACCACCGCCACCCCCGGCATGGAGAGGCGCCTCACCAACGCGCGGCTCACCAGGATGGGAGATCTGGTGGAGCCTGGAACACGGGGCCGGTGGCTCGGACCAGCAGACATGGCCACAAAGACAGGGCTGCAATCGCTCCGGGTGGCTGCCAGGATCCTGGCCGAAGCCAAGGAAGCCTTCTCAGCGGCAGCGGGGAGAACGCCCCCCATCGGCGTTGGGGACGACGAGGCCCCTCTCGGTCCCCCTCCACCGGAGCTCTCCGTCGTGCCGCTGCAGCGCCAATGCCGACAAGCGAAGGCAGATCACAACCTGTGCCGGCTGGAAGACCTACCAGAGGTGGCCTTCGCAAATGTCAAAAGGAAGGTGCTCTACTCCTACATGGTCCGGTTTCACCAACAGGACACCCTGAGGAGCCACAAGGACCATGCCTGGAGGAAAGCCCTGCCCTGCATCTCTCCGGAGAGGCCTCGCTGGAGGCAACTCTACTCCAGCCCGACGTACAACCGCATCGGCGACCTCAGCTGGAGCATCGCCCACGGCACCGTCACCACCAACGCCTCCCTGGCGCGCTTCACCGACACGCCCCCGGAGTGCCGGTTCTGCGGTAAAGTGGAGACGGTGGCGCACCAATACGTGGAGTGCAAGAGCCTGGACTCGCTGTTCAAGGTCCTGAGAAACATCCTACTAAAGTTCAGCCTCCACTTCTCCCCGACGGTCCTCATCTTTGGATACCGAAAGGGCGACGGATCCCAACATCTTCAGGGGCTGGTCAACGTGCTCGTCGGCTACGCCAAGCTCGCCATTTACAGGGCGAGGAAAGTGGCCCTGGAGGGGAAACGTCCGGCCAGCAGCCTGGGCATCTTCCGCGCTCTGGTCGGAGCCAGGGTGTGGCTGGAGTTCCGCCATGCACGGTTGACCCACGCCGTGCCGGCCTTCATGGAGCAGTGGGCGATGGAGGAGGCCGTGTGCTCCGTGGCAGATGACGGGGAGCTCTGCATGCTGTTATGAGCTACCCGTCAGAGGCCGTCGGACTGCGAGGGGGGCGGCGTACATAACGAGAGAGTGAACGAAAGAATGAGCGACAGAACGAGCGAGAGAGCGAGTGAGAGAGAGAGCGAGAGAGCGAGCGAGAGAGTGAGCAAAAGAGCGAGCGAGGGCTACATAAAGCCCAGTTAAAAAAAAAAAAAAAAAAAAAAAAAAAAAAAAGAGAGAGAGCGTGGAGAGAGAGCGACGGAGAGAGAGCGAGGGGAGAGGGACGGAGAGAGATCGAGGCAGGGTGCTTACGGGTTCCCAGTGTCCCTCTGTAATTCGGTAATTGGTTAAGTGGCTAATTAGTAATTACAGCAAAGCCAATGAAATGATGTCGGCCTGTGCGCATGGCGGGCGGGGGTGGGTGAGGCGGGTATATTGATTTGCGTCGAGCACTAATTGGAGATGCGGAGGGGTGGTGAGGGGGAGGGGTGGTGAGGGGTGCGGGGAGGGGGAGGAGGAGGGAGGAGCAGGGCGGGTTACCTGACGCCGATGACTCACAGATACGCGGGGCTCCCCTCGAGATGGCGGTACAGCAAGTCGGAGGCGATACGTATCGATTATCTGTGCAGTGGGAGTCGATACGTATCGAGTACTTGTGCAGTGGGAGCCGATACGTATCGATTGTCTGTGGAGTGGGAGTCGATACGTATCGATTGTCTGTGGAGTGGGAGCCGATACGTATCGATTGTCTGTGGAGTGGGAGTCGATACGTATCGATTGTCTGTGGAGTGGGAGCCGATACGTATCGATTGTCTGTGGAGTGGGAGCCGATACGTATCGATTGTCTGTGGAGTGGGAGCCGATACGTATCGATTGTCTGTGGAGTGGGAGCCGATACGTATCGATTGTCCGTGGAGTGGGAGCCGATACGTATCGATTGTCTGTGGAGTGGGAGCCGATACGTATCGATTGTCTGTGGAGTGGGAGCCGATACGTATCGAGTATCTGAAGTGGGAGTCGATACGTATCGATTGCCTGTGGAGTGGGAGCCAATACGTATCGATTACCTGTGGAGTGAGAGCTATCCCCACGTCTACAGCGGGACACTGGGTTTGCATTCCCAATCGCGACGCCAAATTATCATAAGTGGTGGCAATCCTTGGAAACTAACACTGAACTATAAACTATATATTTTTTTTTTATCTGACCAAGTAATGGCCCACTGAGCCACTCTTTTGTCAAAAGCGACCTGGCCACGAACGATAGCTCGGCGAAGTGGCTCATCACGTTGACGTTTATAGCAGCCAAATGCTCTAGACGCGCACTTGATTTCTAAATGTGGAGGGGCAAAAACGGGGAGGACCCCGATAAAGATCCACGCAGAGGTGGGACAAAGTCATTGCTATGCAAGTCCAAGTCGAGTCGCAAGTCATCAAATTCATGACTCGAGTCTGACTCGAGTCCAAGTCACATGACTCGAGTCCACATCTCATAGGTGGGACAAAGTCATTGTTATGCAAGTCCAAGTCGAGTCGCAAGTCATCAAATTCATGACTCGAGTCTGACTCGAGTCCAAGTCACATGACGCGAGTCCACACCTCTGGATCCACGCGACCACGGGGGGAGAGAGAAAGACCTGCAACCTCTAAATATACAGCAGCAAGCGTCCGAGGTGAGATCGAACCCACGATCTCCGGTGTAGCAAGCGAGGCAGTTAACATTTCGCCAGCGCGGCGAGACATTGAAAAACGCGCGTACGCCAAGTTAACTGTGTCGCGGTTTGTAAACACCAGCACCGGGGGAGACAAAGGTGGTCGGGCGTAGGTGCAGATCACACCCCCCGCCCATCCACCACTTATAGTAATAGGTTTTTACCCTTTCAACTGGTACAAAAACTGACACGTTTATACAAGGGATCATGTTTGCAATAACCACAACACAAGCAGTCAAAATGCAAACAAAAAGAAACAACTCTGATGATGATAATGGTATGCACTGTCCTTGAAGTTGATTGGTCCACACCCGAGACAGCTTTTCTTAGAGCCTAGTCTCCATTGGTGTTGGACCAGATGACGCCAAAAGGCGTACAACTCAAAGACAGCGCACTATCAGAGTATTGAGAGCTCGGGGTAAGCATTTACACTATGAGACATCTCCTTTAGCAGTGGCAAAATATAGTAGTAGGTTTTTTACCCTTTAAACTGGTACTGATGTCTCATAGCATCCACCACTTGTTTGGTGCCGGAATTGTCGGCCTTCGTGTGGTGTGCTCGCTAACAGCACTTGCCCCAACAGTCTACTAAGGCTACACGGGGCATCTTTGTCTTTGTGTGGTGCACTTGCATCACGCGGACTCTCCACCATACAAAGACGATGCGTACAGACCATGGTTGGTTCGCATGTTTTGCCACAAGGACGTGTGGGTACACCTCTTGTTCTCCTTCTTGGTTCTTTCGGTAAAGTCACGTAGAAGGGAAATAATAAAATGATAAAAACAAAACATGATAAAATAATTCTCACGACGTTTCGGCCACAACACAAGCAGCCGTCCTCAGGTGAAGAAACAGGTCTGTTGATCAATTTGAAACTGCCAACAATGTCCCGCGGACACAATGAATTACAATTCAACTAACTCGGTCATAAGCAGCCGTCATCATCGTCGTCATCATCCTACCCATCGCCATCACCATGCTGTTTGACCTTTTTCGCACCGTACGTAGCCAAGCGTGCCAATCGGTGGTGCGGGAAATCATCGTCGTCATCATCAGGGGGAGACTTCAAAGGCAACTCCAATCATGCAGCGGATGCCAGGCTCGTGTCCCTCCACAGGGACCAGCATTCCCTCCTCTCTCCCCCCTCCCCTCGTCCCCCCCTGCCCCCCCCCCCTCAAACCCCCTAACCCACCACACAATCACCCCCCCTCTCAGTGTATTTTACTAAGTGACAGAGAAGGGAGGTTGGTGGTGGCGGTGGCGATAATGATGATGGTTCAATCTTAATTTAGGAGCTTTCGTGACTGCAGGAATTATTCTTTGGTTCTTTTCGGTTAAGTCACGTCTAAAAATAAAATAATAAATTAAAATAACATATTACGACGTTTCGATTGCAACACAAGCAATCATCATCAGGTATAAAAGAAATAGCAACAAAAAATCTAACTAGAAAACTATAGACAGACATACAAGCAGACAGACATCTGTGTGCCGTTGTGATGTCTGTCTGCTTGTATGTCTGTCTATAGTTTTCTAGTTAGATTTTTTGTTGCTATTTCTTTTATACCTGATGATGATTGCTTGTGTTGCAATCGAAACGTCGTAATATGTTATTTTAATTTATTATTTTATTTTTAGACGTGACTTAACCGAAAAGAACCAAAGAATGATGATGGTGGCGAAAGTGTGAGAAGGTGGCTGTGGTTGTGGTGTGAATTGAGGGGTGGGGGGGGAGACGTGGGAGACGTGGATACAATATTCCATTTAAACAAAACTATAAAACGATAAACAGTTTCTTCTTTTACCAGGTAAGGTCCCACTGAGCTGTGTAGCTCTTGTTCAGAAGCGACCTGGCCACAAATGATAGCTCAACGAAGCGGCTTATCACGTGGACATTTAAAGCGGCCTAATACTCCAAACGAGTGTTTCTGAATATGGAGCGAAAAAAAAACCCGGAGGACCCAGAAAAAAGTCCACACCACCGCGAGTGAGAGAGACAGAGAGAGAGAGAGCGTGAGACGCACACACACGCCAACTCCAAATATACAGCAGCAGGCGTCAGGGTCGGGATCGGGATCGAACCCACGACCTCCTGCATACCAGGCGAGACGGATAATATCTCCTAGCCAGCGCGGCGTCCGGAAAAGTCCGAAACGCTGATCCGCGAATTGTTTTTACGCACCCCAGTTCGGTTCTTATAGCGCCACAATAAATCGCACTCTCCAGTTTCGGTTTTTTGGTTGTTCATATTCTGTCGAGCAGAGGCGAGGTCGTTCACGCAAATATGGTGTCTGTCACCATTCACGCGGTGAGCCCATGCTGCCAATAGCTGTGCCCAAGCTCTGCCGTCCTCTCTCTATGGTGTGTTAAGATGTGCTTAGCCAATTAACGAGTGTTTATACACGCTCGGAGGAAGCCGTAGCACACAGGAAAAGACAAGCAACGCGCAGATACAAAGACAGAGACACAGAGACACAGAGACGCACGCGTGCAAAGAAATACCACTCGAATAGCCTTAACAGACTGTTGGGGCAAGTGCTATTAGCGAGCACCTATGAATCGGTGCCAGGTTCATAGCGCAGCGCGCTAACCGCTACACTACCGCTCCCCACACAACCACGTCCGACCGCTGTTGTTTCGCCAGTGGCGATGTTAACACACAGCGCCAGGTACTCAATTTAAAGCTGAGTCGACCTAGAACCGGTTTAGATAATCGTCACTGGTGTTGGCCGTGAGCCGGAATCGAACTCGGGCCGCCAGGTTCATAGCGCAGCACGCTAACCGCTACACTACCGTTCCCCACACAACAACAACCGCTATTCGCCACTAAGTGGCGGTGACGTCACCACGACGCTTGTGCCAGGCCATGTGCACCTTGTGGCCACGTGAAGTGTCGAAAGCCCGCTGGCAGGAGGTCACGGGGCAGACCCAGCAGGTGCCACGGGTCGACTGACTGAGATGACTGGCTGATGCACCACCTGTGCCCCCCACTGTGCCAACTTGCTGTGCTTTAGCCACCCGGCGCTCCGCTCGTGGTTGTGAGCGTCGCACCTCCGCCCTCCGTTGTTGTTGGAGGGCGACTGCCTCCAACTGCCCAGTAGCGTCTTTTACGAGACTCCTCCACAGAGGCCGATCTTGACACCGCTGGTACCAGTCATCGGCAAGTCCACTCAGCTCAATGTCCTCCTGTACCACACCACTCCATTTATTCTCTAGCCCTTGCCGCGCCCGTTTAGCCCCCTCGATCCGGCCGAACAAAATCTGTGTAGGCATGCGGTGGCTGGGCATGCGAGCTAGATTACATATATAGAAACGCACAGACGCACACACGCATAGAGACGGACAAACGCATACAGGCACCCATTTGATTGAGCAAATTTACGTTTCCCTCTTCAGAAAATGTCCTGAGATGCATAAGAACGAAGCCAGGATGTATTCATACAGTGCCGATTTAAAATCGGGACTTTAATGACATTACATTATAAATTAAAATACAACCAAATATTAACATATTTTATCTCGTCTTAAAAAAAACCGATGGTAATGTGCAATAATAACCCCCCTATTCCCGCATCTAATTTCCCTATAGCTCCCCCGCAGTAAGTTAAATGCATAGAACCATCATCATCATCCATTCTCAGCTCTCTCTCTTCTCCCAATTGAGTCCTCGCAGCACCCCCGGTGAATAAGAATAATCGTACCCGGGCTCTCATGCAACGCCACGGTGGAGGGAGCGGTGGCGCAGTGGTTAGCGGCGCTGTGAGCCCGGCCTTGCAAAGTCCACGCAGACGACACGGGCGGGTCGAACTTCGTCCCGCACGCCGAACGAGCAGTCGCCGGCGCTAACTCCAGAGCGACACCGCTCCGACAGAGTCCACGTCAATCGCTGCTCGCCCGCTTACTCGGTCAAGTTTAAACATTCCCCACCGATCCCGCACACTCGCACCCTTTGCAAAAAAAATCACGAGACGGATACACCGCTGTCGCTGTTGATGCTGTCATTGTTGTCTTCGTGCCCAGCCACCGCATGCCTAAACAGCTTTTGTTCGGCCGGATCGAGGGGGCTTAACGGGCGCGGCACGGGCTAGAGAAGAGATGGAGTGATATGGTACAGGAAGATGTGGAGCTGAGTGGACTTGCCGATGACTGGTACCAGCGATGTCAAGATCGGCCTCTGTGGAGGAGGCTCGTGAAGGACGCTACTACTGGGCAGTTGGAGGCAGTCGCCCTCCAGCAACAACGGAGGGCGGAGGAGCGACGCTCACAACAACGAGCGGAGCGCTGGGTGGCTAAAGCACAGCAAGTTGGTACAGTAGGGGGCACAGTTGGTGCATCAGCCAGTCATCTCGGTCATCTCGGTCAGTCGACCCGTGGCACCTGGTTCTGCCCCGTGACCTCCTGCCAGCGGGCGTTCGACACTTCACGTGGCCTCAAGGTGCACTTGGCCTGGCACAAGCGTCGTGTGGACGTCACCGCCACTTAGTGGCGAATGGCGGTTGTTGTTGTTGTGTGAGTGTGAGCAGCGCGCTAGGCACTGCGCCACCGCTCCGCACACTCACAGATGCGACAAACACGAAAGATCGTCCCGTGTAGCCTTTCAGAGACTGTTTGGGGCAAAGCGCTGTTCGCGAGCACCTATTAAGGCTGGACCACAGGGCACACAATGGCGTGGTATCTCCCCAATGGTGGCACTTACACACAGCACCAGGTACTCATTGTTAAGGCTGATTCGACGTGGGGGAGGGATATAGGGGAGAACACCGGCTCAGATATTTGTCACTGATGTTGGCCGGGAGCGGGAATCGAACCGGGCTTTGTAGCCTTGATAACGTAATAAGCTAACCACTGTGCCACAGTTCCCCAAACACACACACAAGGCAAAGATCCCCCGTCTAGCCTTAATACACACACACACGAAAAATATCCCACGTATCGCTTTCACGTCCTTTCGGGGCTAGTGCTGTCAGCAATCACCTATGAAGATCGGCACGGCACGCGAGAGGGGTGGGTGGCCAACACCACCTCCGGTCCGCCTTTGTCTCCCTAGCGGCGATGTTCTCACTCACGTGGGCACGCGCGCGTGAGTGCCCGCGTCTCTGTGCGCGTGGAACAGCAGCAGCCGCCAACGCCCTCGCTTCAATCGCCGCGCATCGGAGCTGCAAATTCAGCGACGGAATTGGGACCGTGTCAGAGGCTGCCGCGCCCCCCCCTCCCATTATCAGACGTCGCGGGGGGTCGTGGGGGGAGCAGTGAGGGCGGAGGGGGGTGGTGGAGGGGAATGGGTTTGGGAAAGGTGAGATCTGGAGCAAGGAGGTGTCATCTTCTTGGTTCTTTCGGTAAAGTCACGTAGAATGGAAATAATAAAGCAATGAAAAAATTTAAACATGATAAGATCATTCTCACGACGTTTCGGCCACAACGCAAGCAGCCGTCCTCAGGTGAAGAACAGCTCTGTCAGAAAGGCGGCGTCTGAATGAACACCACCAGGCTTGGCAGCGTATATTTAAGCTGGGTTGGAGGGGGAAGAGCGCCTTGACAAAGGAATATGCAAATTCAAGAAGATGAATTCCTGCAGTCACGAAAGCTTTAAATCCAAGGAGGTGTCGTGAATGCGTTTGCCTGTCCGTGTTGCGAGCGTCTTTGAGTGGCTTTATATATATACGCACGAATTGGCGATGACCTCACCACAGCGCTTGTGCCAGGCTAGGTGCACGGCTGAGGTGACTCATAAAAGTGTAAGTGCAAGGGGATGGGTGGGGGGGAGAAGAGGTCTCCCTCAAGACGATGCAAAACAACAAGAAGATCGGACAAGGCACTCCCCTGGCGATCAGAACAACACGGAGCGTCTTCTATTCGGGAGAATACGGTCACGATGAAAGGATAATAATAATGATGATGATGATAACCAGCGGTACATATTAAAATTAGTCACAGTGTAGCGTTACAAACAAACAGAGTAATTAAAAGCTATCAGCACAAATCCCGCGTGTAATCAGGCGGTGATGATGGTGGTCGTGGTGGTGGAGGTGGTGGAGATTGATCAATTCTCTGTCGGGCGAAAGCTCCACACCACCCTCGATTCGCACAAAACACCCCACCCAGAACCATCACCCCCCCCCCACCCTTGACCCCCCTTCCTCAACCCAACCCCTCCCCCCTCCTCCACCTTACCTCTGCAGGGGGTGCCTCGCTACACAAGAGACCCTTTTCACACCCGCAATGTGCAAATGGCTTTGAGGGGTTTCGCGACTTCGTGTTATGGAAGGGGTGCACGTGGGTCCGTGGAGGGGATGGCGGGGGAGAAGGGGTGGGAGGGGGGTGGGAGGGGGGGGTGGGAGGGGGGCGGGGGGATTGAGGGAGGGGGGGGTGAGAACAGAATTCACGATTGGCAAGCGCGGGTCCTATCCGTTACTCATTCAGTTGAAGTAATAAATTACAACAACTTCAACTCGGAACACCGCTCGCTCTCGCAGAGAGAGAGAGAGGGCGAGTCGGAGGCACGAGCAGGAACTACAGACGGGCGAGGAGGCAGTAGCAGACCCGTAGACTTCTATAGAGACCCATAGACTTCCATAGAGACCAATAGACCTCCAAACAGACCCATATACTTCCATACAGATCCATAGACCTCCATACAGACCCATAGACTTCCATACAGACCCATAGACCTTCACACATACACACAGACTTCCATCGAGACCCATAGACTTCCATAGAGACCCATAGACCTCCACACAGACCCATAGACTTCCATAGAGACCCATAGACTTACATACAGACCCACAGACCTTCACAAATACACACAGACTTCCATAGAGACCCATAGACCTCCACACAGACCCATAGACTCCCATAAAGACCCACAGCCCTTCACACATACACACATACTTCCATAGAGACCCATAAACTTCCATAGAGACCCACAGCCCTTCACACATACACATAGACTTCCATAGAGACCCATAGACTTCCATAGAGACCCATAGACTTACATAGAGACCCACAGCCCTTCACACATACACACAGACTTCCATAGAGACACATATACTTCCATAGAGACCCATAGACCTTCACACAGACTCCACAGACTTACATAGAGACCCATAGACTTACATAGAGACCCATAGACTTACATACAGACTCCACAGACTTACATAGAGACCCACAGCCATTCACACATACACACAGACTTCCATAGAGACACATATACTTCCATAGAGACCCATAGACCTTCACACAGACTCCACAGACTTACATAGAGACCCATAGACTTACATAGAGACCCATAGACTTACATACAGACTCCACAGACTTCCATAGAGACTCATAGACCTTCACACATACACACAGACTTCCATAGAGATCCATAGACTTACATAGAGACCCATAGACTTACATACAGACTCCACAGACTTACATAGAGACCCATAGACTTACACACAGACTCCACAGACTTCCATAGAGACCCATAGACTTACATAGAGACCCACATACCTCCACACAGACCCATAGACTTCCATACAGACCCACAGCCCTTCACACATACAAACAGACCTCCACACAGACCCATATACTTACATAGAGACCCACAGACCTCCACACAGACCCACAGACTTCCGTACAGACCCAGCTATGGATCTAAGCAGGAGACGCTGCTGTTGTCCGCTCCGTTACTGCGTCCTAAAATTAACTGCGGGGTGGGGGTCAAGTGTCGGGGTGAAGGCATCGGCGGCTCATTGACGAAGAACACCGGGAGGGGATTAAAAGAGAAATTAAACAACAGCGCGATCAATGGAGCTCACCGCGGGAGGGAAAGAGTGGCCCTTTATGTCTAAACAAAGACTGGGTCGGAGGTGGTGACCCGGGGCGAGGCTATCTCTGTGTGTGCGTGTGCGTGTCGTTGCATGGGTCTGGCTCTGGCTCTGTGCGGCGTGTGGACGTCGCCACTGGGAAGACAAAGGCGGTCGGGCGTGATGCTTGGCCACCCTACCCGCCACATAGCCGCGTCAGGAGGAGCGGAGTGCATCGCTGTGATGTCTCTCACTCGCATTCTGTCGAACGGCGCGTCGCGTCGTTATATGCTGTGTGGTCTGTTCTTCTTACGCGTTGCTACTCGCTAACAGCACTTGTCCCAAAAGTCTGTTCAGGATTCATCTTCTTGGTTTTTTTCGGTAAAGTCACGTAGAAGGGAAGTAATAAAATAATAAAAATAAAACATAATAAAATGAAACAATTCTCACGACGTTTCGGCCACAACGCAAGCAGCCGTCCTCAGGTGAAGAATGAGACACTTCAAGCTAGTGGTGTAAGTTCCTAGCTTGAAGTGTCTCATTCTTCACCTGAGGACGGCTGCTTGCGTTGTGGCCGAAACGTCGTGAGAATTGTTTCATTTTATTATGTTTTATTTTTATTATTTTATTACTTCCCTTCTACGTGACTTTACCGAAAAAAACCAAGAAGATGAATCCCTGCAGTCACGAAAGCTTTAAATCGAAATCTGTTCAGGATCTACAGGGGATTTTTTTTTAAAACGTTGTCATGTCCAGTATCAATTCCCATCTCAAGTCTCACCCCTCTGCCGACACGTGCCCGAACGTCTTAGTTTTAACCACCACCACTCATCATACATACACACACCACCACCACCACCACCACTACAGCCACTACTCTCATTATCAGACACACACCACCACCACCACCACCACTATAGCCACCACTCTCATTATCATACAGACACAACACTACCACCACTTATCATACACACACCACCACCACCACCACCACAACCACCACTCTCATTATCATGCACACACAACACTACCACCACTCATCATACACACACCACCACAACCACCACCACCACAACCACCACTCTCATTATCATGCACACACAACACTACCACCACTCATCATACACACACCACCACCACCACCACCACCACAACCACCACTCTCATTATCATGCACACACAACACTACCACCACTCATCATACACACACCACCACCACCACAACCACAATTCTCATTATCATACACACACCACCACCACCACTACAGCCACCACTCTCATTATCATACACACAGCACTACCACCACTCTCATTATCAAACACACACCACCACCACCACCACTACAGCCACCACTCTCAGTATCATACACACACAACACTACCACCACCACTACAGCCACCACTCTCATTATCATGCACACACAGCACTACCACCACTCTGATTATCATACACACACAACACTACCACCACTCTCATTATCATACACACACACACACCACCACCACTACAGCCACCACTCTCATTATCAGACACACACCACCACGACCACCACTCTCATTATCATATACACATAACACTACCACCACTCTCATTATCATACACACACAACACTGCCATCACTCTCATTTTTAGACACACCACCACCGCCACTACAGCCACCACTCTCATTATCACACACACCACCGCCACGCTCATTATTATTAACGTCGCAAACACCAACACTACCCCCACCACCACCACTCATCGTCATACACGCAGCAGCACCACCACAACGCTCAGTATATACACACACACACACCACTCACCATCAACACTAATTATTACATACACATAAAACACCACTACGACCATCACCACCACCACCACACACCCCTCCACCACCTGCACCTGCACCACCACCACCACCCACCCCTCCACCACCTGCACCACCACCACCCACCCACCCCTCCACCACCTGCACCACCAACACCACCCACCCCTCCACCAACACCTGCACCACCACCACCCACCCCTCCACCTGCACCACCACCACCACCACCACCCACCCACCCCTCCACCACCACCACCACCACCACCACCCACCCACCCCTCCACCACCTGCACCACCACCACCACCACCACCCACCCCTCCACCACCACCACCACCACCCACCCACCCCTCCACCACCTGCACCACCACCACCACCACCCACCCTTCCACGACCACCACCACCCACCCACCCCTCCACCACCTGCACGACCACCACCACCACCACCCACCCACCCCTTCACCACATGCACCACCACCACTCACCCCTCCACCACCACCTGCACCACCACCACCACCGAATTCGCAACCTCCCCTCCCCCCTTAGCGCCCCCCTGCCGAGCTGCCAGCTGGCGGAAACTTCAAAGTGAACTGCCCCGACCCCCATCTCCTTTCTTAAACTTCTCCCTTCATATCCTCTGTCTGTCTCTCCTCTCTCTCTCTCTCGACATGTCTTCACTGACCAACTTATCCACTCAATAGCCCACCTACCCACGCACCCCTCTCACTCACTCTGCTCACTCTTACACCTGAGACGACATCCGAGTTTCCCGAGTCTTCGCCCGGTGAAACAAAATAAAGTCGAGCGTGGAAGCTCGCTGGCGAAGCGTCCCGATGTAACAGGCTGTAGTATACCCACAGGCCGTAGTATACCCGGGGTCAGAGGTCGCAACCGGGTACCCGATACCCGTACCCTACCCGATACCCGGCTACCCGTACCCGGCCGGGTACGGGTACGGGTAGCCGTTTGCGACCCTGGTGCGGCCGCGTACGGGTAGGCCGTGAGTCACTGGTGAGTCACCGTTTGTCACTCATTTCGGGTAGGGTACGGGTAGGGAACGGGTACCCGTACCCGGCCGGGTACGGTTACGGGTACCCATTTGCGACCCTGTGCGGCCGGTTACGGGTAAGGAATCAAAACCCGTTTGCGACCTCTGCCCGGGGTTACAACGGCCTAGGCTAGATTATACCCGGGTATATTATGGCCTAGGCTAATGTTTTACTCTAGGGTATGTTATGGCCTAGGCCAAATTATGTCCCTCTAGGCCAAATCATACCCCATGATAGTAAAAGTGTTGAGCGATATACACATGAATTACTAAATGTTTCCAACATTTTCTTTAAAACTGTAAAAACGTAGACTTTGATTGCTTCAAACAGAAAAACTTTAATAATAACCCTAACCCTAAAAATGCTTCCATTGATCAAATTGAGATTCTTACTTCCATTCATACGCTTTTTAGATATCGATTGAAGTTCGTTGTCGGCTGTTCTCTGTATGGACAATTGCCTTTGAACTTTCACATGGGGCATATTCTGGCCTGGAGTGGTATGGTCTGGCCCAGTCTAGTTTAAACCCCCGGGGGGTATAGTTTAGCCTAGGACACTTCATCCCCCCGGGTATACTCTGGCCTGGGCCAAACTATACCCGGCTTTAATCGGGGCAGGTGGTTAGTTTAGCCTGTTACACCTGGTTTCCTTGACCCAACACAGATGCGTTCACTTTGTGGACGACAGAGGGAGTTGTCCATGGTGCTGAAAGTGTCACGTTGGCAATCGTCTCCGGCTAAAAAATGAACACGTGGGCCCGTGTGCGTGCGTATGTGTGAGTAGGTAGTGTAGCGGTTAGCGCGGTGCGCTATGAACCCGGCGACCCGGGTTCGATTCTCGCTCACGGCTAACACCAGTGACGATTATCTGAACCGGTCCTGGGCCTCCCCAAGGTCGACTCAGCCTTAAATGAGTACCTGGTACGGTGTGTAAACATCGCCACTAGGGAAACAAATGCGGTCGGGCGTGGTGCTGGCCACCCACCCCCTCGTTCGTGTACCGTTCCGGCCTTCATAGGTGCTCGCTAACAGCACTTGCCCCTACAGTCTGTTAAGGCTACACGGGGGATCTTTGTCGTTGCCTTTGTTGTGGGGAGCGTCAGTGCAACGGTCAGCGCGCCTCGCTACGAACCCCAGCCGCACGAGGTTGATTTCTGCTCGCGGCCAACACGAGTGACGATTATCTGAACCGGACCTGGGCCTCCGCTAGGTCGACTCAGCCGCAAGCGAATAATACATCGCCACGAGCGAGACAACGGCGGCCGGGTCCTGGTGCTGGCCACCCGTTCGCGTGTCGTGACAGCCTTCATAGATGCCCCTCGCTAACAGCACTTGCCCCGACAGTCTGTTAAGGCTACACGGGTTATCTTTGTCTTTGGTGTGCGCGTATGGGGCTGCCGTGGGATTAAAGAGCGAGATTGCCAGGAGAAGGCAGTAGAGCAACGGATTCTCGAATCTATCTGTGGAGAGGTTTTGAGCGTTACATGGTCGTACGCGTGGTGGGTTTATCTCCGCGTTTTTGTTTGTATTCCCTCCCCGCGCGAAGGCTTTCCATTCGTAGCGGAGTCCATTGCCAAAGCACCCCCACGTGGCAAGACCCTCCCGCAAAATAGCCTCGAGACTCGACGAGGTTTTCCTGGCTAAATGAAAAAGACTGTTTCTTGTGGTGCCTTGTGAAGAGAAGGAACTGGATATAATAAAGTGTGGGGGGGGGGGGGGGGGGGGGGTTGGAGGGGGGGGTTAGATCGCGTACGTTTCAATGTGTCGCTAAACCCGCCACCACTCGACCGCACAGCCAATTAGTAAGGTTCGTCACGTCAACAAAACGTGCCAATTCGTTGCTACTTCAGCAGCACCGGTTGTGTGTTGGAGAGCAAACCCACAACAGTTCGAATTCGAGGACCGTGGCGTTTCGCCAGCAATTACAACAACAACAGCAACCAGCTGCATCAGGTGATTAGCCAGGATTGTGAAGAAGCCTTCGTGTTTCTGGGCATCGCCCCAACTACCGCCCACCTCACACACACACCAACCCCCCCCCCCTCTTGACGCGCCCCTCCCCGCCCCGCCCCCACCTCCACCCCCCCCCCCTCTTGACGCCCCCTCCCCGCCCCCACTTCCTCCCCCCCCCTCTTGACGCCCCCTCCTTCGCCCCCACCCACCCCCCTTGCCGACCCCTCCCCGCCCCCCACCCCCCTCCTCCCCCCCTCTTGCCGCCCCCCTCCCCGCTCCCAACCCCTCCCTCCCCTCCCTCTTGACACCCCCTCCCCGCCCCCACCCCCTCCTCCCCCCGAGGATCCAGCTGTTCCCGACAAGGTCACGGGGCAACATCAGCAGCTGCACACTCCATCATCATCATCATCGTCAAAGAGCATCGTCATCATCATCATCGTCATCAGTAAGAGCATCATCATCATCAGCAAGAGCATCATCATCAGCAGCAGCAGAATAATCAGCAGCAGCGGAAGCAGCAGCATCATCATCAGTAGCAGCAGAAGCGTCGTCAGCATGGTCACTTTAGTCGTCCAGCATTAGCAGTGGAGAGACAAAGGCGGCCCGGCGTGCTTCGAGCCATGACCACTTCACCCACTTGCG
This sequence comes from Lampetra planeri, assembly GCF_965212315.1. Taxonomy (NCBI): domain Eukaryota; kingdom Metazoa; phylum Chordata; class Hyperoartia; order Petromyzontiformes; family Petromyzontidae; genus Lampetra; species Lampetra planeri. The sequence continues at coordinate 4,362,720 of NC_136143.1, forward strand.
CGTGTTCCGTGTTGGTCTCACATCGGCGCTCGCAAAAAAAAAAAACTAAACGCAATTGGCTCCCAGTAAACGTGGAACGTTGGGCCAGCGTTGACATATTTACTGAGCTGTGTTAACGGCTGCACGGTGGGAGGATCATTGTCTTGGTGGTGTTTGTTTGTCTTGTTGTTGAAGCGGTGGTGTAGCGGTTAGCGCTACGTTGCGCTATGAACCCGGCGACCCGAGTTCGATTCCCGCTCACGGCCAACACCGGTGACGATTATTTGAACCGGTCCGGGGCCTGCCCGAGGTCGACTCAGCCTCAAACGAGTACCTGGTGCGGCGTGTAAGCATCGCCACTGGGGAGACAAAGGCGGCCGGGCGTGGTGTTGGCCACCCACCTCCTCGTGTGTCGTGCCGGCTTTCATAGGTGCTCGCTAACAGCACTTGCCCCAACGCTCTGTCCAGGCTATATACGGGAAATCTTTGCCTATGTTGAACCTCTTTCGCACCGTACGTAGCCAACCGTAGCCAACCGGAGTTGCGAGGGAGTGACAGCGGACGAAACGCCAGAACGCAGCTCTAAACAAACACGTTTTCAACCGAGCCGACGACCGGTGCCAGCGGTGTCAAGATGGGCCTCCGAAGAACGCCTCCGTGCGGTTTGAAGGGCTGTCGCCCGCCAACAGCACCGCATGGGCGGCGGAGTTGCAACGACGATCAGATCGCAGCGCGTTGGCGCAGTCAGTCAACACATTTGTACTTCCGCGACCCGATCTCCCCCAAGACCCAATTCCTTCTATTATGGACAATGTTGGTCGCGAAAGCGCGCGCGCGCGTTAAACACCCACGTCGCCTGGGTCTGTCGCGTCACCTCCTGCCAGCGTCAGCAGCCGCGTTAGCCCTCGAAACTTCGCGTGACCACCTCGAGGTTTATACCCGTGACGTCGCCGGCCACTTAGTGGCGAGCGGCGGTTCGTGGTTGTTGTTGTTGCTGCTGCTGCTGCTGCTGTTGTTGTGAGTACAGGCACGGCACTTGGCTATCGAAGGCAAGGAAGGAATCATTACCGATGTCAAAGGAGCGGGAGCAGGCACAGGAGGGGGGATTGGTATTGTGCCCAGCAGCAGCGGTGGGTTCAGACAGCAGCACTTTGGCCGGTCATTTCTTAGCCGAAATCGTTGAGTTCCTGACAACAAAAAGACGCGATTGTAATGGGGGTTTTTGTTGTTGTTGTTGTTGAGGAGGTTGTTTATCTTTATTATCGAACAATCTAAATCTGCTCGCGGAGAAATACGAGCATGAGGAGGTGAAGAGGCGGTGCAGCCCTGCAATTGCTCGCTCCGTCCGCTGCTGCTGCGAAGGATGGAGATGAGGAGGATGATGATGAGGATGATGATGATGAGGAGTTGTCTCGGCTACAGGCAGCGAGTTACGAGTGAGTGAGTGGGTGAGTCGGTGGGTGAAATGAGTCGGTGGTTGAGTCAGTGGGTGAGTCGGTGGATGAGTGGGTGAGTCAGTGGGTGAGTGAGTGGGTGAGTCAGTGGGTGAGTGAGTGGGTGAGTCGGTGGGTGAGTCGGTGCGTGGGTGACTGAGTGGGTGGGTGAGTGAGTAGGTGAGTCGGTGGGTGGGTGACTGGGTGGGTGGGTGAGTGGGTGGGTGGATGGGTGAGTGAGTGGGTGAGTGGGTGCCTGAGTGGATTGGTGAGTGAGTGAGTGAGTGGGTGGGTGAGTGAGTGGGTAAGTCGGTGGGTGAGTCGGTGGGTGGGTGACTGAGTAGGTGGGTGAGAGAGTGAGTGGGTGACTGAATGGGTGGGTGACTGAGTGGATGGGTGAGTGGGTGAGTGGTTTGGTGAGTGGGTGAGTGGGTAGATGAGCTTCAGGCCGATGGACCGCTGACCGCGAAGCAAACAAATTCGATCAAGGAATTGTTTACAATCGTAGAATCGAATCGGCGACCTGTGCGTTGCAAGTGTAGCGTGCTAACCGCTGCATGCAAGAGATCTATTTACACAGCACAGTGATACGCGTACGTATCACAAACCTAATTTACTCATCCGCTCTCTCCGCGCCATGCGACTGGTAATTAAGTTGCGTTTATATACAACCACCACCACTGCCGCCACCACCACCACCACCACCGTGGCCAACGCCACCACCACCTTGCAAGTGAATTATTTACAAGTTCATAAAAAAAAGCCAAATCAATTAAGAGATGCTGCCTCAGTCGCGCGCCGAGACGCGATGCCGCGAATTCTTGAAAGGATCCGTCGAGATTATTAAGTGAGGCTATTGGTAGGAGGAGGATGTGGGAATGTGATTGTATTGCATTAATTAATTTGTATGGTTTTGTCAGCTAAAGTGGTTGTGAACGACGGAATGACAACAACAACAACAACAACGGCGGTGTATATCTGTCGTGCGGTTTTTTTTGTATTTTAAATTTATTTTAACAAAGGGTGCGAGTGTGCGGGATCGGTGGGGAATATTTTAATTTGACCGAGTGAGCTTGCGAGCAGCGATTGACGTGGACTCTGTCGGAGCGGTGTCGCTCTGGGGTTAGCGCCGGCGACTGCGTGGACTGCGAGAAGCCGGGCTCACAGCGCCGCTAACCACTGCGCCACCGCTCCCTCAACCGTGGCGTTGCATGGAGAGTCCGGGAACGATAACACTGGTCAACATCTTCTCGGTTCTTTCGGTAAAGTCACGTTGAATGGAAATAATAAAATAATAAAAATGAAACATAATAAAATAATTCTCACGACGTTTCGGCCACAACGCAAGCAGCTGTCCTCAGGTGGGGAACAGGTCTGTCGAGAAGACAGTCTGAATGATCAACATACCTTTTCTGGCATAAGGTATTCCAACGGGTGTAAGGTAATTTTGGGGTGCTGATTCCCAATCTGGCATCAGTTTTTGTCTATCACATCAGGTTTTTTGAGATATCAAATATTGCATTTTCAATAAAAACTGCAGAAGAAAGATATTAAATAAATGTGGCTATCTACATAAAATGATATTATAAACAGACTATTCTAAAAATACAACACCATATTTTAACACTAAAGCAGTCACTGACTCGCAACAACTTGCAATCATAAGTGACAGAGTTAATTTCGGGTAAAATCAATGAAAATGGGGTATGCCGATAGCATAAAAATGAGATGTGATAGAGCAAATCTGAGATCAGATTTGGATTCAGCACCCTGAAATTAGTCTAAAACAGCTGCTAAAGTCCAGGCCAGAATTTTTTTTTTGTTGACCAGTGTAATTCCTCTTCACCGGGGGTGCTATGAGGACGCAATCGGGAGAGAGAGAGAGAGCTGATGATGGATGATGATGATGGTTCTATGCATTTAACTTACTGCGGGGGAGCGATAGGGAAATTAGATGCGGGAATAGGGGGGTTATTATTGCACATTAGCATAGCGTTGTTAAACACGAGATATATTCTGTTAATATTGGTTGTATGTGAATATATAATTTACTACATCTTACTGTACATTTAATTTGAAGCATCCCTGACAGCTGGAATTGCTTTTTGGTGCTTTCGGTAAAGTCACGTAGTAATAAAATAAAATAAATAATACGACGTTTCGATTGCAACACAAGCAACCGTCATCAGGTGTGAATGAATGCAAGCTCGGAGAGAGACAAACACAGGCACGGAAAGAGACAGAGAGAGAGACACACAGAGAGAGAGACACACACAGAGAGAGAGAGACACACACACGGAGAGAGACACACAGAGAGAGAGAGACACACACAGAGAGACACACAGAGAGAAACACATACAGAGAGAGAGACACAGAGAGAGAGACACACAGAGAGAGAGAGACAGACACACAGAGAGACAAACACAGAGAGAGAGACACACACAGAGAGACACTCATGGGGGAGACACACACAGAAACAACGCCTCTGTAATGAGGCATTATATATATAGAGAGAGGGGGGGGGGCAGAGAAATAAGCATGCCAATGAGAGCGGCAGGGGGAGAGAAATTGGAAGTATGAGAAAACAAACCTAGCAAACTTTACATCATTTAATACGAGGTTGGGACGGGTCATTTGTGACTATTTTTAAATCCTTTATATTAAGTTCGCTTGCTTGCTTAGGACCGTGCAAATCTTTCGGTCGTTTTTTGACCCACTTCCCGTGATCCAATCGAGCTGACATTTTGCACACAGACTCGTTGTGCGTGACAATGCATTTTCGTGAAAAAAATTCCAAAATTTTACACTGTTTAGGGAATTTTAAAAAAAATATTTAATTACCAATTGTTTAATGCTGCCAGACAATCATCTGACCCATTGGTGGCAGCCATCTCAAGCCAGAGGACGAGAGGACTCTAGCCGCCCCGATGCCACGCATATAATGGATTTATAGTGAAAAACTTTGTTTTTACGGGTTTAACTTGTTTATGTTTGTGGGGGGCAGCGGTGAATATCAGTGCGTTGGTTCCGCGCTGCGCTGCGAGCCCCCCGTTAACCTGAGTTCAATCCCGGTCCGGGGCCGAAGGCTCAACTCCAGCGGCCAATATCTGAACCGTTTCTTCCTGCGCCCTGACGGGCTGTCGATGTACTCACAGCAGCACGCGAGCAGCTCGCTCGTGCATACACAAAGACAACGGAGCCCCCACCCCCCGTATCGTCTTGGAGAGACAGTTGGGGCAGGTGGTGTTCGTGAACACCCGATGAAGGACGGCAGTGAACACGAGGGGGGTGGGGGTGGGTGACCAGTAACACGCACGACCGCCTTTGTCTCCACAGTGGCGATGTTGACACCCCGCACCAAGTACTCATTTGAGGCCGAGTCGATCTAGGGGAGGCCCAATGCCGGTTCAGATAATCGTCACTGGTGTTTTTGGTGGCCGTGAGCGGGAATCGAATTCGGGTCCCGCCGGGTTATTCGCAGCGCAGCGCGCTAATGACCACTACACTACCGCTCCCCACGAAAAAAAACTTAACCGACAGACACACGGACTTAAAGATTACCCGTATAGCCTTCACAAACTGTTGGGGCAAGTGCTGTTAGCGAGCACCTGTGAAGGCCGGCACGGCACACGAGGGGGTGGGTGGCCAACACCACGCCCGGCCGCCTTTGTCTCCCCAGTGACGATGTTCACACATCGCACCAGGTACTCATTTGAGTCCGAGTCGACCTAGGGGAGGCCGAGGTTACCGGTTCAGAAAAATCGTCACCGGTGTTGACCGCGAGCGGGAATCGAACCCGCCTCGGCAGCCTCGTATATAGCGCAGCGCGCTAATATCCACTACACTCCCGTTCCCCACTAAAAAAAAAACTTAAACAACAACAACAACAACGGACAGACACACGGACACGCACGCGCGCTCGCAACGCCCGTGACAGGCGCTCAGAGAGATCTGCGACCCGCGCGATGCAATATAGCGGATTGCCTGGGAGCTTTCGCTCGCTCGCTCTCTCACTCTCTCTCTCCCTGCGCGCTTCACAGCGACATCAAAACAACAAAGATCCCACCGCCCCCCCCCCCGGCTTTGGAGGAAGACGTCAATCACGCGGGCGCCCGTCTCGCAGCGCGCGAACACCCCGCGGTGCTTTGCTTGCTCCACTGCTGCCGCTGCCGAGGCCACGATGTGGGTCGCGACTCGGGCAATCGCGGTGCCAAATGCCGCGGCCGTCGTTTGTATCAAAATTAAAACAACAACCCGAACAAAAAAGCAACTCAGTGCATTTGTCAAAAACGTTGGCTGAAAAAAATAACCACAACTAGATATGTACCAGCTTGTTTGCCCGCTCTAGGACGGAAGCTGTGATGTTTACGAAACAATTGAGCAGAGTGTCATTGTATCGTGTGTCAATTTAATGGCAGTGAATCTGGCACGAAAGTGTGTCGTCAAACTCTTCACTCCATTTCACTGTAGCACTGTATTCATGGCAGTGAATCTGGCACAAAGCGAAGTCATAAAACATCTCACTTCATGTCACTGTAGCAATGTAGATAACTGACCTTCAATTTGTTCAAATTCACTGCTCTGATACTTTATTCTCTTCTGCTTTCGGTCGCTGGGGTTGAAAGAAATTGGAATTCGATACAGTATCTGGAAAATCACCGATAAATGTCTATTTCACCATAAATTTAGAAGCATAAATTACACTTTCCTTTTTGTCTTAAGTGCTGAAGAAATAAATAAAAACACCAAATCCGCTTTGTTGCTGCGTAAAATTATTTATTAGATTAACTTTCAATGAAGAAACGACAAACTTAAAGCGAATTTCCGAAAAAATATATTTCCACTCGATCTTCTTCTGCGCGAGTGTAAAAATCCACCCGCTCATGAATATTCATGACGGGGGTGCGGCATGTGAAGTGACGTCACGCGCGTTACACACAAACATTCTTGGCTCATTATAGCAGTAATACGTATTTTGCGACGATTCGTGCAATGCCCCCTCTTTCATAGCACACACATAATGTATGTGCAATGTACGTTGAACTTCTTTCGCACCGTACGTAGCCACCCGCGCTAATCGGAGGTGCGGGGGACGGACAACAAACTATGTGCAATGAAGAAGGGCCATTGCCTGAAACGTCGCCTATAATGTTTCATTTTAAGGCGACACACAGTGTTATTATGAACGAATGCGTTGTGGTTGTTGTTTGTACTTGTGCACCATCACTACCAAATCATCGTCATCAGCAGCAGCATCGGCAGCAGCAGCAGCAGCAGCAATCGTCAGATATAATTTGTTTGCATTAAACGCGGGCCAGGGCCCAGCAAAGACACGGACGTCTCTTGCCGTCGGGTGACATTTTCACGGGGAGAATATTGCAAACGGGAAAACGACCACGTGATCCTTCACAGGCACAGACACAAAGCTCCCCCGTGTAGCCTGGGCACACGGATGGGGCAAGTGCCGGCAGCGAGTCGAACGTATGCGTTGCACACATACTCAGGAGTACACCCCCCACACCACCACAATCATCATCATCAGTGCCGGATTAAGCTTGGGCAGGGCCTGTAGCATATGTTATAAAGGAGCCCTAAATTAAAAAAACGTAAATATTAAAACACTCATTTTCAACTTGCATAGTGAAGTAATTGTATTTTTGTATTTGCTATACAGCCAGATAATACGGCAAATCGCTAACCTTAAACACTTCGTCGTTCATACAAGTTGAAGGCAAGTATGTACTACCATAATGAGCCAATAATGTCTGTGTGTCCCGCGCGTGACGTCACTCCACGTCGGCCAGCCCCCCTCATTAATAATCATGAACAGGTGACGTCCTCCACATGGACCCTCCCCCCTCATTAATAATCACGAGCAGGTGACGTCACTCCACATCGAACAGCCCCTCTCATTAATAATAATTATCGGGTGACGTCACTCCACATGGGGAAGGGGCCGAGGCGCCTCCCCTCCCCTCCTCGGCGTCAACTCACAACCCTCACTACGAAGGCAGAACCCTCACGTGACGTGATCTCCGTAACGTTGTTGAGACATCGAAGTAAAAAGGACGTCGTGATGAACAAGGGATTATAACCTTTAAATGAAATTAGTCTGTGTCACCGCGGCCTTACAAATTGCACACGAATTGATGCAATGAATATCACGTCGCGAATTGCATTTTGCGCTTGCAAGTTTCAGTTTTACTGAAATACACACCCGTCCTTGGGCGGGCAAAAGTCTAATAGTACTATAGTATAAATAGAGCAAGTGCCGAACCACTGAAGCGGAATTGATAGTTTGAAAGCATTTAGCGCGGGGCCCTTGAAAGTGCGGGGCCCGTAGCTACGAGATATGAGGTAGCTACTGCTACTACATATCATGTAGATACTTAAATTTCGATTTGAAGCTTTCGTGACTGCAGGGATTCATCTTCTTGGTTCTTTCGGTAAAGTCATGTAGAATGGAAGTAATAAAATAATAAAAATATAATGGAAGTAATAAAATAATACTAATAAAATGTTTTATTTGTATTCTTTTATTATTTCCATTCTACGTGACTTTACCGAAAGAACCAAGAAGATGTAGAACGACAGACCTGTTCTTCACCCGAGGACGGCTGCTTGCGTTGTGGCCGAAACGTCGTGAGAATTATTTTATTATGTTTTATTTTTATTATTTTATTATTTCCATTCTGCGTGACTTTACCGAAAAAACCAAGAAGATGAATCCCTGCAGTCACAAAAGCTTTAAATCGAAAGATGTAGCTACTTGTGCTACGAGGATAATCCGGTACTGATCATCGTTGTGCTGCGGCCGTCAAACACCAGGCAATGGTTTCCCCAATGTGTGGCGGCCCTCACAATGACGATGGCTTATCAGCGAAAGTGCCCCCCCCCCCCCGCCTGCCTCTGAAAATGCGTGAAGAACACTGATCTATGCCGAAGGCCGGCACGGCACACGCGGGGATGGGTGGCCAAGCACCACGACGCGCGGCCACCTTTGTCTCCCCAGTGCCGATGTTTCATGTTTTTGTTTTTTGTTTGTTGCGGTTGCACCCGATTCAAGAGCCGAATGTCTCACAGGGCTACACCTAATAAATGAACTTTGAACTTTGAAATGAACTTTGAACTTTGATGTCTACACGCCGCACCAGTTACTCATTTGAGGCCGAGTCGACGTAGGGGAGGCCCAGGGCCGGGTCAGATAAGTGTTGGTGGCAGTGAGCGGGAATCGAACTCATGCCTCCGGGTTGCGCGAGTGTCTGCGTGTGTGTACGGAGAGGTGGTGTAGCGGTTAGCGCTACGCAGCGCTACAAACACGGTGACCCGAGTTCGATTCCCGCTCACGGCCAACACCCGTGACGATTTTCTGAACCGGTGCCTGGGACTCCTCGATGCCTCAAATGTATAACCTGGTGAGGTGTGTAAACATCGCCACAAGGGAGACAAAGGCGGCCGGGCGTGGTGCTGGCCACCCACCCCCTCGCGTGCCGTACCAGCCTTCATAGGTGCTCGCTAACAGCACTTGCCCCAACAGTCTGTTCAGGCTATACGAGAGATTTCGATTTAAAGCTTTCGTGACTGCAGGGATTCATCTTCTTGGTTCTTTCGGTAAAGTCACGTAGAATGGAAATAATAAAATAATACAAATAAACATAATAAAATAATTCTCACGACGTTTCGGCCACAACGCAAGCAGCCGTCCTCAGGTGGAGAACAGGTCTGTCGAGAAGACAGACATTCAGACCCTGTCTTCTCGACAGACAGACCTGTTCTCTTCAGACTTTCTCTTCAGACTCTGTCTTCTCGACAGACTTGTTCTCCACCTGAGGACGGCTGCTTGCGTTGTGGCCGAAACATCGTGAGAATTATTTTATTATGTTTAATTTGTATTATTTTATTATTTCCATTCTACGTGACTTTACCGAGAGAACCAAAAAGATATACGGGAGATCTTTGTCTTTGACGATTCCGGCTCACGGCCATCATCAGTGACGAATATATGGACGGGTACAGAACCTCCCGTAGGCCGACTTAGCCTTAAAAGAGTGCCGAGCGTGGCGTGGTCACATCAGTACTGGGGAGACAAAGGCGGGTCGGGCGTGGAGTGTTGACCACACACCGCTCTATCGTGTGCCGAACCGGCCGCAATAGGCGCTCGCTAACGACACTTGCCCCAAACAGTCTGTTAAAGGCTATACGGGTGATATTTGTCTTGTGTGTGTGTGTGAACAGCTCCAGTTGATTTAAGAGTCGTTTATCTCATCTCGAGCTCCTGGTGCCGAGTGCGTCAATGTTTGGTCGAGTGGTTGAGTGTGCGGTTGAGTGCGTGAATGTTTGGTGGAGTGTGTGGTTTAATGTGCGGTTGAGTGTGCGGTTGAGTGTGCGAGTGCGTGGTTGAGTGTGTGAACGTGTGGTTCAGTATGTGAATGTTTGGCTGCAATAGTGAGCGAGTGAATGAGCGAGTGAATGCGAGGGTGGGTGAGTGGCTGGGATCGAGGTCTAAATCGCATGAACGGCCGTCCATAAATGACGTTACGCGATTTTGGACGATTTTTTACCCCCACCCTTCGTCACACGGCGTCACAAAAAGTCAGACCCCCCCTCAAATATAACGTCACAAAGCTGTGCCCCTCCTCCTCCCCAAATAAAACATGATTCAAATAGCTTGAAACGATTGTCATTGTAATGCGTATTTAATGTGGTGCTGCACTCTGATGTTGTAGGAGAAAACATTCATTACAAAGTCTATTTAATTAAGTAGAACGTGTTGTCTATATTTATTTAAAGTTGCGTATTTTGATGTGACGTCACACTTCTCAAACCCCCCCCCCGCTCGTCACACATTGTCACAAATGTCTGACCTCCCCCCCCCTAGGTGCGTGACGTCATTTATGGACGGCCCCTTTTATGGACGGCGACGAAGCAAAAGCAGCAATCGGCGCAAAAAAACAACAACAACCAAATAGAAGCGTGGCTGGCACGACCCCATCGTGAACTCATTCTTCCGAGGATTTATTTGAATCGTTTTTTGGGATGTTTTTTTTAGCAGCCTTCACCCACCTAATTACATTAAAAAAAACATATTCGTTGAGCCGCGTTCCCAGCGGTGCACACGCAGACACGGACTCGTCTACTTACGAACGAGTTCGGTTCCAGAGGTCTGTCCGTAAGTCGATTTTTGTTCGCAAGTACCAACTTAACTCCTGACGATTCCAAACATGTTGTACGACATGTACAGTAAGCACGGTGTGTGTTGAATATGTAGTGTACCAATTCACATACACTAGTAGGAGGTGCAAAAAAGATTTAACTGCACACATTTGGACCATCTTGTTTGACAGGCACTAGTCTACTTCACCGAGTGTTGATATCCCCAGCGTTTAACAGCACACTCTCCTCTCCTTTGTTGTATTTGGATTGCCAACCAACAACTTTCCTCTCATTTTTCGTATTTGGATTGTCAACCAACATCGGGTAAAACATCAACAAGATGCGGTCTATGCAAACATAACTCCTTGTAAAAGGGTGTCAGTTTTGTTGCCTGATAGAAGGGTAAAAAAACAATTATTATATTTTTAATGGCAAATGAGGTTCCCATGGTGAAGATGCACCAACTGTCCTCTTTTAGCCCCGCCCACCCCCCAACACGTTCCACTCATTGGCTTCCACATGCAGATAAGCCCCTCCCCCTCCCTCCCCCCTTAAACTTGTATTTAAGAGCTTGACTCTTGGAAGTTTGCCTCACTTGATACAGCAAATCTAGCTGTGACGGTCCCAGCTGATGACGGAGACTTGTGTTGCCTCCGAAACGTCGTGATTTATTATTTTATTTCTATTATTATTTCAATTATATTTTTACTATGTATTTTTTACCTACGTGACTTTACCGAAAAACCTAATAGCATAATAGGAGGTACTCTCTCTCTTTTTTATTCCGGCCTTCACAGCCTCAGGGGATAACCACGTACTGGGCTGGGACAGCCAACACGCTGCCAGACCCACAGCTTGAAGATTGCGATGATCACAACGACGAGTTCCACTCCAGCTCGCAACAGCCCCGACTGTGAGTCGGGGCTCGCCTTTTATCCTGCCCAGCGTGGCCAGGCTCCGCCCTCGGCCACGCCCCCCTCTGGATCTCCCAGAAGGCTCCGTGCCTCGTCCACAGGTGCGACTGGTAGCACGCGCCGCTACCCATAATCCCATTGTCTACCAATGTCCCAGCGGCACGCGCTACAGTGACTCATTCAACGGCACTGCAAATATACACGGTGTGTGTTGAATATACCACGGGGTGTATTGAATATTCATAGTGTTGAATAGAAACATCGTGTGTTGAACATACACGGTGTGTGTTGAATTTACATTGTGCGTTGAATTTACATTGTCTGTTGAATATACACGATGTGTGTTGAATTTACACGGTGTGTTGAAAATACATGGTGTGTGTTGAATTTACGTGGTGTTTGTTGAATATTCAGTGTGTTGAATTTACGCAGTGTGTGTTGAATTTACACGGTGTTGAATTTACACGGTGTGTGTTGAATATTCACAGTGTGTTGAATATACACGGTGTGTGTTGAATTTACACGATGTGTGTTGAATACTGAGACTCACAGAGGCTGCGGCCACGACTGTGGGGCGCGTGACGGGTGTACTGATGGGAGCGAGAGTCCGTGGATGCGAGGGAGAGAGGGAGAGAGAGGCGGAGAGAACGAGGTGAAAGAGAGAGAGAGAAGAGAAGAGAGAGTGACAGAGCGAGAGAGACGTAATAAATAGATAGACACAGACAGACAGAGAGTGATTGAGCGGCGGAAAAACACACACACAGGGATGGAGATCAAGACAGGATTACAGAACACGCAGACAGACAATGCGATGAAGTGAGATCGAGAGGGAGGGGTGAGGAGGTTGAGCGTAAAGACAAAGATACCCCATATAGCCTTGACCAGGTTGTTGGGGCAAGTGCTATAAGCGAGTCCCTATGAAGGCCGGTACAGCACACGTCCGACCGCCTTTGCCTCCCCATCGCTGATGTTTGGGTTGCTTGTTGTTGTAACTTTCTGACCCGTTCCGCCTGGGCATCTGTGAAAAGAAGAGTTTCACAGCTCATCGGATGCCTCCTGTAGTATATAAATACGGGTTCTGATTCTGGGTGCTTACGCACCGCACCGGGTACTACATTTGAGACCGAGTCGAACGAGGGCAGTCCAGGCGCGCCGGGTTCAATTAGTCGCCGTCAGTGTCTGTCGTGATCTGGAATCGAACTCGAGTGTCCCGGATTCGTAGCGCGGGCGCGCTGACCACTGCGCCACCGCTCCCCAGACAAGCAACACTCTCTCGCTCAGAGAGAGACGGAGAGAGAGAGCGGGTGGGGGGCGACAATCGAGGCAGCGCTTCAGGCGATCTCGGGGGATTGTAGATTTGAAGCTTTCGTGACTGCAAGGATTCATACTCTTAGGTTTTGTCGGTAAAGTCACGTAGGTAAAAAACTAAATTATAAAAAATAAATAATAAAATGTTTGTATTTCTATTATTTCTTCTATTATTCTTTATTATGCATTTTTATTATTATTTTTTTTTTACCTACGTGACTTTACCGAAAAAACCTAAGAGTATGATCTCGGGGGAGTCGTGGGCTCTTCTCGGCCCCCCGCCCCCCACCCCACCCCCCCCCAGGTCTCCTCGAGTCACCGCGAGGAGACCTTCGCACGGCGGCGCCGCGCTCAGGTCGCCGAAAGGTCACCGAAGGTCGCGCTCCAATCAGCTGGGCAAGCCAGGGGCCCGCCGCAGACATTTCTACCGCGACAAAAATGGACAAAGAGCCCCCGCACGGCCTTTAGCGGACCGTCGGGGCAAGTGATGTGTGCGAGTGGGCGACCTTTGGAGGCCGGCGCGGCGCGCGAGGGGGTGCGGGTGGCGATGTTGACTACCCGCCGCACCAGGTTACTCACTTGAGGCTGAGTCGACCTAGTGGAGGCCCAGAACCGCTTCCGATAATCGCCGCCGGTGTTGGTGGTGCGCCACCGCTCGCCGCACACGCGTCATGTGTTGTCCACTCGTGCGGCACGCACGTTGTGTGTTGTGGACTTGTGCAGCACTTGATGCAGCTAATCTGGCTGTGACGGTCCCACCTGATGACGGAGACTTGTGTTGCCTCCGAAACGTCGTGATTTTATAGTTTTATTTTTATTAATTTTAATTAAAAATTTTTACCTACGTGACTTTACCGAAAGAACTAAGAGTATGACTCATTGCAGTCACGAAAGCTTCAAATCTAGAATTGTTCAGTGAGTTCAACTGAGTCACAGACGTACTCTTTGGAGGCAACACATTTATTGATACCAACACAAAGGGGTAACTGCCCCTTCGCCAGATAACAACCTGTGGTGGTGGACCACCAGGCTAACTGCACTAGTTACACTGGGAGTAGCTATAACGGACAGGACCACAGCTTGGGCCCAGGTCCACGTGTTGGTGATTCTGTAGGACGTAGAACGTAGATTCTTCAGGATGAACAACATCAGTCAGTCCCTCTGGGGGACCCGGCTTATATCCTCTGTGGCGGGGCTGGCCCCGCCCTTAGCCACGCCCACCTTCTAGAACCCTCGAGCAGGATCTCGACCCTGACACGTGACCGCCCCTAGCCCCCACCTGGGGGCCCCTGTGTAGGCTTTACCGGTCACGTGTCCTTCGGGGTCAACCAGAGTGCCATGGCCCTTGGTCACCCCATTCCCGTGGGCGGCACTCTCACACCCTATCCTGTAGGGGTCGGCACTGCACGCAGAGCGTGGTGCCATCCAGCACTGCCAGTCAGCGCTCACCGAGCCCCTCTAGGGCCGCTACTGCAACCACATTTACGTGGTGCCCGCGATGTCGTTACACCGCATGCCGTGCCTCTAGAGCCGGCATTACACAGCGACATGCGCGATGTCACTACACTCGTACTGCACACACGTGATGAGGTGGTGGACACAGCAACTCAGGGTGACACAGCGACGTGGGGTGACACAGTGACGTGGGGTGACACAGTGACTCAGAGTGGCACAGTGACGTGGGGTGACACAGCGGAGTGACACAGCGACTCGGGGTGACACAGTGACGTGGGTCTGACCGTGGTCGTCTGACGCATCTCGCCAGGACGCGATCGTCATTGCATTGCTTACGGGGAAATTGTTCCGCATGAACGCGGAACTTTTCAGGGACGCATCTACTCATGGCGCGTTAAAACGAGGACCTGCCGTAAATATTATCGTTAGTTTAACACTTGGGCTTTGCCGAGCAATATCATCCAAAATATAGTTTTTTGGGGGGGTTAGATCGTGTGAATGTAAATGTGTCGTTAAACCGCCACCACCCGACACAAATCTGGCTGTCGCCTGATGAAGCTGGTTGTAATTACTGGCGAAACGTCGTACTCAGATTTTGAATGTTGTGGATTTGCTCTACAACATACCGGTGTGCTGTAGTGTATACTACACTATACACTACTCTAATATACACTACACTGCTATACACTACACTACTATACACTACACTATACACTACACTACTATACACTACACTGCTATACACTACACTACTATACACTACACTATACACTACACTATACACTACTATACTAATACACTACTATACACTACACTATACACTACTACACTACTACACTACTATACTACTACACTATACACTACACTAATATACACTACACTACTATACACTACACAACACACTACACTACTATACACTACACTATACACTACACTACTATACACTACACTATACACTACACTACTACACACTACTATACACTACACTACACACTACACTATTATACACTACACTACAACACTAGTGCTGTACTAGTGACGAATTGGCCACGTTCTGTTTACGTGACAACCCCTTACTAGTTGGCTGTGTTCGGGTGGTGGCGGGTTTAACGACACATTTATATATTTACGCGATCTAACCCCCCCCCCCCCCACCCTGTATCATGGCTTATTATTATTGTTGTTGTTGTTGTTGTTGTTCACAACGTACACTTTTATTTCGATTTAAAGCTTTCGTGACTACAGGGATTCATCTTCTTGGTTCTTTCGGCAAAGTCACGTAGAATGGAAATAATAAAATAATAAAAATAAAACATAATAAAATAATTCTCACGACGTTTCGGCCACAACGCAAGCAGCCGTCCTCAGGTGGAGAACAGGTCTGTCGAGAAGACAGAGTCTGAATGACACGTCCTGGGCTTGGAGCGTCTATTTAAGCTGGAATGGAGGGGGGAAGAGCGCCTTGACAAAAGAATTTGCATACCGTACACTTGTTTACACAGAACGCCTGACGACGCTCGCCGCAATCTCCGGCGGGAAACGTCGCGACGTGAAGTCGTCTCTTTGGTTCTTTCGGTAAAGTAAAGTCACGGAGAAAGAAAAGAAAACAAATACGAGAACACGACGTTTCGATGGCAACACAAGCAACCGTCATCAGGTGTGTTTTTGCTCTTCAGCGTTGCCGATTCTCTTCCAGCTCCTGATGCTTGCACGACAGTTTGGATGAAAACTCCCAAATCAATGCGCACGTTTGCCCACGTGACGTATGTATGATGGCCTTCTTTCGCACCGTACGTAGCCAACCGTACTGATCGGAGGTGCGGGGGAAGAACAATAAACTATGGGTCTCTGTGTGAGTCTGTGGGTCTCTGTGTGAGTTTATGGGTCTCTGCTGTGTGAGTCTATGGGTCTCTGCTGTGTGAGTCTATGGGTCTCTGTGTGAGTCTGTGGGTCTCTGTGTAAGTCTGTGGATCTCTGTGTGAGTTTATGGGTCTCTACTGTGTGAGTCTATGGGTCTCTGTTGTGTGAGTCTATGTGTTTCTGTGTGAGTCTGTGGATGCCTGTGTGAGTTTATGGGTCTCTGTGTGAGTTTATGGGTCTCTGGTGTGTGAGTCTATGGGTCTATGTTATGTGAGTCTGTTGATATATGTGTGAGTCTATGGGTCTCTGTGCGAGTCTATGGGGTCTCTGTGTGTCTATGGGTCTTGGTGCGAGTCTATGGGTCTCTGCTCTGTGAGTCTATGGGTCTCTGTGTGAGTATGTGGGTCTCTGTGTGAGTCTTTGGGTCTGTGTGAGTTTATGGGTCTCTGGGTGAGTCTATGGGTCTCTGCTGTGTGAGTCTGTGGATATATGTGTGAGTCTATGGGTCTCTGCTGTGTGAGACTATGGGTCTTTGTGTGAGTCTATGGGTCTCTGTGCGAGTCTATGTATGTTGAACTTATTTCGCACCGTACGTAGCCCACCGTGCCAATCGGAGGTGGTGGGGGAAGGACAACAAACTAGACACAAAAAGCAGCCCTAAATTTAGTCTTTAAATTTAGATTTTAAAGTGCATAGCTCCAGTGGCTTCCTAATATCGGAAGGAAGAGCGTTCCATCTCCAATCGGTTGCTTCTCTTGAGTGGTGGAGGGTACAACTATATTATTTCATTGACAAGGACAGGCCCACTGAGCTATGTAGCTCTTTTCAGAAGTGACGTGGCCGCAAATGATAGTTCACCGAAGTGGCTTATCATCACGTGGACATTTATAGCAGCCCAAAAACTCTAGAGGCGGGATGTTGATTCTAAATATAGAGGGAAAAACCGAAGGACCCGGAGAAAAATCCACGCGACCATGGAGAGAGAGAGAGAGATGCAAACTCCAAATATACAGCAGCAGGCGTCAGGGTCTGGATCGAACCCACGACCCCCTGCATACCAGGCGAGGTAGTTAACATCTCGCAATTTGCCATTATAGCAACACGACTCACCCAAAAGTAACTCATTATTATGAATCATAACATCGTTATTCGTGATCATAATTTGAGGGTTTTCTTTTTAAATCATTCATATTAAGTTCACTTGCTTGCTTGCGCGCTTACGACCGTGCAAATCTTTCGGTCGTTTTTTAACCCACTTCCCGTGATCCAATCGAGCTGACATTTTGCACACAGACTCGTGCGTGACAATGTATTTCTGTGGACATTTTTTCCCATAACTTTACACTTTTTAGGAAATGTTTTTTTATATTTAATTACCAATTGCTTAATGGTGGCAGGCAATCATCTGACCCATAGGTGGCAGCCATCTCAAGCCAGAGGACGAGAGGACTCTAGCCGCCACGCATATAAAGGATTTATAGTGAAAAACTTTGTTTTTACGGGTTAATTTTTTGGTTTGTTTGGTTAGATCGCGTGAGAATACATCCACGCGTTGTGTTGTACGCCCTCCACCACCCAGCACGGCCCAAAACAATTCGTACTGACACTCTGGAGGGCTGACGCGGACACCTCCGATGAGCGCCGTTGGTTACGTGCGGTGCGAAAGAAGTTCGATTTAAAGCTTTCGTGACTGCAGGTATTCATCTTCTTGGTTCTTTCGGTAAAGTCACGTAGAAGGGAAATAATAAAATAATAAAAATAAAACATAATAAAATAATTCTCACAACGTTTCGGCCACAACGCAAGCAGCAAGACATTCAGACGCTGTCTCTTCGACAGACCTGGTCTTCACCTGAGGGCGGCTGCTTGCGTTGTGGCCGAAACGTCGTGAGAATTATTTCACTATGTTTTATTTGTATTATTTTATTATTTCCCTTCTACGTGACTTTACCGAAAGAACCAAGAAGGTGCGAAAGAAGTTCAGCATGCACGTACACACTCACACACACACGGCGAACTTAACCCCTGCCCCCCCCCTCCCGCGAAAGGACAAATCTCGGTTGACCCTAGAGTCTCGTTAACCTTCGTCGCCTGACCCCCCCCCACCGGCCCCCCGCGAGTCAGCTGTTGACAGATTAGCCGCGTAAAGGGAGTGCCGTGGCCGACTGCAGGTTTACGGACTAATTCATTTTTCTTATCATCTTATCCCAACGACAAGAGCAGCTGAGCTACAGTAAACATAAAACATGGGGGGTGGGGGGGGGGTAATGGGGGGGGGGGCGTGGAGGTGGGGGGACATCATCATTAGGCACGGTGTGTGTGTGTGTGATATGACTCCCACCTTGGAGGTGCTGCTTAGGCACAGATCACACAGAACTCAACACGCTCCTCGTCCGTACGGCTGTCGTCGTGGTAGGGCGAAAAAAAACAAACGAGAAATATATAATTGTCGACGTTTTGGGCGACGGACCTTCTGCATAGCAGAGAGACGACGCTCCGGGCAGCGTGCAATGACCCTTCTTCGCCCCTTACCTCCCCACCTCCACTCCTACCCCCCCACACCGCCATCCTTCAGCCAGATCTTAGCCACTTTGCCCGGCCGTGAAGTGATCGTGTTTAATAAATGGAGTTCTTTCTCGTACTGAAATTACAGCAATAAATCAGAGCTCGCCACTGAGTGCTCTTTGTTAGAGGCTGCTGCTGCTGCTACAACACCCATGGGCCCCCTCCCCTCTCTCCTCCCTCCCCCACTCTTTCTCCCCCCCTCTACCTCTCTCACCTCCCTATTCTCTGACCCCCCCCCACACTCTCCGCCCACACACCGAACCTCACGCAGGGATGCACTGCTCGCTCGAGATGTTCTGAAAGGCGACTGCCTCGTGCCGCGACTCGGGGAGCGCTCGGCGAATGCCGGCGTAAGGCACTACCACTAGAGTGCAAGATAGCGCCGATCCGCAGTTACGCTGTGTTATCGTATAACACCGTACCGCCACCCTCCCATGAATAAAAAACACATTTAGACAACTTAAATGGGCAAGCCCAGGCAAGATGGATGTTGCGTGACCAATTGCCGGATGAGGATTTAGAAACTGGTTCCGGCTGAAATTAAGCACCGATCAGAAGTCCCCCCCCCCTCAACCCCCACCCTCTACCCCCCACCCGGCCCCTCGCTTCCCTACTCGCTCCCCCCTCCCTCCCTCTAACCACCACCAACCACTCACCCCCTTCTCCCCCACTCACTCAACTCTTCCACCATCATCACCACCACCACTCTCCCCTCCAATCCTCCGCCACAACAACAATTGACCTACCCCTTACCGTCACCATCATCACCACCACCAACATCACCACTGCTGTCATCACCATCGACACCAGCAACCAGCATGGTCACCACTACCATCACCACTTGTCATCACCATCGACACCAGCAACCAGCATGGTCACCACTACCATCACCACTGCTGTCATCACCATCGACACCAGCAACCAGCATGGTCACCACTACCATCACCACTGCTGTCATCACCATCGACACCAGCAACCAGCATGGTCACCACTAACATCACCACTGCTGTCATCACCATCGACACCAGCAACCAGCATGGTCACCACTACCATCACCACTTGTCATCACCATCGACACCAGCAACCAGCATGGTCACCACTACCATCACCACTGCTGTCATCACCATCGACACCAGCAACCAGCATGGTCACCACTACCATCACCACTGCTGTCATCACCATCGACACCAGCAACCAGCATGGTCACCACTACCATCACCACTTGTCATCACCATCGACACCAGCAACCAGCATGGTCACCACTAACATCACCACTTGTCATCACCATCGACACCAGCAACCAGCATGGTCACCACTACCATCACCACTTGTCGTCACCACGAGCATCATAAGCATCATTATCACCACCACCACCGCCAAATCTACTTCCGACTTAAAATAAAATGTAATTGGCCAAACAACGAAGTGTATAGTAGCAGGAGGTCTCATAGTGCAAACGAAGTGTCTGTAGCAGGACCCTCTTAAAAACGAGACTTGAGACTCCGCGAGGCTTCCGGGCTGAATAATGACACCACGACTCGCGAGATGTATGGCGTGAGGTCGCTTAAGCAAAACACAAAAACAAAACCCCCTCCCACCCGCCCCTCGCCCCCCCCGCCCACCCGCCCCTCGACCCCCCTCGCCCACCCGCCCCTCGCCCCCCCTCTTTCCCCCCACCCGCCCCGCGACCCCCCCTACCACCCGCCCCTCGCCCACCCTCCCACCCGCCCCTCGCCCACCCTCCCACCCGCCCCTCGCCCCCCCTCTTTCCCCCCACCCACCCGCCCTTCGACCCCCCCTACCACCCGCCCCTCGCCCACCCTCCCACCCGCCACTCGGCCCCCCTCTTCCACCCCCCCCATCCACTCGCCCCCCTTCTCCCACCCGCCCCTCGCCACCCCTCTCCCACCCCCCACCCACCCGCCCCTCGCCCCCCCTACCACCCGCCCCTCGCCCACCCTCGCCCACCCCCCACCCACCCGCCCCTCGCCCCCCTCCTCCCACCCCCCACCCACCCGCCCCTCATCCCCCCTCTTCCCCCCCACCGCCCGCCCCTCGACCCCCTCCTCCCACCCCCCCTCCCTCCCTCCCTCCCTCCCACCCGCCCCCACGTTGCCGTGGGCGACGTGTTAACTATGACGACACAATCCCATTCGTCTTATTGCCCACGGACGGCCACGTCGCCCGCACGCCCCCCCCCCTCTCTGTGTGCAAACAAAAAGTCCCGGTTCGAGTCCGGGTCCGGGTTTTGTTCAAAGTTTGAACGCGAAATGCCACAATGACCATCACACCACCCAGTCACATCGTCTCACCAGGTGCCAGGCAACGTCAGGGTCAGGGTCGGGGTCATGGTTACTACTACTACTAATAACAATGATGTAATTTATGGAGCTAAGCCGCACTCAATCCTCATTTTCAAGATTGCCCGGATTTCATTTTAACCCCTCCGACCTCTGCTCGCCCATCGGCAGGTCGCGTGCGGTGGGTCGTGGGTTAACTCCGAGCCTCTTACGTCGGGATGGGAGGGAGGTGAGACGCAGCGTCGGGACGAGCTCTCGTCCAGAGCTCCCTCTGGTGGAGGAGAATCTGTTCGCCAGCAGTGACGTGAGCGAGCTATTGCAGGTCTGCGCCTTCATATAAAAAAACTAATATATTTAGTTTTACCTGCAACATTGGGATGTTTGTCCAATTCCGCTTCAGAGGCTTGTTTTTGCTTCACGCGAAAGGACATCAGAGGATCTGCGTGACATCCATTTATGTCCAGCACTGTATGTCAAAATCGGCTCACGCCTTTTGTAAGTCACGTGACCCCCGTGTGTGGTCACCCCCACTCTGAATCCCTCCCCTCTCGCCCCGCCCACTTTGAAAACAGACGCTCCTCCTTGTCCCCCCCCTCCTCCGTGGAGCTCACTTCTGCTCACTCCTCTCTTCCCCTCTCCTCACATCATCACCACCACCACCATATCATCATCACCCTCTCATTATCACCATCTTATCATCATCATCGCCCTCTCATCATCACCATCTTATCATTATCATCGCCCTCTCATCATCACCCTCTTAGCATCATCATCATCATCACCCTTTCATCATCACCATCTTATCATCATCATCATCATCGCCCTCTCATCATCACAATCTTATCATCATCATCATCACCCTCTCATCATCACCATCATATCATCATCATCGCCCTCTCATCATCACCCTCTTATCATCACCCTCTTATCATCATCATCACCTTCTCATCATCACCATCTTATCATCATTATCACCACCGTCTCATCATCACCATCTTATCATCATCACCATCTCATCATCACCACCATATCATCATCACCCTTTCATCATCACCATCTTATCATCATCACCCTCTCATCATCACCATCTTATCATCATCATCATCACCTTCTCATCATCACCATCTTATCATCATCACCCTCTCATCATCACCATCTCATCATCACCACCATATCATCATCACCCTCTCATCGTCATCATCATGACCACTACCCTCTCATCATCCCCGACATATTTTTGCGGTCATCCTTGACTCCACTCCGCTTCCGGTGGTTGGCGTGCCACGGCTACAAAACGTTCCTTGATTTTGTTGTTGTCGTAGTTGTTCTTGTCGTCATCAAAAACAATCACATTCAAGTGAAAGATGATGACTCTTCGAAACGACTGACCTCATCGAAGACGGCGAAAGGTCATCGATGCGGCAGGGACCTCCCCCCCCCCCCCACACAGCGAGTTCGTAGAGCGGACCACGTGGTTCGAGCGAGGAGGGCCCACTTCAGATGCGCGGCGACTGGAACGCCGAGAGGTGATCGTGGCAGAGGAGCACCATGGGCTCCTCGGCCGTTACAGGCGAGGGGGGCGGTGTGGGTAGTGGGGGCAGGGGGGGGGGCAGGGGGGGGGGGAGGGTGGGAGGGTGGGAGGGGGCAGTGTGGGTAGACATAAGGTAAATGATTGGCTTTGGGAATGGGGCTGTCAAGAAATAATGCTCGTCTATTTTTGGATGCATTTCATTATATGTCAAGAAAAAAAAAACCCACCCCAGGTGAAAGGCGCAGCCCCTGCAATTGCCGCTGCTGGCCGACAGGACCCTCCACTGGAAGAGGGAGCTCGCGACGGCGTGTTTAGGCCTACTCATCCGCGCCGAGCGAACGCCTTCGAAGAGGCGGGGAGTGCCCACACTTTACCCCAATGCGTGCAGACGCGCGGCCGATCGACTAACCGTGATGATGCATCCCATGAACACTGCATAGTGGTGGGTGGACAAGAGGTGGGGGCGAGCGGGGGAGGAGGGGGGGGGGTGCTTATTCTGAAACTCGCACCGCTGTTCCAAATGCCGCACCGGGAGATTGTATCTCGCGGGCGACTATTGCATGCCCAAGCGTGCTTGACCTTTATTAACCCCGCGACATCTTCTCTTAATTTTTTATTTTTATATAATGCAGAATACATATATTGAATGCATGCAAAGTATATGCGTGTGTACGCGTGCGCGTGTGTAGCGCAAAATTGGAGGGCCTCGCTGCAGCGATACAGCCGATAACCTCTCGGGCAGAAACACAGATCAAAATTTAAATAATGTATACGATTAATAATGGACGAATGTGTGTTAGTGGCCGCGGGCTTTCAAAATAAAGGTCCCCCGAGAGAGGGGAAAGCTATGTCCCCTACCCAGATGGAATCACTAGGATCATTACCACCATCAATATCATCCTCGTCATCACCGGCAGCCATGGGTCTATCCACTGATCGATCAGCCATGGGTCTATCCACTGATCTATCAGCCATGGTCTATCCACTGGTACATCAGCCATGGTCTATCCATTGATCTATCAGCCATGGTCTATCCACTGGTACATCAGCCATGGTCTATCCATTGATCTATCAGCCATGGTCTATCCACTGGTACATCAGCCATGGTCTATCCACTAATCTATCAGCCATGGTCTATCCACTGGTACATCAGCCATGGTCTATGGTGTGAAAGAAAGAGACAGAGAGAGAGAGAGTGAGTGGGTAGAGAGACGGTGTGCGCGTGTGCGTGGGTTGCGCTACGTTGGCAGCCCCAGTGGTGCGGTAACACCTGTGCCTCATAGCCGCGAGACCCTCGGTTCGATTCCCGGCACGGGCGCCTTCTCTGTGGAGTTTGTCTCTTCTCTCTCTCCCCCTGTTCTGTGTGGGGTTTCCCTCCGGAGGCATCAGTTGCCCAGCCCACCCCATAGTTCAAACAAAGACAACGCAATGCCTGTCCCACTCATGGGGGGGGGGGGGTGTTCCGCTGTTTGTGCCAACCTTCTCCACGCTACTACACTACACTATACACTACTCATTTACTTGATACAGCAAGCGTGCTGTGACGGTTCCACCTGAAGACGGAAGCTTGTGTTGCCTCCGAAACGTCGTGATTTTTATTTTACTTTTATTAATTTTAATTTAAAATTTTTACCCGACGTGACTTTACCCGAAAAAACCCCAAGAATATATTTCTAGATTTCGTGACTGCAAGGATTCATACTCTTAGTTCTTTCGGTAAAGTCACGTAGGTAAAAAAATGAAATTAAAATGAATGAAAATAAAACAGTAAAATCACGACGTTTCGGAGGCAACACAAGTCTCCGTCATCAGGTGGGACCGTCACAGCCAGATTTGCTGCATCAAGTGAGGCAAATCTGGCTGTGATGGTCCCACCTGATGACGGAGACTTGTGTTGCCTCCGAAACGTCGTGATTTTATTGTTTTATTTTTATTAATTTTAATTTCATTTTTTACCTACGTGACTTTACCGAAAGAACTAAGAGTACCAAGAATATATTCTCCACGCTGCCCTGTCCTCCGCCGTCTCTCTATCCGCTCCTCCCACCAACGTGTCCCAATGCACCACATCGCCCCCATCCCCCCCCCCCACCTCTTTTCATGCTTTCCTCTTGATCTCTTTCCTTCCACTTGCATCACCAGCACCTTCGTTAATTTCCCTGCTGTCTCTCCCACGTGACCGAACCACACCCAGAGCCTTTTCTCTCTCTCTCTCTCATCTTCTTTGTGATGTCTACCACCTTGAGTTTTGCTCTCGCTTCTTAATTTCTCACCCTGTCATTCCTTGTTAACCCCAACATCCACCGCGACATTCTCCTCTCTGGGACTGCAATAGCTCATCCCTCTGTCTTGGGCCCCAGCACTTGGGGGCCGTCCATAAATGACGTCACGTGATTTTGGACGATTTTTGAGCCCCCTCCCCCCTCTCGTCACACGGCGTCACAAAAGTCAACCCCCCCCCTCAAATATGACGTCATAAAGCTCTGCCCCCCCCCCCCCCCCAAAATAAAACATGCTTCAAATCGCTTTAAACTATTGTCATTGTAGTGCGTATTTAATGTGGCGCTGCACTCTGATGTTGTAGGAGAAAACATTTATTAAAAAGTATATTTAATTAAGTAGAACGTGTTGTCTATATTTATTTAAAGTTGCGCATTTTGATGTGACGTCACATTTCTCAACCCCCCCTCCTCGTCACACATCGGCACAAATGTCTTACCCCCCCACCCCCCTAGGTGCGTGACGTCATTTATGGACGCCCCATAAAACACCACCGGCCTCACTACCGTCTTGTATTGAACACTACTACACTACACTATACACTACTGCACTATACACTACTACACTATACACTACTACACTACACTATACACTACTACACCATTACACTATACACAACTATACTATACACTACTACACTATACACTACACTACTGCACTATACACTATACACTACACTATACACTACACTATACACTACACTATACACTACACTATACACTACTACACTATACACTACACTATACACTACTACACCATTACACTATACACTACTATACTATACACTACTACACTATACACTACACTACTGCACTATACACTATACACTACACTATACACTACACTATACACTACGCTATACACTACTACACTACACACTACACTACTGCACTATACACTATACACTACACTATACACTACACTATACACTACTACACTACACACTACACACTTTTCCCTTCAACCAACCTGGGACCACTCTTATCGCACACCGCACCAGTCAGCCACTGGTATTGGTCAATACATTCATTACACAAATACAAAACCCCCCGTATAGCCTTTACAGGCTGTTGGGGCAAGTGTTGTTAGCGAGCAGCACCTATAAAGGCAGACTCGGCACACGAGGGGGTGAGTCACCAACATCACGCCCGGCCGCCTTTGTCTCTCCAGTGCTGATATTAACACACCGCACGGAGTAACCCATTTAAGGCTGAGTCGACCTCGGGGATATGTGGCACTGATGTTGGCTGTGAGCGGGAATCGACTTAGATACAAACTCTCTCTCACTCACTCACCACAGCCCTCTCTCCCTCCTCCTCCCCCCTCACAACATCCCATTTACACCCCCCCCCTCTCTCCCCCCCCTCTCTCCCCCCCGTCTCCCCCCCTCTCTCCCCTCTCTCTCCCCCCCCGTCTCCCCTCCCCGTCCCCCCCTCCCCCCCCGTCCCCCCCTCTCTCCTCCCCCCTCTCCCCCCCCGTCCCCCCCTCTCTCCTCCCCGTCCCCCCCTCTCTCCCCCCCCCCCCGTCCCCCCCTCTCTCCTCCCCGTCCCCCCCTCTCTCCCCCCCCGTCCCCCCCTCTCTCCCCCCCCGTCCCCCCCTCTCTCCTCCCCCCTCTCTCCTCCCTGTCCCCCCCCTCCCCCCCCCCGTCCCCCCCTCTCTCCTCCCCCCTCTCTCCTCCCCCTCTTCCCCCCCCCCGCCCCCCCCCTCTCTCCTCTCCGTCTCCCCCCTCTCTCCACGTCTCCGCACTCTCCTCCCCCTCTCCCGTCTCTCCCCGCGTCCCCCGTGTACCCAGTTTCCTCCTCTTCGTGTCTCTCGCTGTAACCCCCCCCTCTCCTCCTCCCCCTCCCCATCTCTCTCTCTCTCCCCTTCTCCCCTAAGCGCAACGTTCGTTGTTTCCAGCCCTTGTAAGGTTCGCTCGCTCTCTCTCGCGCGCGCGCTTTATTTGCGGCCAAGTCTACCTGGGGGAGAGACACTCAGTGCAGACGACGGCCAATTAAGAGACAATTGATGTGCAATGTTCTACACGGCGTGTGAGTCGTGGGAGAGGTTCGGGTGGTGGGGTGGAGGGGGTGGGAGAGGGAAGGGTGGGGGGAGAGTGTCACTCAATTTATATAAGTATTTTCCGCGCCTAATTAACACGTCTTGGTGTTGGCGGGTAGCGGAGCAACTCGGATGGTATCCAGGATGTGCACACACACACACACAAACACACACACAAACACACACACACACAAACACACACACACACAAACACACACACACACAAACACACACACACACAAACACACACAAACACACACACACACAAACACACACACAAACACACACACAAACACACACACAAACACACACACACACAAACACACACACAAACACACACACACACAAACACACACAAACACACACACACACACAAACACACACACACACAAACACACACAAACACACACACACACAAACACACACACACACAAACACACACACACACAAACACACACACACACACAAACACACACACACACAAACACACACACAAACACACACACACACACGCGCACATGTCCCCGAATAGCCCGTGATACGAATGAAACGCGTTGCTGGAGCTTTGTTGGTAATATCGAAACGTCGGATATTGAAGCCCTTATAACATTCGTACTTTGAGGATGCGTTGCCAGCCTTTCGTAGCTTACCATTTGCACACTGTAAACACTACGTGACTTTACCATCCATATTTTAAACAAAGACAATTTATAATGAACGTAATATTATATTTCGTGAAAAAAATGGCATACATAACGACACATCGCCATGCGCAGTGCTCAAGAATTAATATCTGTTTAAAGCTTTCGTGTCTGCAGGGATTCATTTTCTTGGTTCTTTCGGTAAAGTCACGTAAGAAGGGAAATAATAAAATAATAAAAATAAAACATAATAAAATAATTCTCACGACGTTTCGGCTGCTTGCGTTGTGGCCGAAACGTCGTGAGAATTATTTTATTATGTTTTATTTTTTTTATTTTATTATTTCTCTTCTACGTGACTTTTCCGAAAGAACCAAGACAATTAATATCTGACTCTAATGTTATTGTTACTTAAATAGTGCTGTTACTGTAGATAGAGGCATTCATTATTTACGTATTTATTCATTGCAGTATCTGTATTTAACTTTCCCCCCTTTCTGTTTAAAGCAATGGTAATACATCCAAAATCTGCTCATAGAATATTGGCACAGCATTACTGTACAGGGATTGTGGTCCAGGTGACTTGTGACCCACAATATATTGACCCTTGCAATTTCCATATTCACCTAAATTTTTTTTAATAAAACTTACTTGCAAAATATTAAGTTTTAGATAATTACATCTGGAGCGCCCTGTGCATGCCGCGTGCATAATTGAGACCGTTCCCCCGAGAAGATGGAGAGATTAGGCGGGTTCACGGGCAGCTGCTTCAATGCAGTCTCTCAATTCACTCACTCACTCACTAAACCATCATCACGCGAACTCCGCTCGTCATCCTCGCAGCAACAGCGGCAGCTGCTGCCGCTGTTGGCTGCTCGCCATCACACACAGACGGCAGCCACCGCGTCGCGCGCTTTCGGATGCGCTCGTGCGGCCGTCTGGAACGTTCTTCCTTCCGGCGCGGGGAGCTGTGCAGTTTTAAATCCTACATTGAGAACCCATTTCTTCGCAGACCAGGTGCGAAGCGCTCACACTCAGGAGCGACAGGGACTCCTTAATTGAGTCCATATATTAGTTCGCGTGGAGGCCAACCAACGGGGCGTCATACCCACGCGAGGGTATTATATATGGCTTCGTTATAATGAGCCATCATCGGTTAGCCAAGCCCAGTTACAACCTGCCGAGGAAATCCCGGTCAGAGAGAGCTATACTGAGCATCACATTGATTGGTGATCATCAGTCAAAAGTGTCCAGCTACATACACTTCTACCAAATGAACGCCCTTTCAATTGGACGCAGGCACAGCCGGGAGATGTGGAACGCCGTGTGTTGCCTCCGAAACGTAGAGAGCTATACTGAGCATCACATTGATTGGTGATCATCAGTCAAAAGTGTCCAGCTACATACACTTCTACCAAATGAACGCCCTTTCAATTGGACGCAGGCACAGCCGGGAGATGTGGAACGCCGTGTGTTGCCTCCGAAACGTAGAGAGCTATACTGAGCATCACATTGATTGGTGATCATCAGTCAAAAGTGTCCAGCTACATACATTTCTACCAAATGAACGCTGCTTGTTGTGCTTAGTTTGTGGTCTTTCCCCCGCACCTCCGCTTGGCGCGGTTGGCTACGTACGGTGCGAAAGAAGTTCGACACATACACACACGTACATGCGTATTATAGAGAGAGTAGTCAGCGCAAATCAAACACCGGCGTCTCAATTCACCGGCTAATTAACTCACTCGCAGATTCACTCCTTTCACTTTAAGTTCACGCATGCGATGACAACTTGCGCCAGAAGGCGAACGATGTGGCCGATGATGAAGCCAAATAATTACACCAAAAAAAAAGGTAACAAAAAAAATCCATGGGCTTACGTCATTATTATTTTGCTTTTTGACTTAAAGCTTTTGTGACTGCAGGAATTCATTTTCTTTGGTTCTTTCAGTAAAGTCACGTAGATAGAAAGAAAAAATACAAAAAACAAAGCGAATAAAAAAATATAAATATCACGACGTTTCGGTCGCAACACAGGCGGTCGTCGTGATATTTTTGATTAACTTTTTTTTTCTACGTGACTTTACCGAAATAACCAAATAATATTATTTTGCTGCTGCTGCTGCTGTAAATCTACACACGATAAGCCACTGCGTCGAGCTATCATTTGTGGCCGGGTCTCTTATGAAACAGAAGCTAACAGAGCTCAGTAGGCTTTGCCTGGTGACATAGAAAAATATTTTAAATTTGAATTTTGTGATTTGCTCGTCTCTCCAAAACGTTGCTCCCCATAACGTGTTTTTGCACCGCACTTGTCGTCGTCAATTCCTGACCCCGAGCACCCCATGCTGCACAAAAATAGCTTCAGAGCTCTACTCATTGGTTCTCTCGGTAAAGTCACGTAGATGAAAAATAAAAATACAAATAATAAAATGAAAATAACTAAATTAAATCACGACGTTTCGGAGGCAACACAAGCTTCCGTCATCAGGTGGAACATTCACAGCAAAATCACTACAGTAATTTTCAATTTATTATTTTTACTATTATTTTTATTTTTCATCAAATCAAGAGCTTCAGAGCTCATCGGATTTCCTCCTCCTGCAGTCGAAATAATGATTCTGATCATGAGCCACGCTCAATCCACCGCTGGATGAAGGCTTCCTCCCCAAAGCGCCCCCGCCGCCGCTTCGCACGATCCCGCGATTGAACGATATATTGAACTTCTTTCGCACCGTACGTAGCAAACCTTGCTAATCCGAGGCGAGGGGGAGGGACATCAACACAGTAAACATACTCCTGAGACTCGGTGAGGCCTTTCTGGTTAAGTATGATGCTTTTTTTCTTGTATAATTATTATAATCATCATCATCATCATCAAATGTGTTCCGTTATCACACCGGACGAATAATCCAGAGGTCGCCGATTCGATGCGATCTCCCGGCACGCCAGCTTGAAACAATCCCCCTCCCCCCCCATCACGTCTCGGTTACACGAGTTACATCACAGTAACGTGTATCGTCAGCTTTCGTGACTGCAGGGATTCATCTTCTTGGTTCTTTCGGTAAAGTCACGTAGAAGGGAAATAATAAAATAAAAATAATAAAACATAATAAAATATGATATTATTTTATAATTTTTATTTTTATTATTTTGTTATTCCCTTCTACGTGACTTTACCGAAAGAACCAAGAAGGGCATCCACAACGAAGCCGAGCGTGCCCAAACAAAAAACGAAATCCTACAGGGGGGGGGGGGGGGGAAGGTGGGGGGCGAGGTGCCCTCTGGTGGAGCCTGTTGTCCACCAGCAGTGGAGAGAGCCGGCAATTGCAGGGCCGCGCCTTTATCTGTGCATCGTCGTCGTTGTCCACGCGGCAAGGTGCCGTCACAGCGACCGAAGCGTCACAATTGCGGCGTGCAGTGACGCAGAGCAGTGTGATCGCTGCCGGCGGGGGGAGGGAGTGGGAAGGTTGGTGGGTGGGGTGATGGAGTTGAGGAGGAGGATTGGAGGGGGGGCGAGGGATGGGAAATGTCACCGTCCTCGTCACGGGAGGAAATGCGAGATTAAACAAAGTTTAACTTCACCCCTTCTCTCTCTCTCGTGTGTGTGTATACGTGTGTGTGTGTACACGTCTGTGTGTGTGTGTGTACGTGTGTGTGTACACGTGGATTGTGTGAGGAGCTCACAAGTCCTTGAAAGATCTGGGCAAAGTCCCATCAGTGAGCTCCTCCGGCAGGCAAGGCTGCGTTGGCTGGGTCATGTAGCCCGCATGCCCAGCCACCGCATGCCTAAACAGCTTTTGTTCGGCCGGATCGAGGGGGCTAAACGGGCGCGGCACGGGCTAGAGAAGAGATGGAGTGATGTGGTACAGGAGGACGTGGAGCTGAGTGGACTTGCCGATGACTGGTACCAGCGGTGTCAAGATCGGCCTCAGTGGAGGAGGCTCGTGAAGGACGCTACTGGGCAGTTGGAGGCAGTCGCCCTCCAACAACAACGGAGGGCGGAGGAGCGACGCTCACAACAACGAGCGGAGCGCCGGGTGGCTAAAGCACAGCAAGTTGGCACAGTAGGGGGCACAGGTGGTGCATCAGCCAGTCATCTCGGTCATCTCGGTCAGTCGACCCGTGGCACCTGGGTCTGCCCCGTGACCTCCTGCCAGCGGGCGTTCGACACTTCACGTGGCCTCAGGGTGCACATGGCCTGGCACAAGCGTCGTGGTGACGTCACCGCCACTTAGTGGCGAATGGCGGTTGTTGTTGTTGTTGTGTACACGTCTGTGTGTGTGTGTTTGTATAGGGGGCGCGGGAGTGTAGCGGTTAGTCGCTGCGCTATGAACCCGGCGACCCGGGTTCGATTCCCGCGCATCGGCCAACACCAGTGACGTTTTTCTGAACCGGTCCTGGGCCTCCCCTAGGTCGTCTCAGCCTCAAATGAGTACCTGGTGCGATGTGTGAGCATCGCCACTAGGGAGACAAAGGCGGCCGGTCATGGTGATGGCCACCCACCCCCTCGTGTGCCGTGCCGACCTCTGATAATTACTCGCTGACAGCACTTGCCCTAACAATATGTTAAGGTTATACGGGGGATCTTTGTCTTTGTATCCACACGTCACCCGGCTCACACACTTAACATGCTTTCGCGATGCTTTTGAAAATTATAATTAATAACAATTCTTAATTTCAATGTAATTAGCTATTTTTTATTTCATATAAAATCATCTCTCTCTCTCTCTCTCCGGGGTTCTAATTGCGAGACGCTTCGCGCGTGCGTTCGATGGCTGCTGCATCTCCGCATACTAATCGCCCCTCTCTCCCTCTCTCTCGCTCACCACTCGCTCACCACTCGCTCACCACTCGCTCACCACTCGCTCACACCCCTTAGCGTGCGCTCACCCGCTCCCCTCTCCTCCTCCTCCTCCTCCGTGTTCACGCGGATGGCTGACAGCCGTCAGTCGACCTCTGCTGCAGTCGCTCATGAACGACGTCGCGAGTGTCGTATTTCATTGAAACGGCCTCGTGGCTGTAAAGCAGACTGCGCGCTATTGTGACGTCACAATGGGGAGGGGGGGGGGTGGAGGGGAGGGGCTAGATCGCGTAAATACAAAAATGTGTCGTCACCGCCACCCGACCTCACAGCCAAATTACGGCAAGGTTTGTCACGTAAACGAAACGCGCCAATTAGTTACGACTTCAGCACACCGGTTATAGCGTTGAGAAGTAAAGCCACAACGCCATTTAACCGGTAACCCTTTTTGAATTCCCCAGTGCCAGTGTAAGGGGTGTGCATTGAGGCGACACGCGCGTCTCCCTGTGGACGCGGCTGAGGTTTGAACCCGGTGGTTTTTTTCTGTTATGGGGGGAGATGAGTGGGGGGGGGGTGGGGGTGGTCCCCAGACGGGTCTCATTCGTGAGCGCTTAACTCCACGGAGCTAATTACATTATCACGCCGCTGTCTCATTACCAGGCGCGGAGCCCCCCCCCCTCCCCTTCCAACGGCCCACAACTGCAATGCCACCCCACCACCACCACGACCCCCAGGCTTCGCGATAATCGCTTCCCAACGCGGCCCACCTATGGGAGACGACTCACCGCCACCTGCTGTCCTGGGGTCTTCATGGGTTCGCAGGGCCAGCGCGCTGACCACTGCGCCACCGCTCTCTCACACACACTCACGCACTCGCACACACACACTCACACACACAATCACACACTTGCACACTCACACTCGCACACACACTCGCACACTCGCACGCACGCACGCTCGCACGCACGCACGCACTCACGCACGCACACACTCACACACTCACACGCACACACACACGCACACACACACACTCACACACACGCACACACACTCACACACACGCACGCACTCACACACTCACACACGCACGCACGCGCGATCGAGTGTGCAGCATGCGAGAGAATTGCTCATGAGACAGCGGCGCACGGTGGAGAGAGGGGAAGAGCGAGAGAGAGAGCGAGAGAGAGAGAGTGGAGTGAATATTCTACACCATCCTACAATGGGGATGTGGAGAGGGGGGCGGTGATGAGTTAAATAATTGAGGGGCGGAGGGGAGTTGAAGGAGGGGGGGATGAGGGGGGGGGGACAGATAAACAACCTCCACGGTTGGAATGAGACCATACGAGCTGATTCAATAATTAAATGATTAATTAACTAACTCTCTTCATTAATCAAACCGCTTTATTCATCGCGATCCGCACTCATTAAATAATGCGTTCATGCAAAGCATGTATTATTGAACAAAGTCATTAATTCATTCACTCATTAATTGATTAAATCGTTAATTACTTATCAACTATTTCATTTGTGTCGTCTTCATTCAATTCACACGCGCGTTCACTGGGTCGTTTTTGTCAATCCGCCGCTGGATGATTATAGTTAAAATGGCATGGTAATTATAATTATGACATGATGATTATTATAATTATATGATTATGATATGATTATAATGATAGGATTATAATGATATAATTATATGGTGATTATATTTATAGTAACCAAATCATAATGACATGGTAATTTTAATTATGACATGATGATTATAATGAAAATTATATGACGATTAAGTTATAGCCATAATCGCCTATCAACCAAACATGACCATTCATTAATTTATCATTGCCATCCAACAGGTACTGTCATCATCAATTTAACACGTAGAGTTTTCGCGACCAATATTAAGAATATTGGTTTTTGGGTTAGATCGCGTAAATATAAATGCGTTTTGAAATCCGCCACCACCCAATAATTTGTGTACAAACCTTACTAACGGGCTGTGTCGGGTGGTGACGGGTTTAACGACACATTTATATCAGAATAGGTTTTTCCACTTTTTTCTGGCAACAAAACTGAAACCTTTTTACGAGGAATCATGTCTGCATTAACCACAATACTTGTGTTGAGAATGCAAACAAAAACATACTCTGATAATATATGCATTGTCTTTGTGCTGTACGCCTTTTGGCGTCCTCTGGTCTAACACCGTTTGAGACGAGGCTCAAAAGAAAGCTGTCTCTGGTGTGGACCAATCAGTTTCAAGGACAATGCATATATTATTATATGCAATTCCACCCTCTCGCCCCTTTACTTCCCCCTCCCCATCTATATAATGCCTCGTCACAGAGGCATGTTTCTCTCTTTCACCTGAGGACGATCGCTTGTTGTTGCGATCGAAACGTCGTGATCTATTATTTATTTAGTTTCCTATCTACGTGACTTCACCGACAGAACCTAAGAGTATGAAATGCTGCAGTCACGAAAGCTTCTACTCAAGATTATACATTCATTAGCACGCAAATTGATCTAATTTTAACCACTGTCATCTTTTCGATTTAAAGCTTTCGTGACTGCAGGGATTCATCTTCTTGGTTTTTTGGGTTAAAGTCACGTTGAAGGGAAATAATAAAATAAAAAAAATTAAACATAATAAAATAATTCTCACGACGTTTCGGCCACAACGCAAGCAGCCGTCCTCAGGTGAAGAACAGGTCTGTCGGAAAGACAGCGTCTGAATGAAACACCACCACGCTTGGCAGCCAATGAACACCATCAGGCTTGTCAGCCAAGCTTGGTGGTGTTCATTCAGACGCTGTCTTTCCGACAGACCTGTTCTTCATCTGAGGACGGCTGCTTGCGTTGTGGCCGAAACGTCGTGAGAATTATTTTATGATGTTTTATTTGTATTATTTTATTATTTCCCTTCTACGTGACTTTACCGAAAGAACCAAAAACAGTCATCTTCTGTACGCTCCTTCTTTACACGTTCACCAATTTGTACTCCTCCCCATTCAAACACAAATGTAACTCTTTCTAGATTTGAAGCTTTCGTGACTGCAAGGATTCATATTCTTAGTTTTTTTCGGTAAAGTCACGTAGGTAAAAAAATTACAATTAAAATTAATAAAAGTAAAAAAAAATCACGACGTTTCGGAGGCAACACAAGCTTCCCTCTTCAGGTGGAACCGTCACAGCACGATAGCTGTATCAAGTAATTTATTAATTTTATTTTTTTACCTACGTGACTTTACCGAAAAAACTAAGAAAAATGTAACTCTGTCCGCGCTGCACACGCCCGATGATTGTTAATCACGTCCCACGTGACGCTCCTAAACGAATTTAAGCAATTGAATAAGATACGACATATATGCATTTAATTCACTTATTTATACCAGAACGGACGATGTCCGGAGTGGGAATACAGCCGAAGGAACGGAACGCCCTTGGGATACAGGAGGAGATGGAGCAACGGAAGTCAGGTCACGTGCAGCTAGATTGGAAACGCCTTTCGTGTTTAGTTTGTTGACCTCCCCCCCACCACCCGCACCTGCAATCAGCACGGGTGGTTACGTACGGTGCGAAAGAAGCTCAACATACAAGCCAATACATACGTAGAGTGATGCGTAGTGCCAAGTGGCGTTTAAACAGGTCGCAGAGGCGAACACACCGTGCAGTAGCAGTCAGTGGGCCACTCGGGGCATGTTACTGGGTGCTAACCAGAGGTCGCAAACGGGTTTTGATTCCTTACCCGTACCCGGCCGCACCAGGGTCGTAAACGGGTACCCGTACCCAGCCGGGTACGGGTAGCCGGGTATCGGGTAGGGTACGGGTATCGGGTACGGGTAGCCGGGTATCGGGTAGGGTACGGGTATCGGGTACGGGTAGCCGGGTATTGGGTAGGGTACGGGTATCGGGTAGGGTACGGGTATCGGGTATCAGGTAGCCGGGTATTGGGTAGGGTACGGGTATCGGGTACCCGGTTGCGACCTTTGGTGCTAGCAGAAGGAAACTTGATGAGTCCTAGCGACAGAGTAGGGGATTGCCGCCTCCACCAGCGCCGCAGGGAATCACCACAGAGGGGGCCGCCGGGAGAGTGCGGTGGGGGGGCGGCTGGTAGTCGGGGCCATGTGGGGACGAGTCACCCCGGCACCGGGTGAAGCACGTGATGGGCTGGGGTGAGGAATGTGGGCCACAGGTGAACGAGGGGGCACGGGGGTGGAGAGTAGCTGAGCACGTGTGGAGAGTTCCCGGAAGAGGCGTGGTTAAGGGCGGAGCCAGAGAGGGAACAGGTGCGGTGTAGCCTGGAAACGTCGGGAATATTCTGGACGGAGGGTGTGGCCGAGGGTGGAGCCGGGCCGCGACGAGAGAGATAAAAGGGAAGCCCCGAGCACAGATCCGGGCTGTCTGCAGGTGAAGTGGAACCCAAATGCTGCGTCTATGTCTTTGTCCCCCTCTTCGACATCGTGGGTCAGGCAGCACGTTGGCTGCTCTGACTCGAGTATAGTTATCCCGTATGCAAGAGAAATAGGTGTATGGTGGTTCTATGCATAACAAGAGTGAGAAAATGTGTATTTAGTCCCGTGTGTAACGGTGTTGCGTGAAGTGTAGAATTAACGTTGCCTCCTAAACAGCGTCTCTGAATGACTCACTACACATATGTAATTAATCCCGTTCAAACGACGTCTTGACTTCAGAGTTGTTGATTCGTTTCTCCCGTTCACAGCCTTTCACCGCATTCACACACTCGCTTCTCTCGCCTCCCTCTCCGCCACCTCACACTGCTGGCTGACAGCGTGAGAGAGACCGCCACGTGGCTGGAGCAGGACCACGGCACCAGCCACGTGGCTTCCCCCTTCGTTCCTCCGCACACTGACTACTTGCTGTCTTTCTCCACCCCTTATAATCCCTGGCCCACGTGATACCACGCAGCCAATCCTCAGCCACACCCCTGGAACTTTCTCGAAGATACTGTCCAGCTCCAGGGCCACGCCCCTGGCTCGACTCCCCATTGGCTGCGGGCTGAGGCCGGCAGAGCCAATCACTGTCGCCCAGGTGTAACCTTACATTACACATACATGCAGGTGCTGGATGGATGGATGCAATGGGTCGATACCTCGCAGTCAATTTTGCGGAGGGGGGTTTCATCCAGCAGTGGATTGACCATGGCTGAGGATGGTTAATGTATGCATTGTTTCGCTTGACTCGGAACCAGGCGCTTCCCTCTTTGCCCCCCCGCTCCCCCTCCCCCTATCAGCCCCCATCCCTCCCCTCGCCCACAGCTGACATTTCCCCAGTGGAGTGGACAATTAAAACAATTATGCAGGAATAATAACAATAATTAAATATAGATTCAAACAAAAATCGCATTCATTCGCAGGCTTTTGATGCCAATCCACTGCCATATTGAAGGCCTCCCTGCTCGTGACCAATTATAATTTTTGAACGGGTATTTGGGTCTCCCCTAGGTCGACTCAGTCTTAAATAAGAACCCGGTGCGGCCCTGGGGTTTGTTTGACCATACTTCACCGCTCTGGTCAATGAGGGGTTGTTCCGCCTTTGTCACCATTGTACTCATTTCAGACTGAGCCGACCTAGGGAAGGACCTAAGACCGGTTACGATGTCACTCGCCACTGATGAGAGCCGGGGGAAGTGTTTGTTTGTGTGTGTGTGTGAGCGGTCATGAGGAATATCTGAACCGGTCCTGGGCCACCTCTAGGTCGACTCAGCCGCAAATGAGTACCTGGTGCGGTGTGTAACCATCGTCACTAGGGGAGACAAAGGCGGTCGAGCGTGGTTCTGGCCACCCACCCCACCGTGCAACTCGCTAAAAGCACTTCACAGTTTTGTTAACATAGGCTATACGGGGGATCTTTGTCTGTGTATGTATGTGGGCATTTATATGATGTTCGCTGTGTGCCAGGAATTGAACTCAGATGGCCTTGTATTGTGCAGAGCGGAGTGAGAAAACCAATCATTGAAATTATAATGAGGGTGGGGGTATGGGGGTAGGGAGGGTGGGGGTATGGGGGGTTGGGGTATAGGGGGTGGGGGTGGAGGGGGGCGGGGGCGGTTGGGGTGGGGGCGATTCCCTCTCGCTCCCAGCAGGGTGACCCACGACCAATTAGCGATAGTTGTCCCCAATTAGACTGAGCCAAGAGCCGGTGGTCATGGCAACTGCGCGCATTCACACGCCGTGGGTGAGTGGGTGGGGATGGGCGGGTGAGTGGACGGGTGAGTGGTCGGGTGAGTGGGCGGGTGAGTGGGTACGCGGATGGGTGAGCGGATTGGTGGATGTGTGAGTGGTTGAACGGGTCGGTGAGGGGATGGTTGAGTGGGTGGGCAGATGAGTAAATGGGCGGGTGAGTGGGTGAGTGAGTGGGTTGGGTGAGTTGGGTGAGCTTTTTGGATGAGTGAGCAGATTGGTGCATGGGTGAGTTAGGTGAATAGAATAATGGATGGGTGAGTGAGTAGATGAGTGAGTGGGTAGATAGATATGTGGATGGGCGGGTGAGTGGCTGGGGTTCGTGAGTGTTTTGGTGAGTTATTGGTTGGGTGAGTGAGTTCGTGTGTGAGTGGTAGGGATAATGAGTGTGGGCGCACAGGGATGAGTGAGTGAACAGGTGGTTGGCTGAGTATGTGGGTAGGTGGGCGGATAGGTGGGATGGATGGGTGAATGAATGAGTAGGTGGGTGAGTGGATGGATGCGGTGAGTTGGTGAGTGGTTGAACTTACGGATGAGTGGGTTTTTGGAAGAAGTAGGTGGATGGATGGAAAGGTCGGTGAATGAGTAGGGGCAGAGCCGTCCATAGGCAACGGATAATCTGATCGACCGCCCGGGCCCCGCGCTTTGGGGGGGAGGGGGGCACACAGTCTGATTTGTCTCGCACCCCCCTATGGACGGTCCTGGGTCGGGGATATAATTATTGTTTGGATGTGCGTGTGTGTGATGGTTGAGTGAGTGTGTGAGTGGATGGATGGGTCAATTAATTTAGTGAGTATGAATGTATATATATATGTATGGGTGGGTGAGTGAGTGGATGGGCGAGTGGCTGACATTACACGCCGGTGGATAACTGGACCATGGCATAACAGGGGCTGCACATGCGTGTACAACGACTGTGTGTACACGTGCACACAATGCCGTTCTCCAAATGCCGCCACGGCCGCAGCGAGGCCCGATCCTCGTTTTAATATTTCACGTGGCATTAGCAAATGGCCCCCCATAACCACCTCCACCCACGTGCCCACACTCGTGGTACACCACGTGCCCACACTCGTGGTACACCACGTGCCCACACTCGTGGTACACCACGTGCCCACACTCGTGGTATACCACGGTCAGCAGACGGATGAGTGAGCCGAAGGCACGGGCGCGTCCGTGAACGAATGAGCCAACGCGTAAGGAATGTAAATCAAAATACAAAACTTTTTTTTAAAATATATATTTTACCAGGTAATGCCCACGGAGCTACGTATCACCTTTTTTTTAAAGCAGCAACTTGGCTATCTCAAGTGATAGGCTCAACGAAGTTGGCTTAACAGTCGTGTGGAAATGGTACAGCAAGCGGGCCAAATCCTCCCAACGTGCATCTTCGCGCACGCGACAGCGTGGTGGTTTCGACGGGGGACTCGTGCTAAGAGCCGGTGTCTTCTCGATTATCTGGCGACGTTGAGACGCGGAGTCCGCGCTCAGACAAGCGCAAAATAGAGATCTCTTTACGTGAGTCATGAAAAAAATCTAACGAAACAAGCTGAGAAAATCTAAAATAAATATTATTCTTTTTTTTTTATTCGCCACGTTATCATCAGCGGCGGTGAGAACAACGGCACTTTACACTCTGCAACTAACCGTGGCCGCGAATCGAATTCCATTCGATCACCGGCCAAGGCCAACATCATTTGATGTGGCATTGCCCACACACGCGCTCCATATAATGTTAACACTCATATGGGACTATCCTTTTTAATGGAAAAACGATAACAAATGATTAGTTAATAGCTTCACAAAGTCAAAGAGTCTCCACCTGTTCGCCATCGTTGTCCACGCGTGCCTGGAATCTTCTCCAGGTGGTCTCCAGAGTCTGGAGGCAGCACATTTTGTCGTGGTGTTGTTGCAACATTCTCAGAAGTGTTCACATTTTTTCAAAGCACCATGTATAGACAAACAAAGACAAAGATCCCCCGTATAGTCTTGACAAGACTGTTGGGGCAAGTGCTGTTAGCGAGTAGCCAGCACCACTCCCGACCGCCTTTGTTTCCGCAGTGCTGATATTTACACATTTCACCAGGTGATCATTTGAGGCTGAGTCGACCTAGGGGAGGCACAGGTGACTGACTAGTTCAGTTATTCCTCGCCGATGTTGGTCTGAAAGCGCGCTAATCACTGCGCCACCGCTCCCCGCACGCATGTAGAAAGACCCACAGAGGCCCACCCACACGTGAACACGGTGAAGCGGTTGGTTTCATCCTGGAGAAACGAAGGTCGATTCTTCGAAACGTCGTATATTTTATATATACATTTTAAGGCCACAGTGTTCTTTGTTTGTGTGTGCATCACCGCTAACGCAGCAGCACCGCCGTCGTCATCACCACCACCATGACCACGATCATCACCACCACCATCACCACGATCTTCACCACGATCATCACCATCACCACCATCACCACCTCCATCGATACGATCATCACCACCACCATCATCACGATCATCACCACGATCATTACCACCACCATCACCACCTCCATCACCACGATCATCACCACCACCATCACCACGATCATCATCACGATCATCACCACCACCATCACCATCACCACGATCATCATCACGATCATCACCACCACCATCACCACCACCATCACCACGATCATCACCACCAACACCATCACCACGATCATCACCACCAACACCATCACCACCATCACCACCATCACCACCATCACCACCATCACCATCACCACCATCACCATCACCACCACCACGATCATCCGCGTTGCGCCGTCTGACTCCAGCGTGGGTCAGGGTTCGGGTCACAGCTGTAGCTGTTCTCTGATTGGCTTGTCCCGTACGGGTCACGGTGAGGGTTGGTGCTACGCGATGGGAGGGGTGGGGAGGGATAGCGATGGGTATGGGGGTGGTTATAGGGGCTGGTTATGGGGGCTGGGGGTCGATCTGGATGGGGGAAGGTTGGGAGGAGGATGGCTCGGACGGAATGGGCGGGGGGAATGGAGGGGTTGGAGATGGGGCTGTGCTATTTGCTAATGCCACGTGAAATATTAAAACGAGGATCGGGACTTCGCTGCGGCCGTGGCGGCATTTGGACGGCGGCAGTCACCCGCGAAAACCTTCGCGGCGCGAGGAGGCGCCTTGGGCAAATGTCACGCGGTGCGGGGGGAGGGAGAGGAGGGGAGGGGGCTGTGTGGGGGTGTGGGCGAGCTTGTGAGTGTCGACTCACACACGTGTACAAAGATCCCCCGTATAGCCTTAACAGACTGTAGGGGCAAGTGCTGTTAGCGAGCACCTATGAAGGCCGGAACGGTACACGAGGGGGTGGGTGGCCAGCACCACGCCCGACCGCCTTTGTCTCCCCAGTGGCGATGTTTACACACCGCACCAAGTACTCATTTGAGGCTGAGTCGACCTAGGGGAGGCCCAGGACCGGTTCAGATAATCGTCACTGGTGTTTGCCGTGAGCGGGAATCGAACCGGGGTAGCCAGGTTCGTAGTGCAGCGCGCTAACCGCTACACTACCGCTCCCCACACACACATGTACACACACGTGTACACACACACACACAGATGTGCGTGTGTGTACACGTGTGTGTGTGTGTGTGAGGCTCACGCTGCCCTTTTCACGGTGACAGCTCTGTGAGATAACGCTCCCATCCCCTCTCTTCTCACCCCCCCCTCACGCGCTCTCTATTCACTCTCGCTCCCTCTATTGAATCTCACTCTCACTATTCACTCCCACCCTCACTATTCACTCTCACTCCCAATATTCACTCTCACTCCGACAATTTACTCCGACCCTCACTATTCACTCCAAACCTCACTATTCACTCTCCCACAATTCACTCTCACTGCCACTATTCACCCCCACCCGCACTATTCACTTTCATCCCCACTATTCATTTCCACTCCCACTATTCACTCTCATCTCCAATATTCACTCTCCCACTATTCACTCTCACTCCCACTGTTCACTCTCCCACTATTCATTCTCCCTATTCACTATCACCTCCAATATTCACTCTCACCTCCAATATTCACTCTCACCCCCATTATTCACTCTCACACTATTCACTCTCCCACTGTTCACTCTCCCACTATTCACTCTCACCCCCACTATTCACTCTCACTCCCACTATTCACTCTCCCACTATTCACTCTCCCATTATTCATTTCCACCCCCCACTATTCACTCTCACCCCCACTATTCACTCCCATCCCCACTATATACTCTCATTCGCACTATTCACTCTCCCACTATTCACTCTCACCCCCACTATTCACTCTCATTCCCACTATTCACTTTCATTTTCTCTCGGTGTCTCTGTCTTTGTCTCTGTCTGTGTGTTTTGCTCTCCTTGTCCATCGTCGTCTCTATGATTACATCACTATGGAACACAATTTTTGTTCCTGTAAAAGAAAAATTGCTCCTGGGTAGTAAGTGCAATTTTTTTCATTGCTTATGCCGAAAAAGTACTGAAAATAACATTATTCCCCACAAACTTTGCTTTTGTGACCAGGACTTCATGTGAACGAAAGACACAAATGCACACGTTTTCTTATTGGAAGCAGGTACATTTCAAAATATCACTGTCCTGGTCACAAAAGCAAAGTTTGTGGGGAATAAGAGCCATGTTCTGCACTATACGCTTTGGTTATTTCGGTAAAGTCATGTAGGTGAAACAAATATATATGTAATCGCTTGTCACAAATAGCTCTCTCTGTCCATTACAATAATTTTGTTTATTTTGCCTGTGGTTGTCCCACCTCATGCCTCCGAAACGTCGTGATTGAATTTTTTTTATATATTTGTTTTATTTTTCACCTACGTGACTTTACCGAAAGAACCAAAGAGTATGGATCCTTGCAGTCACGAAAACTTCAAATCTAGAATTTTCTGCACTTTCGAGGCACAAGCAATTAGGAAATAACAGTTTCCAAATTTTTTTCTTTTCGTGACAGTGAATGCGACGTCTTTGTGTCGGTATGTCTCTCTGTAGGTGTCTGTATGTCCCTGTCTGTCTTTTTCTTCCCTCTTTTTGTGCCTCTCTTACCAAGTCTCTCGAATCTGTCTCTGTGTGTCTCGCTGTGTCTGTCTGTGTGTGTGTGTCGCTGTGTCTGTCTGTGTGTGTGTGCGTCTCTATGGGGAGCGGTGGTGTAGCGGTTAGCGCGCTGCGTTACGAACCTGGCGACCCGGGTTCGATTTCCGCTCATGGCCAACACCAGTGGCTATTATCTGAACCGGTCATGGGCTTCCCCTAGGTCGACTCAGCCTCACATTAGTGTCTGGTGCGGTGTGTAAACATCGCCACTGGGGAGACAAAGGCGGTCGGGCGTGGTGGCGGCCACCCACCCCCTCGTGTACCGTTCCGGCCTTCATAGGTGCTCGCTAACAGCACTTGCACAGTCTGTCAAGGCTATACGGGGAATCTTTTGTCTCTATGTATGCCTCTCTTTGTGCTTATATCTATTGATCTAACTCTCTCAGTCTTTGGTTTTTTCGGTAAAATCAAGTCGGTAAAAAATAAAATAAATGAAAAGAACTCAATTAAATCACGACTACAGTGATTTTGGCTCTAACGGTTCCACCTCAAGACGGAAGCTTGTGTTGCCTCCGAAACGTCGTGATTTAATTGAGTTGTTTTCATCCATTTTATTTTTTACCAACGTGACTTTACCGAAAAAAAGCATAGCGTATGAATCATTGCAGTCACGAAAGCTTCAAATCTCGAATCTCTCTGTCTTGCTTGAGATGTATCTGCTTCTCTCCATGACTATCTGTCACTGCTTCTCTCTCTCCACTCTCTTCATATCAATTGCTGTATTTGTCTCTCTACGTCTCACGGGCTCGCTCGATATTTCTAAATCTCTGTCTCTCCATCTCTCTCCATCTCTCTCCAAACTCCAGTCCTCACTACCCCAACCACCTCCACCACTCTCCGTCGTGTCGCGTTAACTCCTCCCCATTCACATTGACTCGTTCCACGCTGCACGCGACCGATGATTGTTCAACACGCCCTGCCCGTGACGCACTTAACCATTTATGTTGTCTGCGTAAATAGAGCTGAGATGCATATTAAGCTTTCAGTGCGTGTGTGTGTGCGCGTGTTCCGTGTGTCCGTGTGTGTGTACGTGTTCCGTGTGTGTGTGTGTTCACGTGTTCCGTGCGTGTGTGTGTGTGCGTGTTCCGTGTGTGTGCACGTGTTCTGTGTGTGTGTGTGCTCACGTGTTCCGTGCGTGTGTGCGTGTTCCGTGTGTGTGTATGTGCGTGTTCCGTGTGTGTGTGTGTTCACGTGT
The DNA here is from genome assembly GCF_965212315.1 of Lampetra planeri. Taxonomy (NCBI): domain Eukaryota; kingdom Metazoa; phylum Chordata; class Hyperoartia; order Petromyzontiformes; family Petromyzontidae; genus Lampetra; species Lampetra planeri. The sequence continues at coordinate 4,407,504 of NC_136143.1, forward strand.
TCTGTGTGTGTGTGCGTGTTCCGTGTGTGTGTGTGCTCACGTGTTCCGTGCGTGTGTGTGTGTGTGTGCATGTGTTCTGTGTGTATGTGTGCGTGTTCCGTGTGTGTGTGTTCACGCCTTCTGTGTGTGTGTGCGTGTTCCGTGTGTGTGTGTTCACGTGTTCTGTGTGTGTGTGTGCTCACGTGTTCTGTGTGTGTGTGTGTGTTCACGTGTTCTGTGTGTGCGTGTTCCGTGTGTGTGTGTTCACGTGTTCTGTGTGTGTGCACGTATTCTGTGTGTGTGTGTTCACGTGTTCTCTGTGTGTGTGTGTTCACGTGTTCTGTGTGTGTGTGTGCACGTGTTCTGTGTGTGTGTGTGCACGTGTTCTGTGTGTGTGTGTGTTCACGTGTTCTGTGTGTGTGTGCACGTGTTCTGTGTGTGTGTGCACGTGTTATGTGTGTGTATGTGTTCTGTGTGTGTATGTGTTCACGTGTTCTGTGTGTGTGTGTGTTCACGTGTTCCGTGTGTGTGTATGTGTTCTGTGTGTGTATGTGTTCACGTGTTCTGTGTGTGTGTGTGTGTTCACGTGTTCCGTGTGTGTGTGTGTGCGTGTGTGTGTGTTCCGTGTGTGTGTATGTGTTCCGTGTGTGTGTGTGTGTGTGCACGTGTTCCGTGTGTGTGTGTGTTCCGTGTGTGGGTACACGTCTGTATGAGGAGCGGTGGCGCAGCGGTTAGCGCGCTGCGATACGAACCCGACGACCCGAGTTCGATTCCCGCTCACTGCCAACACCGGTGACGATTATCTGAACCGGTCATGGGACTCTCCTAGATTAATTCAAATGAGTACCTGGTGCGGTGTGTAAACATCGCCACTGGGGAGACAAAGGCGGCCGGGCGTGGTGCTGGCCACCCGCCCCTTCGTGTGCCGTGCCGGCCTTCATAGGTGCTCACTAACAGCACTTGCCCCAACAGTCTGTTGAGGCTACACGGGGGATCTTTTTTTGTGTCTCTATACGGTGGTGCAATGGTCACTGCACGGTGCTTTCGCGGACCGAGAGAATGACAACATTACCAATGACAGATATAAGAATAATAATAATCATTTATTCAACCGAACTTAAGTTATTTTTTTAAATTTCTCTCTCTCTCTCAAAGAACCCGTTGAGTCCGATCCATCAATACCCAACGTCCTTGGTAAACAGAAGTGCGTTTCGCAACACTTTGACAAACTATTTGTCAGATATTAATATTAATGGGTCTGTAGCGAGCATTTCCACTTCGGAGTACAACGATAATGTTTGAATTGGCTCGATAGCTGTCCTTTGATCGGATGCATCAGCCGCAGTTCGATGCGATATTGACATCCCATCCTCTCCCCCCGTGTATATATATTTCTCTGCAACGATATGGAAATGCGGACTTCAACTGATACATCGATACATGTTTTAAATAATACACACCCTTGCCCTAATCGTTTTACAAAATATATATACTGCCCGATGAATTATATATATATCTGTCAAATTTGCCGATTGTAGTAGGAGTAACAGTAGCGGTGGTAATGATGAATGTGAATTATTTCACTGGGCAAAAGCCTGGCGAAGTCTCGCTCGCTCGCCTGCTCTCTCTCTCTCTGTGTGGTTCTCAGGAAGGGCTTCGTGCAACTTCGGGCTCTGAAATACGCGAGCAACGTGCACACGTGTGTGGCCTTCGCGTGGGGAGGACGATGCCACGTGAATGCGCGGAGAACGCACACACAGAGGAACGAACCCTCGGCTCCTCTCTCCGGCACTGCGCGGAGATGGAGCCATGGAATCAGCGACGTCAGTGGAATCGGCTGGTGCGCGGGTGCCAGGCGGATCGCCACATCGCGGCGAACCCGGCAGAGCCGAGTTCGATTTATTGTCCCGCTCACGGTAATCATCGACACAGAGTGACGATTATTATCTCAGGTAGGATATCTGGGCCCTCCCCTAGGTCGACTCGGCCTCAAGTGACTGCCCGGTGCGGTGCGTCTGTAAACATCGCCACTGGGGGAGACAAAGGCGGTCGGGCGTGGTGCTGGAATGCCACCCACCCACTTAGTGCGCCATGCCGGCAGCACTTGCCTCAAAAGTCTGTGAAGGCTCTAAAGAGGATATTTGTCTTTGTAACATCACAAGACCGGCTATGTTTTTTTTTTTTGGGGGGGGGGGGGGTGGTTATGGGAGACCTTATCGAGCAGTAGATAGATTGTAGATGCTGCTGCCGCTGCTGATGATGACGATGATGACTTACGAAACAGCACAAAATGAAAATGCGTGATGTGAAATCATCAAACAAACTGCCTGGACTGCTCCTGGCCCTGTAAGGGAGGGGGGGGGGGTGGGGGATGTCCGAGTGGTTGAGTACGCAACTGTCAGGACCGTGAATGTCACGGCGCGTCTGTGAAGGCCGCGAGTGGGAGCTGTCACGGTTCAGCACGTGTCGATGCGTTCACGGGACTTGGTATTTTGCCTGAAGGGTAGGTTTAACAAGTTGTTTGACGCGATTTCGAGCCTCGAGTTAATTTTTTTTTTTTGACACCGACTCAGTTGAGAAGCTCAAGATGCCGGGACAGAATCTCGTTTTGGTTTGCAAGGGGCGAGTGGCCGACGAGTCAGCGGGTGAATGGGTGAGTGAGTGAAATTAGTGGGTGGGTGAGTGAATGAATGAAAGATTGCGCGCGCGTGAGTGAGTTTCACTTTGTAAGCTTATGTTGTGTAACCAGATGAGATCTAAAGAGACCAGAAAAGCCTCATTTTCAGGTAGCGAGTTCCACGTGGCACCGTAATCCAGGTGGTAGTGAGTTCCACGTGGTATCGAGAAACACACGGAGTGTGCGCACTGGATTGTCGACGGTACTTCGTGCGTCCGTGTCTGCGCAACTTTATTCAGAGTTGAAAGTTCTGCGCGTCGAGTGATCCTTGGATATCTCTGAAGTAGTGATCTTTCATCTTGTCAGTGTTAATGTTTCAATGGTTGACGGAAGTGTTCGAAGAGTCCAGTGATTGACAGGTAATGCTTTTGACATTGTTGTCGTTGCATTACTGTCGTTCGGGATGAACAATTGTGTAATTTGCTATTGAAATTAAACAAATTAATCTTCTTGGTTCTTTCGGTAAAGTTACGTAGAAGGAAAATAATACATTAAATGTGTTTTATTTTTATTTTATTATTTCCCTTCTACGTGACTTTACCGAAAAAACCAAGAAGATGAATCCCTGCAGTCACGAAAGCTTTACATCGAAATTTAAACAAATTAAGTTAATGCATCACCATGATGATGATGATGATCATCCATCAGTCACAGTCATGCTGATTATAGCATCATGATCATCAATTATCATCACCAACATCATCATTACCAGTCACCATCAGTCAACGTCAGCTTTCACCATCAATAATAAACAATTAGTTTAATACGTAGGCTTTCGCGACCGATATTATTCATAATAAACGTTTCTGGGTTAGATCGCGTTATTTATAAATGTGTCATAACCCTCCACCACCCGACACGGCCAATCAATAAAAAAAGTGTCACGTTGACAAAAGACAAATAGTTCACTACTTTAGCCCACCGGTGTGTTGAAGAGTGAATCCACAGCATGTTTAAATGTGACGTTATTGTTGTCGTTGAATTACTGTCATTAGGGATGAACCTTTTTTAATGCTGGGCTAAAGTAGTGAACTATTTGTCTTTTGTCAACGTGACACTTTTTCTTTACTGATTGGCCGTGTCGGGTGGTGGAGGGTTATGACACATTTATAAATAACGCGATCTCACCCAAAAACGTTTATTACGAATAAACAATTCGATGCTCGATCACCATTACTCTATGGTCGGTACAATCACACGGATGCCAAGGACATCACTAACAACATAACACAGTCAGAGCAGAGTTTAAATCCAACCCAGTTTAATATTTTCACCGCCACCACCACGGGCATCATGAGAAAGTTCGCCCATCGATCATACTAACCAGCAGTCATCACCAATAATTTTTAGCAGCAAGCAAAAAAAAACAATGATCATAACCATCGACCACACCTCCTCTGTTAAAAACCATACCCCCATCAACAACATAGCACAAAGCGAATTCAGTATTAAAATACAATCCCACCGTAGTTATGTAACCAACTCACACACACACAGACACACCTGTGCGCATTCGTGATGGACTGGAGTGCGCGAGACCAACTGGTCCCAATGACTCGAACTGACTTACCACCACCACCACCACCACCTCCACCACCACCTCCACCACCACCTCCACCACCTCCACCACCTCCTCCATCACCACCACCACCTCCACCACCTCCACCACCTCCTCCATCACCACCACCACCTCCACCACCACCATCACTTCCACAACCACCTCCACCACCACCACCACCACCACCACCTCCACCACCACCTCCACCACCTCCACCACCTCCTCCATCACCACCACCACCTCCACCACCTCCTCCATCACCACCACCACCTCCACCACCACCATCACTTCCACAACCACCTCCACCACCACCTCCACCACCACCTCCACTACCACCACCACCACCTCCTCCATCACCTCCACCACCACCACCACCACCTCCTCCATCACCTCCACCACCACCTCCACCACCACCACCACCACCTCTACCACCACCTCCACCACCACCACCACCTCCTCCATCACCTCCACCACCACCACCACCACCTCCTCCATCACCTCCACCACCACCTCCACCACCACCACCACCTCTACCACCACCTCCACCACCACCACCACCTCCACCACCACCACCTCCTCCATCACTTCCACAACCAAAGGTAAACATCCTCCGTGTAGCTTTAAATAGTCTGTTGGGGGACACGTGTTGTTAGCGAGTTGCACAACGACTGGAATGGGGGTGGCCAAAACCACGCACAGCCCCGGCCGTAGCAGGTACTCGCGTTGAAGGCTGAGTGGACCTAGTGGAGGCCCAGAGCCGGTTGAAATATTCGCCACTGTGATTGGTGATCTGGAATAGAACTCGGGTCGCCGAGTTCATAGCGCAGTGCGCTAACTCACAACTTGCACCACCACCACCACCACCACCGTGATTAACATGATAACAATCATCATCATCAGCATGCATCAGTCACAGTCAGCATGATAATCATTATTATCATGCTTCAATCAAATCATCACCATATAATTACGAGCAGCCATCGAGAGAGAATTGAATCATCAGCATCATCATGATCAGCATCCTCAACCAAATATCTGTAAAAAAACAAACAAACTCGTATCCATCGGCAACATAGGGCAGTCATCTCAGTATTAAAATACAGCCCCAGAGAAATAGAACCACCCAAAGACAAAGATGTTCCATACAAGCTTGACAGACTGTTGGGGCAAGTGCTGTTTGCGAGTAAGCACATATGAAGGCCCACACGGCGCACGAGGGGGTGGGTGGCCAACACCACGCCCGGCCGCCTTTGTCTCCCCAGCGACGATGTTTACACGTCGCACAATGCTGAGTCGATATTGGGGAGGCCCAGGGTACCGGGTCAGACATTTGCCATTGGGTGCCTTGAGCGGGAATCGAACTTGAGTGGACAAGGTTCATGGCGCAGCAGGATGACTGCAACAGTTACCGCTCTCCACTCTGTGACCACTGCCAGTCATCATCATCATCATCCGTAAATCATATCACTACCAAGGATCATGAACGACACAGAGTGATCTTCTGTTCACAGCCCTGTAGAACCAGTGGTGGAAATTCCACGTTGCTATGGCGAGAGCAAGTCGAGCATATCCATCCGTAGGTCAACCACACACAAGTGGTGTTCGCTCAACAACACAGCACAGTCAATTCCGCATTAAAGTCCATCACCTGCACCACCACCACCACCACCTACACCACCACCATCATCACCTGCACCACCACCATCTACACCACTACGACCTGCACCATCACCTGTGCCATCACCACCTGCACCACCACTGATCCATGTCACATTCACAACGCGAATAACCAGACCAGATTCATGTCTGGGGGTGGGGAGTGGGGGGGCATGTGTGGGTATCGGTATGGGTCTCGGTGTTTGGTTGTTGATGTAGGCGTCGGGGAGAGGGGTGGGGCGAGGGGCGAGGCCGGCGTTAGTGGGGGGCGCTCTGCGTCATCACTGCCATGGCCCCCCCCCTGCCCCCCACACGCCCTCCGCCCCCCATTCGAGAAGCGCCTAAGCCAGATCTGTGTGTGTGTGTTAGTGTGTGTGTTAGTGTATGTTATGTGTGTGTTAGTGTGTGTGTTAGTGTGTGCGGTGGTGTAGCGCTACGAACCCGGCGACCCGAGTTCGATTCCCGCTCACGGCCAACACCGGTGACGATTATCTCAGCCGGTTCTGGGCCTCCCCTAGGTCGACTCAGCCTTAAATGGGTACCTGATGCGGTGTGTTAACATTGCCACTGGGGAGACAAAGGCGGCCGGGCGTGGTGCTGGCCACCCACCCCCTCGTGTGCCGTGCCGGCCTTTATTAGGTGCTCGCTAACAGCAACTTGCCCCCAACAGTCCGTCAAGGCTATACGGGGGGATATGTGTCTTTGTGTAGGTGCTCGCAAACAGCACTTGCCCCAAGGAGCAGTCTATACGGAGGGACCTTTGTCTTTGCGTGGAGCGGCGGCACGGCGCTTAGCGCCCTGCGCCATGAACCCGCGAGCCCGAGGTTCGATTTCGGCCCGCGGTGCGGCGAACATTTGCACCGGGTCCTGGGCCCCAAGAGACCACGCGGCGCTGACCGCCAACACGAAGCACCACCACGCCGCGTCGCCACGCGCCGTAGCGACCCTCGCAGGCGATCCTCACTCACAGCACCTTGACCCGCCCCCCGCCTCCAGCAGTCTCTTAAAAGGCAACACGGGGAGTGGGGGGGGGGGGGGGAGTAGGGGGGGGGGGAGTGGGGGGTGGAAGTGGGAGGGGGGAGTGGGGGGGGGGGGGAGTGGGGGGGGGGGGAGTGGGAGGAAGTGGGGGGGGGAGTGGGGGGGGAGTGGGGGGTGGAAGTGGGAGGGGGGAGTGGGGGGGAGGGGGAGGGGAGTGGGGGGAGAGTGGGGGGGGGGAGTGGGGGGTGGAAGTGGGGGGTGGAAGTGGGAGGGGGTAGTGGGGGGGGGAGTGGAGGGAGAGTGGGGGGGGAGAGTGGGGGGGAGAGTGGGGGGGGGAGGAGAGTGGGGGGGGGGAGAGTGGGGGGGGGGGGGGAGAGTGGGGGGGGGGGAGAGTGGGGGGGGGGGGAGAGTGGGGGGGGGGGGAGAGTGGGGGGGGGAGAGTGGGGGGGTGGAGAGTGAGGGGGTAAGAGTGGGGGGGAGAGTGAGGACGAAGTGGGGGGGGGGGGGGGTGTGAGAATCTTTGCCTTCCTCTCCGTCCGTTCCCCTGCTTCGCATCATCTGGGGGGGCAGCAATACTCGCTGGGCAGGGGCCCGTGTCCCCCCGAGAGCAGAGCGTCATTGACCACGCGGATGTAGCCGTCGATGGCGGCCCGCATCGGCGCCGTGAAGGGGTCCCAGGCCAACTTGCGGCGCCCCGAGCGCTTGAAGCTGCCGTCCCTGTGCGCCTCCGTGCACAGCAGCCGCTCCTCCAGCAGCAGCGCCGCCGACGCTGACGCTGACGAGGGCGACTCCGCGGACGAGGGCGTCGATGAGGAGGAGGAGGATGACGATGATGATGGAGGAGGAAGAGGCGACGGCGGCGCTGTTGGTGACGATTGAGACTGGGATGAAGATGACGATGATGATGATGACGACGGTGCGGTGGAGTTGGAGTAGACAGCGGGCTGCTGCTGCTCCTGCTGCTGCTCTTGATGCTGCTGCTGCTGATGCTGCTGGAGCTGCTGCTGGAGCTGCTGCTGGTGCTCCTGCTGCTGGTGCTGCTCGTGCTGGAGCTGCAGCTGGTGCTCCTGCTGCTGATGCTGCTGGTTGAGCTGCTGGTTGTGTCGCTGCTGCCGCTGCTGCTGCCGCTGCTGCTGCTGCTGCTGGCGGCGGTGGTGGTGGTGGTGGTGATGCTGCGGCGGCTGCGTGGCGAGAGGCGGCGCGCCCAGGAAGGCCACCATGCGCCGCATCTCGGCGTGGAGCTCCCCGCGCAGCCGCTCGTAGTGCACCACGAGGAGGCGGCGGCGGGGGCCGTAGCGCAGCCAGTCGAGGGCGTGGGACACCCACCAGGGCGCGTAGCTGTGCACGAAGTCCGGCCACTCTGCGCGCGGGGACGGGGGGCGGGGGCGCAGGAGAGGGGGGGAGGAGGGGGATAGACGGGGGGGCAGGGAAGGGGGGACAGGGGAGGGGGGGAGGAGGGGGATAGACGGGGGGGGGGGTGACGAGTTGAAGAATTGAAGGGAGGAGGGGATTTGGAAGAGGGAGGAAAGATGTGGGGGGTGATGAGAGTGGGGGGAGGATGAAGAATGATAATGGGGGGGGGGGCGGGCGGTAATGAGGAGGGGGGAAGGGAGGGGGTGATGGGGGAGAGGGAAAGATGGTGGAGGCGGAGGGGGGGGGGGGCAGTGATGATTCGAAGAATTGAGGGGATGAGGGAAGGGGAGAGTGGTGGGTGAGGAATGATGAGGAATGAGGTGAGGGAGTGAGTCACTCCAGGAGTTGATGGGATGGGGGTGGAGGAGGGGGGCAGGTAAGGGGTGGGGTGAGCGGGGTAATGGAAGAGGTGAAAGGATAGGCGAGTGGGGGAGGGGTGGGGTGAGTGAAGTGAGGTCAGAATCAACGCCAATCGACAAATCGATGAATCTTCACAGCCCCCCCCCCACCCCCACCACCATCTCCCCCACCACCCACCTTTCCCCCTCCACCTCTTCTCGGAGGCGTAGCCCAGGTGTCCCCCGTACTTGCGGTTGAACTCGGCGACGAGGGCTCGGTAGGGGTTGCGCACGAGCAGGATGGCCGCGTCGAACGCCTCGATCTCACGCCGCCCGCTCTCGTGCGTCTTCACGCAGAGCGTGCGCCCGCTGCGCCAGTGATCCTTCTCTCCCTTGAAGCCTGGGGGGGGGGGGGAGGTGGGGGGGGTGGGGGGGGGTGGCAAGGGGCGGGGGAGGTGGGGGGGGGGTGGCAGGAGGTGGGGGGGTATGGCAGGGGGAGGTGGGGGGGGTAGGGAAGGGGGCGGGGGAGGTGGGGGGGGGGGGTGGCAGGAGGTGGGGGAGGTGGGGGGGTATGGCAGGGGGAGGTGGGGGGGGGTAGGAAAGGGGGCGGGGGTGGGGGGGGGGGTAGGGAAGGGGGCGGGGGAGGTGGGGGGTGGCACGGGGGCGATAGGGGGTGGTTAGTGGGGGAGGGTGGGCAGCAGGCGGGGGAGGTAGGGGGGGTGGGTAGTGGGGGGGGGGTGGGGGGCGGGGGAGATGGGGGGGCGTGGGTAGTGGGCGGGGGAGGTGGGGGGGGTAGTGGGGGGGGGGTGTTAGAGTGTCGGTGGCCGTGAGAGGGAATCGAACTCGGCTCTCTGCCAGGTTCGTAGCGCTCCACGTTGGCTCGGAGATGTTGACTACCTCGCCAGGTTTGCGGGAGGTCGTGGGTTCGATCTCGACCCTGACGCCTGCTGCTGCTGTATATTTGGAGATTGCGGTGTCTCTCTCCCCGTGGTCGCGTGGAATTGTTCTCCTGGTCCTCCGGGTTCTTCCCCTCCCCATTTAGAATCAACATCGCGCGTGGCTATGCATGTCCACACATGCCGATAAGCCACTGCGTTGAGCTATCATTCGTGAAAGCCCCGTCGCTTGTCAAACAGAGCTAATTGGCAGCTTAGTGGGACCCTTAAATGGCAAAATAATAAAAAAACACACTTTCGTTTTATACTCTTAGTTTTTTCGGTAAAGTCACGTAGGTAAAAAAATGAAATTAAAAATCGTTTCGGAGGCAACACAAGTCTCCGTTATCAGGTGAGACCGTCTCTGGCTGTGCCTTCGAAACGTCGTGATTTTTATTTATTTTTATTAATTTTAATTTCATTTCTTTACCCACTTGACTTTACCGAAAAAACTGAGAGTATGAATCCTCGCAGTCACGAAAGCTTCACATCTAGAATTTCGTATTATAGTTTTAATCCACGCTCCGGCTCCCCACCACTCGCCCCGACGCACCCTTGTTGTAGAGAGAGCCGTCGAAGTAGAAGCTGCCCGTGTAGTAGCCTGTGGCGAGCTCCAGCAGGTGACGGGTCCACGTGTTGCCGGCGCCGGGGAAGCTGGCGAGGGCCGTGAGTCTGCGGCCCCGCGCCGGCAGGAAGCGCTTCTCCACGCAGCGCTTGTCTGTGTGCGTACAACACCCACCACCACCACCACCACCAACCACCACAATAAACATCATAACCACCACCCACCACCACCAGTCACGCCACCACCACCACCATAAACACCCACCACCATAAACACCCACCACCATCAACACTCACCACCACCATAAACACCCACCACCACCACCCACCACCACCACCACCAACCATCATAAACACCCACCACCACCACCCACCACAAACACCCACCACCATAAACACCCACCCACCACCATCACCATAAACACCCACCACCACCACCACCCACCACCACCACCCACCACCACCAACCATCATAAACACCCACCACCACCACCCACCACCACCATAAACACCCACCACTATTACCATCATAACCACCACCAACACCCACCCACCACCACCACCACCATAAACACCCAGACCACCACCACCACCATAAACACTACCACCAACACCCACCCACCACGACCATAACTACCATAACCACCCCCACACTCCAACCAGCCAGACAGCCTGCAAAACTTTTATTTTCTCCAATAGATGATCAATAAAGAGCGCACAGGCGGTGCAGCATGTCCACCTCCACCCACCCAGCAGTTCCGCAAAGGTAGCCCACCAACCCGGAGGAGCGCACTGGATGCTCCTGCCAATTCCTTGCACCAGAGCCAATGACCAATAGACTCGCATTGAGATCCGCAAACTCACACTTAGATCCATAGACTCGCATTGAGATCCATATACTCACACTGAGATCCATAGACTCGCATAGAGATCCATAGACTCACACATAGATCCATAGACTCACATAGAGATCCATAGACTCACACAGAGACCCACAGACTCACACTAAGATCCATAGACTCACACAGAGATCCATAGACTCACACAGAGATCCATAGACTCACACAGAGATCCATAGACTCACATTGAGATACATAGACTCACACATAGATCCATAGACTCAGACTGAGATCCATAGACTCACACAGAGATCCATAGACTCACATTGAGATCCATAGACTCACATTGAGATACATAGACTCACACATAGATCCATAGACTCAGACTGAGATCCATAGACTCACACAGAGATCCATAGACTCACATTGAGATCCATAGACTCACATTGAGATCCATAGACTCACACAGAGATCCATAGACTCAGACTGAGATCCATAGACTCACACAGGGATCCATAGACACACACTGAGATCCATAGACTCACACAGAGACCCACAGACTCACATTGGGATCCATAGACTCAGACTGAGATCCATAGACTCACACAGAGATCCATAGACTCAGACTGAGATCCATAGACTCACATTGAGATCCATAGACTCAGACTGAGATCCATAGACTCACACAGAGATCCATAGACTCAGACTGAGATCGATAGACTCACATTGAGATCCATAGACTCACACAGAGATCCATAGACTCAGACTGAGATCCATAGACTCACATTGAGATCCATAGACTCACACAGAGATCCATAGACTCAGACTGAGATCCATAGACTCACACAGGGATCCATAGACACACACTGAGATCCATAGACTCACACAGAGACCCACAGACTCACATTGGGATCCATAGACTCAGACTGAGATCCATAGACTCACACAGAGATCCATAGACTCAGACTGAGATCCATAGACTCACATTGAGATCCATAGACTCAGACTGAGATCCATAGACTCACACAGAGATCCATAGACTCAGACTGAGATCGATAGACTCACATTGAGATCCATAGACTCACACAGAGATCCATAGACTCAGACTGAGATCCATAGACTCACATTGAGATCCATAGACTCACACAGATATCCATAGACTCACACAGAGATCCATAGACTCACACAGAGATCCATAGACTCACATTGAGATCCATAGACTCACACAGAGACCCATAGACTCACACAGAGATCCATAGACTCACACAGAGATCCACAGACTCACAGTGAGATCCATAGACTCACACAGATATCCATAGACTCACACAGAGATCCATAGAATCACACAGAGATCCATAGACTCACATTGAGATCCATAGACTCACACAGATATCCATAGACTCACACAGAGATCCATAGAATCACACAGAGATCCACAGACTCACAGTGAGATCCATAGACTCACACAGAAACTCATAGACTCACACAGAGACCCATAGACCCACTCTGACATCAATTTACTGTACTCGCTGTGAGATCCATAGACTCGCGTAGGGATCCATAGAGACTCGCAGAAGCATATATGTATCGACGACATTACATGGAGATCGGTTCATATATAGTCTTGGTTTATTGATATTGTTCGTGAGTGGGAATCGAACTTGGGTAGCCGGGTTGGTAGTGCATTGCGCTAACCACTGCACTACTCTTCCCACACACACATCACCAGAGGTGGGACAAAGTCATTGTTATGCAAGTCCAAGTCGAGTCGCAAGTCATCAAATTCATGACTCGAGTCTGACTCGAGTCCAAGTCACATGACTCGAGTCCACATCTCATAGGTGGGACAAAGTCATTGTTATGCAAGTCCAAGTCGAGTCGCAAGTCATCAAATTCATGACTCGAGTCTGACTCGAGTCCAAGTCACATGACTCGAGTCCACATCTCAGAGGTGGGACAAAGTCATTGTTATGCAAGTCCAAGTCGAGTCGCAAGTCATCAAATTCATGACTCGAGTCTGACTCGAGTCCAAGTCACATGACTCGAGTCCACATCTCATAGGTGGGACAAAGTCATTGTTATGCAAGTCCAAGTCGAGTCGCAAGTCATCAAATTCATGACTCGAGTCTGACTCGAGTCCCAAGTCACATGACTCGAGTCCACACCTCTGCACATCACAATAAAGACAAATACCCCCCCCCCCCCAGTTTTCCACAAACCGTCTGGGTAACAATAAAAAAAAACAAGAGGAAGAACCCCCGTATAGCCTTGATATACGTTGGGGGCAAGTGCGGTTAGCGAGCACCTATGAAGACTGGAACGGCACATGAGGGAGTGGGTGGCCAGCACCACGCCAAACCGCTTTTGTCTCCCTGGTGGCGATGTTTACCACACACCGCAACAGGTACTCAATTTGAGGCTGAGTCTACCTAGGGGAGGCCCACGCCCGTTTCAGATAATCGTCGCCGGTGTTGTCCCGTGAGCGGGAATAGAACCCGGTTGGCCAGGTTCGTAGCGCAGCGTAGAGCTAACCGCTACGCTACCGCTCCCCACAGACACACGCACACAGACAAACACGTGCAGCTGTCCACCGCAATATATATTTGGGGGGGTTCAAAACATGCATATAAATTCAATAGCCCCCCCCCTCCACCACCATCACCACCCCCCTCCACAACCCCCCTCCCCGAAACGCCACCCAGTTGCACGAGCTCCGACTGCAAGGAAAAAACAACACGAGACCACACAGAGAGAGCGAGAACAATTTCTCTCGGTTTAGCAGTGGCAAACATTTGCATATTTGCCAAACGGCGACTCCAACCCCGCGGTACACGATGCATATTCTCAGCCGATAAACAATATACAAAACGGCTACTTTTCTATGTATTGCCGTGACTTTCGTTTACCCAACAACAAAGCCTTTAGTGAGTCTCAGTACTCTTTTCTAGGAGGGTCGAGATGTTTACTCCCTCGCCTGGTATGCAGGGGGTCGTGGCTTCGATCCCGACCCTGACGCCTGCTGTATATTTGGAGTTTGCGTGTCTCTCTTTCATCATCATCACGGTGGCTTGGAGATGTTAACTACCTCGCCTGGTATACAGGAGGTCGTGGCTTCGATCCCGACCCTGACGCCTGCTGCTGTATATTTGGAGTTTGCGTGTCTCTCTTTCATCATCATCACGGTGGCTTGGAGATGTTAACTACCTCGCCTGGTATACAGGAGGTCGTGGCTTTAGATCCCGACCCTGACGCCTGCTGCTGTATATTTGGAGTTTGCGTGTCTCTCTTTCATCATCATCACGGTGGCTTGGAGATGTTAACTACCTCGCCTGGTATACAGGATATCGTGGCTTTGATCCCGACCCTGACGCCTGCTGCTGTATATTTGTAGTTTGCGTGTCTCTCTTTCATCATCATCACGGTGGCTTGGAGATGTTAACTACCTCGCCTGGTATACAGGGGGTCGTGGCTTCGATCCCGACCCTGACGCCTGCTGCTGTATATTTGTAGTTTGCGTGTCTCTCTTTCATCATCATCACGGTGGCTTGGAGATGTTAACTACCTCGCCTGGTATACAGGAGGTCGTGGCTTCGATCCCGACCCTGACGCCTGCTGCTGTATATTTGTAGTTTGCGTGTCTCTCTTTCATCATCATCACGGTGGCTTGGAGATGTTAACTACCTCGCCTGGTATACAGGAGGTCGTGGCTTTAGATCCCGACCCTGACGCCTGCTGCTGTATATTTGGAGTTTGCGTGTCTCTCTTTCATCATCATCACGGTGGCTTGGAGATGTTAACTACCTCGCCTGGTATACAGGATATCGTGGCTTTGATCCCGACCATGACGCCTGCTGCTGTATATTTGTAGTTTGCGTGTCTCTCTTTCATCATCATCACGGTGGCTTGGAGATGTTAACTACCTCGCCTGGTATACAGGATATCGTGGCTTTGATCCCGACCCTGACGCCTGCTGCTGTATATTTGGAGTTTGCGTGTCTCTCTTTCATCATCATCACGGTGGCTTGGAGATGTTAACTACCTCGCCTGGTATACAGGATATCGTGGCTTTGATCCCGACCCTGACGCCTGCTGCTGTATATTTGGAGTTTGCGTGTCTCTCTTTCATCATCATCACGGTGGCTTGGAGATGTTAACTACCTCGCCTGGTATACAGGAGGTCGTGGCTTTAGATCCCGACCCTGACGCCTGCTGCTGGATATTTGGAGTTTGCGTGTCTCTCTTTCATCATCATCACGGTGGCTTGGAGATGTTAACTACCTCGCCTGGTATACAGGATATCGTGGCTTTGATCCCGACCCTGACGCCTGCTGCTGTATATTTGGAGTTTGCGTGTCTCTCTTTCATCATCATCACGGTGGCTTGGAGATGTTAACTACCTCGCCTGGTATACAGGAGGTCGTGACTTCGATCCCGACCCTGACGCCTGCTGCTGTATATTTGGAGTTTGCGTGTCTCTCTTTCATCATCATCACGGTGGCTTGGAGATGTTAACTACCTCGCCTGGTATACAGGAGGTCGTGGCTTCGATCCCGACCCTGACGCCTGCTGCTGTATATTTGGAGTTTGCGTGTCTCTCTTTCATCATCATCACGGTGGCTTGGAGATGTTAACTACCTCGCCTGGTATACAGGATATCGTGGCTTTGATCCCGACCCTGACGCCTGCTGCTGTATATTTGTAGTTTGCGTGTCTCTCTTTCATCATCATCACGGTGGCTTGGAGATGTTAACTACCTCGCCTGGTATACAGGAGGTCGTGGCTTTAGATCCCGACCCTGACGCCTGCTGCTGTATATTTGGAGTTTGCGTGTCTCTCTTTCATCATCATCACGGTGGCTTGGAGATGTTAACTACCTCGCCTGGTATACAGGAGGTCGTGGCTTCGATCCCGACTCTGACGCCTGCTGTATATTTGGAGTTTGCGTGTCTCTCTCTCATCATCATCACGGTGGCTTGGAGATGTTAACTACCTCGCCTGGTATACAGGAGGTCGTGGCTTCGATCCCGACCCTGACGCCTGCTGCTGCTGTATATTTGGAGTTTGCGTGTCTCTCTCACTCTCCTCGTGGTCACGTCGAGTTTTCTCCCAGGCCTACCTGTTTTTCCCCCCTCCACATTTAGAGTCAACATCACGTGTATTTTTTCTGCTGCTGTACATGTCCACGTGTTGTCGAGCCACTTCGATGAGCTATCATTTGCGATAGCCAGGTAGATTCGATTTAAAGCTTTCGTGACTGCAGGGATTCATCTTCTTGGTTCTTTCGGTAAAGTCACGGAGAAGGGAAGTGATAAAATAATAAAACATAATAAAATAATTCTCACGACGTTTCGGCCACAACGCAAGCAGCCGTCTTCAGGTGGAGAACAGGTCTGTCGAGAAGGCAGACTCTGCTTGCGTTGTGACCGAAACGTCGTGAGAATTATTTTCTGATGTTTAATTTTTATTATTTTATTATTTTCCTTCTACGTGACTTTACCGAAAGAACCACGAAGATGATAGCCAGCTAGCTTCTGAACACGAGCTACATAGCTTCGTGGGGCTCTTACCTGACAGAATACCAAAACAAATTGCTGCAGTTGAGAGTGGAGGGATGTTCCGCTTCTGTGCGGCTGATCCTAATTGAGTAATTTACTGCTACTATTGTGTTTGAACACAGGCCACCCGAACTCGATTGCCCGCTCACGGTCAATACGAGTGTTTGAACGGGTTCTGGGCATCCCCTAGGTCGACTCAGCCTCAACCGAGTACTTTGTGCGGTGTGAAAACATCGCCACTAGGGAGACAAAGGCGGCTGAGCGTGGTGCTGGCCACCCACCCCCTCGTGTGCCGTGCCGGCCTTCATTGGTCGGTCGCTAACAGCACTTTCCCCAACATTCTGTTAAAGGCTATATGGAGGATCTTTGTCTGTCTGTGTGTACGTGTGTGTGTCTGTCTGTGTGCACGTGTGTGTGTCTGTCTGTGTGCACGTGTGTGTCTGTCTGTGTGCACGTGTGTGTGTTTGTCTGTCTGCACGTGTGTGTTTGTCTGTGTACACGTGTGTCTGTCT